>NC_086450.1:463393745-463732495 GCF_028390025.1 Pseudophryne corroboree
AAGGGGAGGGGTAGAAAGACAGGGGTGACACAGATGGGATACATAGAGAGCGTGGAACAAAGGGTTAGGATGAGATTTGGCTGGGTTTGGTGAAGAAGTGGGTCTTGAGAGTCCGGTTGAAGTTTTGTAGAGAGGTGGAGAGTCTGAGGGTGAGAGGTAGGGAATTCCAAAGAAGTGGTGCAGCACGTGAAAAATCTTGGAGGTACAGTAGGAGTTGGAGGAAGTAATCCGTAGGCAGGAGAGTTGGCGTGCATTAGCAGAGTGAAGAGGATGAGTGGGAGTGTAAAGGGAGATAAGGTCAGAAATGTAGATGGGAGAGGATTGGGTAAGGGCTTTGTAAGTTAGTGTGAAAAGCTTGAAATGGATTCTGAAAGTGAAGGGGAGCCAGTGAATGTCTTGTAAGAAAGGAGAGGTGGACATAGTGCGTTTGGTGAGGAAAATGATCCGAGCAGCAGCATTGAGGATAGATTGGAATGGAGAGAGGTATTTTGACTCTGTGACGAAAATAATAGATCAAGAGGGAGCTGTAGATGTAGCATATCTAGACTTTAGTAAGGCATTTGACACTGTCCCACATCGCAGACTGCTAAATAAACTTGAAAGCGTGGGGGTGGATTATAAAACAGTTAAATGGATAAGAACCTGGTTGCAGTATAGGAAACAGACAGTTGTAGTTAATGGAGTGCAATCTATGGAGGGAAATGTTACCAGTGGAGTACCCCAGGGATCTGTACTTGGTCCAGTTCTCTTTAATATCTTTGTTGGTGACATTGCAGATGGTTTTGAAGGGAACGTATGCCTTTCTGTAGATGATACAAAGATATGCAACAGGGTAGACACACCAGGAGGGGTAAAACAAATGATTGATGACCTAGGTAGGCTTGATAAATGGTCAAGAACATGGCAACTACAGTTTAATGCTAAAAAATGCAAAATCTTGCACTTGGGTCTCAAAAACCCAAAGGCCAAATATAGTATCAAGGGTACTTTAATGGAATCTACTGAGGAGGAAAGGGATTTAGGAGTCACTATTTCAAGTGACTTGAAGGCAGGAAAGCAATGCAACAAAGCAATGAGAAAGGCAAGTCAGATGCTTGGTTGCATAGGGAGAGGAATCAGTAGTAGGAAAAAAGAAGTGATAATGCCACTGTATAGGTCATTGGTGCAGCCCCATCTGGAATACTGTGTCCAGTTCTGGAGACCATATCCCCAGAAGGATATAAATACATTAGAGAGTGTACAAAGAAGGGCAACTAAAATGGTGCATGGCCTACATCACAAAACGTACCCGGAAAGACTAAAAGATCTTAACATGTATAGTTTGGAGGAGAGAAGGGAAGGGGGGACATGATAGAAACTTTCAAATATATCAAGGGTCTTAACAAAGTTCAGGAGGGAATATTCTTCAAAGGAAGAGAAATATTAGAACTCGAGGACGTACACTGAGACTGGAGGGGGGAGGTTCAGGGGAAATTTAAGGAAAAATTACTTCACAGAAAGTGTAGTGGATAAGTGGAATAGTCTTCCATCAGAGGTGGTAGAGGCTAAGACTGTAGAGAAATTTAAACATGCTTGGGATAGGCATATGAATATCCTTACAAAGAATTAAGGTTCAAAAAGGGTTGAGATTACCTAAAGGATAAAAAAAAAGGGGCAGACTAGATGGGCCATGTGGTTCTTATGTGCCGTCAAATTCTATGTTTCTATGTAAGAGGAGATAGTAGTGCCATCAATAGATAATGAGATTGTGGTAGGTGAGGTTATGCGGGAGGGAGGGAAGATGATCAGCTCGGCCTTAGACATGTTAAGTTTAAGAAAGCACTGGGACATCCAAACAGAGATAGCAGAGAGACAGTTGGAGATATGAGTGAGGAGAGCAGGGGAGAGGTCTGGAGAGGAAAGATAGATTTGAGTGTCATCAGCATAGAGATGATATTGGAAACCCAAAGAACTAATGTGCTTACATAGTGAGCACGTTTAGAGAGAGAAAAGAAGAGGACCAAGGACAGAACCTTGGGGTACACCTACAGTTAGTGGAAGTGAGGGGGAGGTGGAGTCATGAGAGGAGACAGAGAATGAATGGTCAAAGAGTATATCATGCCAATACAAAGAAACAACTTCTCCCCTGTTTCTATGGTCACCCAAAGGGCCTCAGTTTTTCTTCAATACTTTGTATTAAGGTAGTATTTATGCTCTTTTTTACATACATTGCTACCCCTCCTCCGATTCTTCCAATTCTGTCCTGCTTAAATTAAGTGTTTGCCAGTATAGCTATGTTCCAGTCATGATTTTCATTGCACCATGACTCTTTATTTGCCACATTATCTAGATCATCCCTTGTCATTATTTCAATTAGTTCTTGAATTTTATTTCCAAAGATCCTAGCATTTGCGCACACAACTTTTAGAGTTTTGTTTGTGCTTTTCCTGTTCCTAACTATGTTCATCTCTCTGGATAAGTTTATTTGGCTTTGATCTGAATAATCTTCTCTTGCTGTGGATATGCTTCCTATTCTCTTTGCCTGCTGAAACAATACTTCTGGGTTGGGGGAGCAGGTTGCTTTATTCCTATGTTGTTCACTGCCCCCCTCTGTTAGTTTAAATAGTTCTTGATGAAGCATGCAAACTGTTCAGTTCGTATCCTCATTCCCCTGCTTCCCAGATGGTGTGACTATGGCTTATAAATCCAAATCTCTCCTCATTGCACCATGTACTTAGCCAAACATTGACGTTTCATGTCACATTTGTCACTTATGCTACATCTTCATCACACCTGCATGAATAGAGATTTCAGGATGCGTAACATTGACTTTTATGCTCTAAGATACAAGAGACAGATTGTCCTACTTAGAATACTAAAACTATATGGCCATGCAAATTGGTTAAAGTAATAATTACTGTCTGTTTCTTTACAGACTAACCTGGATGTGACATGGAAAATCAGACTTACATGAATGGATTCCACTTGTTACCATTTTACGCAAAATCAAATTATGTATTGTCAACTATATGTGTTTTTTTCTTCCTCTATATATTTGGATTACTTATTAATGCTATTATAATAACAGTGATATACATTGATTGCAATTTACACACTCCCATGTATCTATTTCTCTGTAACCTGGCCTTAGTAGATGTCATATATACAGCCACTACTGTCCCTAACCTGCTGTACATGTTACTATCTGGAGATAATACAATGTCCTTCATACAATGCTTCACCCAGTTGTACTTTTATGTTCTGGCTGATTCCTCAGAGATTTATGTTATATTCATTATGGCATATGACCGATATGTTGCTATATGTGATCCTTTACACTATCCCAAAATTTTAAATAGGAAACACTGTTTCTTATTTGCTTCTGGGACTTGGATATCAGGAGGCATAAACTCATTTGTGATTACAATCCCAGCATCACTCATGTCCTTCTGCCATTCTCGCACCATACACCAGTTTTTCTGTGATGCTAAAGCTCTGATTAACATCTCCTGTGCCGGCAGTGAAGATGTTTATATTGTTATCTATATGGAAGTATTTATATATGGAGTTTTCCCAGTCATGTTGTGTTTGACGTCATATACAAAAATTATCAGAGTCATCTTGCAAATAAAATCAAGGGATGGCAGAAAGAAAGCATTCTCCACCTGCTCATCCCACCTTACCATTTTCATTTTATACTATATGACAGCTTTGTCTGTGTACATGATGCCACCATCAGGATACTCTGATGTCCTAGAACCAGTGTTTAGTGTACTGTACTCAGTTGTTACCCCCATGATAAACCCTCTGATCTACAGTCTACGGAATAAAGATGTGAAAAGTGCTCTGCTGAGGCTACTGGGGGGGAGACAAAGTAATGGACTGTGAGGGACAATTTGGGAAAAATGTTTACATAGCTATGTGATTGAGAACTGTGTTTAAGCAATTTTTATTCTCAGATATATTTCTCATTAGTTGGTTCTGTCTACTTATTCACTATGCGGCACATTTACAGGTAGATACATTTGCACTGTGAGTGCACCCATAAAAATAGCTTGCAAAACAATCACTGCTTTATTACATGCACTACAGATGGGTCCTCCATTATCTTGACTGTTTCTGCGCCTAGACGGAGGTTTAGTCACACCTAGGCGATAGCTTAGGTTGCTGAGTTTAATCACGGACAGGTGCGTGGAGGCATGACTGGATACTCAGCCTGCAATACACATCTCCACCACTGGGTGGCTAATGCTTCACTAATCCAGTACTTTAGTTTGAATAGCGGTGGATTGATCTACAGTACAAGCTCTGGCAAATGGTCAGTGATGACTGTAATGTTAATATACAGTCCTGTACTGCATAGTGTAAACACAGATTGTGACCAATGGTCAGATGGACAGGTAAAAAAAATAGTTTATTCAGATGCAAACAAACGTGTTAAAACACTTGTGTATGCAGACACAACTAATGTGTGAACACTTATGTATGCAGACACAACTAATGTGTGAAAGGAATAATGTAGCTCATTGACTTTTCAGTATGTACAGTGCATAAAATGAGCGTCCGAGTCCCCTAACGGCATAAACAAACACCAATGGGAAGGAATCACTCTTTGCAGTACTTTTACACATGAACTTGAGAATCTTCCATGCAGTGCTGTGGGCTAGCGATGAAGGCTCCCGTCTACCATGCTGAGAGCCCCGGGTTCGATTCCGAAGGTGTCAATTGTTTTTTTGTGTGTTCCCGTGACATTCACTTTATTTTTTTTTCTGTGTAATCCATTGTAAAACATTCAAAGGAATGGTGCACACAGGTTTCACACAAATCGGGGTAAATCTGCAGGAGTAACTCATTCGCTAACTATACTACAAAGCGGTAATGAGCACCTATAGACATACCAGTAAATATAAATTAATGTATTCTAATGCAACTAACTGTTCAAGCAACACAGTACTGTTGATCAGCAGCGTTAGAAAATCTGTGTTGTGAGAATCTGTTTTGTACATTATAAGCTGTTTGTGCTAATTACTATCATAATAGAAAAAACTGTACAGAGATACTAAGGACAGTGATTTGGGATCCAGGAACTTAGGGAGGAGCTTTTATCTTTCTCCATTAAACATAAAAATATTAAACTTGCCACTCTATGTTACAAGCTGTTCGTGCTAATTAGTACACTACTAGTGTAATAATTAGCACAAACAGCTTGTAATGTAGAGTGGAAAGTTTAATCTTTCTATATATAATGGAGAGAGATAAAAGCTCCTCCCTAAGTTCCTGGATGCCAAATCACCGTACTTAGTATCTCTGTACAGTATGTTCTATTAGGGTACTAATTAGCTGTTCATGCTAATTAGTACTCTAATAAAAAATACTGTACAGGAAACCTAAGGACAGTGATTTGGCATCCAGGAATTTAGGGAGGAGCTTTTATCTCTCTCCATTATACATAGAAAGATTAAACTTGCCACTCTACATTACAAGCTGCTTGTGCTAATTAGTACACTACTAGTGTACTAATTAGCACGAACAGCTTGTAACGTAGTGGCAAGTTTAATCTTTCTATGTATAATGGAGAGAGCTAAAAGCTCCACCATAAGTACCTGGATGCAAAATCACCATCCTTAGTTTCTCTGTACAGTATTTTCTATTAGAGTACTAATTAGCACGAACAGCTAATTAGTACCCTAATAGAACATACTGCACTGAGATACTAAGGATAGTGATTTGGCATCCAGGAACTTAAGGAGGAGCTTTTATCTCTCTCCATTATACATAGAAAGATTAAACTTGCCACTCTACGTTACAAGCTGTTTGTGCTAATTAGTACACTACTAGTGTACTAATTAGCACGAACAGCTTGTAACGTAGAGTGGAAAGTTTAATCTTTCTATGTATAATGGTGAGAGATAAAAGCTCCTCCCTAAGTTCCTGGATGCCAAATATAAAAATGTCCTCCAGAAATGGAGAATCACATAGTTTGATCAATACAATAGCAAAAGCAATTATTTTTTGGGGAAGACAGTCAGTCTAAAAGACAATGCACTTGTCTGAAATAATACGATATAATTATATGAACCAACCAATAAAAGAAATATAATGTCTAGGCTATAAGGAACCAAAGGCTGTAATTATATTGGGTTGGAGGTGCGCCCCTAAGCATGAATTACAATGCGTTTCTTTGGGAGTAATTAGTGTAAACCACTAGTGGTTTTATCACTAAAAAGAGAACTTAGTGTGTGGCGCAATCTTTTGAAATAATTTTGTAAATGACAAAGTTAAAACTTAACTTTTAATAATATATTAAAATAAATCTCTTAATCAGGCATGGTACCTTTTTGATAGCCTGAGAGTGTATAAATTGTGGTGTATCGCCCTAAAGTGGAATACTAATATTAATTTAAGTCAAAATCCTCAATACAATTAGGGCAATTTCAACTGTGTTTAAGCCTAATGAAATTATTAAAATTCTATTGTATCAGCTCTAATATGTCTATATATGAGAACCTTCTTCAATTTAATTAATGGTCTCTTATAAGAGTCTGATGTTAATTACTTCCTATAGAGTATCACCTCCAGCGTATGATGGTATAGTAATTAGTGATAATTGGGTTGACATTAATTACTCATATGAACATTGGTAATAAAGAAAAAAAAAATTCACATGCCACTGAGGACTTGAGTGTCCAAATATATACCATATCCTTTTAATAGTCTATTTGTCAGTGCTGTATAATCCTGTGCAGTCGAGTATTAGATACATTTTAGTACAGGATTGTGTCCACCAAATGGAGACAATGTGTTGCTATAAGACTGTTTGGAAGAAATTTAAAGTTATAGATACACAGTCTCTAATACAGAGGAAAGTACAAAGAATCAAATAGACGAGTGCATATAATAACACATACTAAATCCTCTCAAGAGTTACTTCCTATAACGGATTAACAGATATATACACATCCCCTCCACGAAAAAAAAAAATTCACAATTTTGCCACAAACTTGGACATGCGTTTTAGTTTGTTATGTGCAGTAATGATCAGTTAATTAATGCCGGGGTTAATTCCTTGGCAATGAATGGAATCAATGAGAGAGGGGAAGAGCCGTCCACCTCAGAACAGAAAGGAGAAAAAATTTCCGAGGAGGGGATGTGTATATATCTGTTTATCCGTTATAGGAAGTAACTCTTGAGAGGATTTAGTATGTGTTATTATATGCACTCGTCTATTTGATTCTTTGTACTTTCCTCTGTATTAGAGACTGTGTATCTATCACTTTAAATTTCTTCCAGTCTTATAGCAACACATTGTCTCCATTTGGTGGACACAATCCTGTACTAAAATGTATCTAATAGTCGACTGCACAGGATTATACAGCTCTGACAAATAGACTATTAAAAGGATACAGTAATTATTTGGACACTCAAGCCCTCAGTGGCAAGTGAAAACATTTTTTTCTTTACTGCCATTGTTCATATGTGCAATTAATGTCAACCCAATTATCACTAATTACTATACCATCATATGCTGAAGGTGATACTCTATAGGAAGTAATTAACATCAGACTCTTATAAGAGACCATTAATTAAATTGAAGAAGGTTCTCATATATAGACATATTAGAGCTGATGCAATAGAATTTTAATAATTTCATTAGGCTTAAACACAGTTGACATTGCCCTAATTGTATTGAAGATTTTGACTTAAATTAATATTAGTATTCCACTTTAGGGTGATAGACCACGATTTATACACTCTCAGGCTATCAAAAGGGTACCATGCCTGATTAAGAGATTTATTTTCAATATATTAATAAAAGTTAAGTTTTACCTTTGTCATTTACAAAATCATTTCAAAAGATTGCGCCACACACGAAGCTCTCTTTTTAGTGATAAACCCACTAGTGGTTTACGCTAATAACTCCCAAAGAATAGCAAAAGCAAACAATCTCTGATAACGATGCCATTACATTAGAAATGATAAACCATAAAATCTGGAAAAATATTATAACATATAACTACTGTATTATAACAGCTGTTCAATCACACCGTGAATAATGAATTTAACATTTTATTCAATCTCTCTCTGGATTATTCACGGTGTGATTGAACAGCTGTTATAATTTGTGTTTATCATTTCTAATGTAATGGCATCGTTATCAGAGATTGTTTGCTTTTGCAGGATATATATATTCAAATGTATATATATTCAAATATATATATATACATTTGAATATATATAGATCTGATAAGGATTTTGGATTTTGGTTCAGGATTGCCCATACTTTTAAAGCGGCAATCATTTACAAGGCAAAACCCTCCTGATTTTGCCTTGTAAATAATTACCTCTTTAAAAATCCACGAACTCTCAGACAAAATCGCGGACCTTGGTAAACTCGGACCCTATTACATTTCCTCCATCTTTTTAGATCACCCGTTGCCACCCAACTTAAATGAGGCATTCATTAAAGTACTTCCTAAACCAGAGTGAAACCACTCATTACTGGCCTCCATATCATCCAAGCTCTTTAATAAAAGTGGAGTACAATTGTTTACAAAAATAATAGCAAATTGATTAAAACTGAAGAAATGCTTCCACGACATCAAGTGAAGGGTCAAAGTTGAAATGGCAAAAGTGGCAAAGTATGGCAGGTGGACAGGTGGTGGCATCTCTTGGCCATGCAGTACCTTGACTATGAAGAGCCTCTGCATACGATTAACCCACCTGAAGTTGTACAAGTTGAACACGTGCATGACAGTGAAGCCCAACCCAGGCTTGGTGAGTGTCCCTATTTTTACAACTATTCACTGCAGTGTGTTTGTTTTGCCAGAACATGTTTCTTACGTACTTCAGTAATCTCAATATATATAAATGCAAAAGCCCTCACTCACTCACTCACTCACTCAATGACTCAACACTACTTCTCTTACTTCCCGATATGTTATGAAGCTGAAATTCAACATAGGTATTCTGCAGGTGGGAGATAGAAAAATTACATAATTAGAATTTTAATAAAACTCCCCTAAGGGGATGAAAAGGGCGTTGACATAATGATGTCATTACTGATGTGTGGCTTGCGCTGCGTGAACAGTAATGCCCAAATGGACACTTAGATCAAAATTTGGATTGCACCTCCAGTGTGTAGAATTTAATAAGCTACAAAAATGGTCCTGTCACTTTTTACCATATCTGCTATGGATGCTTCTCGGGTAACGCCAAGATCCATGGATTAATATTAAACATACTGTAGGTATTCTTCAGGTGGTAAATAGGAAAACTACGTGATCAGAATTTTAATAAACCTCCCCTTTGGGGATGAAAAGGGGATTGACATAATGACGTTGACAGAATGATCGATAACACTCAAATGAACAATAGAACCAAAATTTGGATTGCACCTCCAGTGTGTAGAATGTAATAAACTACAAAAATGGTCCTGTCACTTTTTACTGTATCTGCTATGTATGCTTCTCGGGTAACACCAAGAACCATGGATTAATACTTGCTAACATTAGGACTTCTCAAATGCACATCTCTATAGATTTACCAAATTTTTAACATTCATTTATATTTACAACTATGAAAATCAAAAACTCCTGTGCGAAGAAAGGGTAGAACAGCTAGTTCTTTAGAATTGTTTAGTCACAATGTTTTCTGTAATGTGCATGTTAATGACTATTTGCATCAAGAATAATGATAATGGTCAACTACCATTATACATAGTAGCATAGTAACATAGTAACCTACTTGGTGAGGTTGAAAAAAGAACAGTAGTCCATCGAGTTCAACCTGAATTATATTGTATTCCCTATTCTATTCTGGTTAAAGGCTATATCCTGGTATATATTTTTATGTTAGAAATGTATCTAACCCATTAACTGAGTCCGCCATTACAACCTTCTCTGGCAGTGTATTCCATATTCGTATTGACATTACAGTGAAGAATCCCTTCCTGCACTGAGTACGAAATTTCCTCTCCTCAAACCTTATTGCATGTTTTGTGTAGAGGTATTTTAATAAACAAATCACCTGATACTGTATCTCCGCATATTGACCCTTTATATATTTTTAAATATTAATCATATCTCCTCTTAGTCATCTCATTTCTAGTGTAAACATATCTAACCTAGAAAGCCTCTCCTCATAGTCCAGTGTCTCCAACCCCTTAATCAGTTTGGTAGCTCGCCTCTGAACCTTTTCAAGTTCTAATATGTATCTTTTATAGTGTGGTGCCCAGAACTGTACACAATACTCAAGATGCGGCCGTACCAACGATTTGTTCAGTGGCAGGATTACGCTCTCATCCCCTGTCTCAATTCATCTTTTAATGCATGCTAACACCTTATTTGCCTTTGTTGCTGCACTTTGACATTGTGTGTTGATTCGAAATCTATTATCAATTAACACCCCCAAATCCTTTTCTTATACCGTTTCCCCTATATTTTGCCCATTTAATTGGTAGGTTGCATGTTTAATCTTAGTCCTAAAGTTCATAACTTTACATTTTTCCACATTAAATCTCATACGCCATTTTGTTGCCCAAACTTCCAGTTTAAATAAATTGCTCTGAAGAGACTCCACATGACTTGAGTGCACTACATATTTTAGTTTTGTCTGCAAAAATTGACACTGTGCTTTCTAGTCCTTCTCCTAGATCATTTATAAATATGTTAAACAATAGTGGCCCCAGCACAGAACCCTGCAGTATTCCACTGATTACTTTAGCCCAGGTGGAAAACATCCAATTAACCACCACTCACTGTTCCCTGTTATCAATCCAATTACTCACCCATTACAAAAAGTGTTTCCTATACCAAGCTCCCTTAATTTGAAAATCAGCTTCCTGTGAGGCACTGTGTCGAAATATTTTGCAAAATCCAGATAGACCACATCTACTGCATTACTGTGGTCAAAATTGTCACTTACTGTCTCATAGAAGCTAATCAAATTAGTTTGGCATGACTTATTTCTCACAAAGCCATACTGGTTTTTATTAATAACATGGGAGTTCTACAATTAATCCTGTATGCTGTCCCTTAGCACACTTTCCAATAGTTTCCCCACTGTTGACTAACAGGTATATAGTTAACAGGATGAAGTGTAATACCCTTTTTAAATATTGGGACAACCTCTGCTCTACGCCAGTCCTTTGGTACCATGCCTGATGTAAGTGAATCAGTGAAAATCAGATACAGTGGCCTTGCTACAGTATTTCAGCGTTTAGCTCCATCAGAACCCTAGGATGAAGTCCATCTTGACCAGGAGATTTATTAATTATTATTTTTTAATCACTCACGGACTACTTCCTCAGACAAGTATTAAGTAATGGGCTTATATCATTACTATTATTATTGTTACTCACTAATCCCACCATCTGGTCCTCTCTAGTAAACACTGATGAAAAATTGTGTTCAAAATTTCAGCTTTTTCTTTGTCGTCATTTATCAAGAATCCCAGTTCCCTTTTTATTGGTCCTATTATTCTCTTGTTTTAGCCTCTTACCATTTATTTACTTAAATATTTTTTTAGGGATAGTTTTACTCTCCTTGGTGATTTGCTTTTTGTTTCCTATTTTAGCTGCTCTGACTTCATTTTTGTATTTTTGTTACGTTCCTTGTAGTACTGGAATGACTCCACCTTCCCGTCTGATTTGAATGCAGATGTGGAAGAGTACATATAACACAAACATGGTTTTAGTAATAGTACTTTTATTTATTTTTCTATTTACAGCAAAACACACAAATACAGCAACACCTTGTCCACAACAAAGAGAGGGTAATGAGGTGGTATATAGAGTAATATTACAAAAGTGTCAGCAATGGTGGCCACAATCCAGAGCTTGGTCTTGTTCACAGAATATTTTTCTTTTCATTTTGAAAGACCATCATCTGCTGGAACTTGCTTACAGCTGACTCCACCTCATCTGTCCTGCATCAAAGCTTAACACAGCTCCCTGCACTCACCACGCAGTGGGCTCGGTTGCTTGCTGCACTCACTACAGGTTCTATTCCCGCTCTATGGGTGTCATGGACACCCACAAGGGGGAATAGTCCCTGTGAGTCAGCATTGGTATAGTGACTGGCAGTCTCTCAGCCATCATCCACATGATTACATCCCATCTACACTACCAGCATTAGTTTTGTGCAATTGTTCTTTTATTAAACTGACTCTGAGATGAGAAAGTAGTCATTTTTTTTATTTCAGTTTTACAACTATTTCATTCAAATGAAAAATAACCGTGCATTAGAAAGGTTATGTAGTTTCCCATGATTGCTGAACAAACATAATATTATGATGTGTCTTTGGATTAGGAACACACAGATCAAACCTATTTTTACTTACTTATTTGAAACCATTATTACTTTAAAAATGTACTAATGCTACCTAATTTAAGGGAAGAGGTTCAGAACATTGTTTACAAAACACTTATTTACTTGTAATACAAAAGCACATAGTAAATATTTGTGAGAAGGCAAACCTACCAATTTTGTGATTAATAATTACAGGTGAAAAGTTGATAATCACTGATTGCCTGATCTGCCTCCCTCTTTCTGTGCTCAGATAGTTGCTTTATGTTAGAAATATTCCTGCCTTCTCACTGTCTGTTGCATAATCTGGTGGTGGTAGATGTTGCAAGGCCATATTATACCATAGACAGCAGCAGAGCACAATATCAGACATTTTTGATGAAGAATAAAGCAAAATCCCACCAGATATGTCAAGGCACCTAAACCTATTTTTTAATATCCCAAAACAGGGTTCTATAACTTATCTAGTTGTCCTTATACTTTTGTTCAGCATGAGTATCTGGTAGCGGCAATGGATTCAGAAGAAAAAAGCAACAACCATAGCCAGAATAATCTATATGGGCAAATGACAATGGCATTTGAAGGTTCTAAAAGCAATCTTTATATGTAGGTAGTGGAGAAGGAACCACAGGAATGTGTACTTAGCCAGAAATCATCTCTCTGGCAATTGTCCTGCCTTGAAATTACTGTATCACAGAGGGATGACTGACTGGGAATAAAGGCAACATGACCTGATCAAGGATAGCCCAATACAACACTCATTATTTTCAGTTTTGCATTACATGCCACCTTCACATTGGTAGAATAGGCGGGTGGTCTTCAGTATGCCGGCTGTCGGGATCTCGGCGCACAGTATACCGGCGCCGGGATCCCGACAGCCTGCATGCCGACACTTATTCTCCCTCGTGGAGGTCCACGACACCCCTGGAGGGAGAATAAAGCTCATTTGCGCTTGCCACACTGTTGGTATGCCGGCGGTCGGGCTCCCGGCGCCGGTATGCTGGTCGCCGGGAGCCCGACCGCCGGCATACCATACTACACCTGAATAGGCATGCTACCTATTTAATTACATGTATGCTCTATTCCTATGTCATCACAGCCCAATGTGTGTGCAATCTATAGCATCCAGGACATTAGGCATGTCTTATATGCTATACAATGTAGCCAGCAAATATTGGGCAAACACAGCTCTAAAACCACTCTCTGTCATGTCTAAATAAACCACATTGCTGCAGTTATTTTGGGATCCTTTTACATTTATCATGATCAAGCCTCATTAAATTGTAGAGCTTTTCACATTAAAACACACCACTGATTTGGTTGTCTATTTAGTTCTTCTATTGTGAAATTAGGTTGGTGTGGTTGCTATTGGCTTTAACAGCACATTTATTAGTAAATATGGGACATATATATGTGTATATGTAATGAATACAATACATTTTCTCATGGTGTGTTCCTGTCTTAAGTCTTGTTTCACTCGTCATTTCACTTTGGTTTTGCCTTTAGTAAATCTATGATATGACAAACCAATGAGAGTTTGCAGAAAAACAACAAATCAACCAAAATCGACCTTTAGTAATGTACCCAGTTATTAAAGTTTCACTATCTATCTATCTATCTATCTATCTATCTATCTATCTATCTATCTATCTATCTATCTATCTATCTATCTATCTATCTATCTTTTACTTATATATTAATGCTAGCTAAAATACCCGGTGTTGACACGATTTAAATCTTCAAGTTATTAAGTTATCAATGAGTTGGCTGTAACTGTCAACATTTGAAAAATAACTAGCATATTAGCAGCTCTTTCAACACACCCATAAGGTGGTTGCCCAGTGTTTTGTTTTGTTTTTTTGGAGGGGAGCGGGTGTCACCAGTAGCCCTAATGTCCAGCTTTCCTGTCTGTTCAGTTTTAGAATCACTTTAACATTGTGAGATGGGTTTAAAGTTTTCTTTCTTTTATCAGTGTTGCTATTCCAAGGATTTTGGGTACACAATATGTTTTGCCTTCCCACCCCATTTCTGTCAGTTATTTGAGTTCAATTATTTATGGTTATTTCAGTCATTTATTTCAGGTCATTTAATTATGGTTATTTCTTTCAGTTATTACAGTTCATTAAAGTTCTCATCCAAATCCATCCAGTGGAGGGCCCAGAACAGGCTCCTTGTGTCAAAGTTCTGTCTGGCATACATAAATAAGAGGTCCAACCAGAACCTCAACCCTTTATTATGTCTTTTTGGACCCAATGTTATCAGTCTGTGAAGGTATTATCAAATTAATCTAATGGAAGGCCCAGAATAGGCTCACTGGGTCAAAATTCTGCCCAATGAACACTAATCAGAGGTCCAACCAGGACCCCAGACCCCTAATATGTCTTCTGTGATTGAATGTTATCACTTTGTAAATTTTTTTATTCAAAACCATTCAGTGGAAGGCTCAGAACAGGCTCTCCAGGTCAGCGTTCTGCCAAGTATACACCAACAGCAGGTCTGACAGGGACGCTAACCCACCTGAAACCTTGTAGGGGTGACTGAATTTATAACTGTCAGACATATAAACAAACAGACCAATGGATATATATATATATGAAATAGTTCAAAAGCACTAACAAGATAATTCAATATACAATCCTAATAAGGTAATATACATGTATTAAAAAATTAGTAACATTTATTTGCACCCCAAGTAGAGTGGCAGCAAAAGCTTTCAGGTGACTTATATTTCTGTAAGTGCAAGGATGAATGTTCAAAATTGGTAAAACTTCTGCTCCTTCTGTGATTTTTTAAAATGATGCAGTGCTTTTGATCAAGTAACAGTTCTTAAATATGCTTACCAGATTTCCAAGAAGTGGTAGCCCGTAGTTATGTCTTTCTTGGAAGTCCTTCCTCTATCCCTTATCGCAGTGTGGACGTACTCGTCAGATGCATTATTACACACAATGGAAGAGGAAGAATGTATCAGTACCATGTACTTTCACATTAAATATAGTGACTTGTGCAATCACACAAGAAGTGAATAAATGGATGAATAAAGTGCCAAGTGCAAATAAAGTGCAATTTTATAGTACCAAATGGGAAGATAGGTCGTGCTTTTTTTACTGTAAGCACCCAAGAGGTGATTAGAAGATAGAATATATATATATATATATATATATATGGCAACACACTTTTTTATATATGATGAAAGGGTATGGCTCATGGTCCCTCTTATTTCCCACAGCTGCATGCTGTACGTTAAAACCAAATGTTCCCCATGGGGAGAGAAACTCTGATAGTGTGATATAGTTATGTAGTGCAGTTGAGTCCGAAATATTAAGTAGATGCTCTTTAGTGCAGAAAGAAAAGCGAGAAAATGACTGTATGCAGAATAGGCCAGTCCTGAGAGCACATTAGTAGAGAAACTGCCTTTGTTCATGGTTTACTCTAGAGAGCAAAGTGGAAAGACTAATTTATCTGAACTGAGAAATAAATGTACTGCTTACCACATATACAGTTTTAAGGCCGCAGAGGTGGTATTGGCAACCTCATAAATTGCATTGTGTCATTCAAAAGGAACCTTGCAGCCAGAACTTATGCAGTTACTGGGCATCCACTTACAGTGTGGCAAATAATTGAAACATCACAGCAGCTACAGTTGAGATGGATACAGTTACTAAATACTAGCTGTCAGACTACATAGAACTTCAGGAAGAGGAGACACAATTGTAGCAGAGTGCAGGATATTTCATGCAGGCTGTTTCATAGACATTGCCTGCTATCTTTAATGTGGAGAATCTAGCACAATTAAGGAGATGGACATTACACTACATATACAGCTCATCCTATGACTGAGTCTCGGCGTGGATTAATGTTAGTATGCTACACTGTATAAAGCATTTCTGCTACAATAGGTAAAGGAGAATTTAACCCAACAGAAAGTGGAGGGCCTTCTGCCCATTTGATTTTGGATGTTATGCAAGGTATTCACTAGTGTACACTGATTTAAGGGCCCTGACATTGCACTTATTTTTTGAGTACCCGGGTCACTCTTACACTAATATTACGGTAATTTGTATGTATTGCATGCAAAACAACTTGTATAGGCTCTAGAGGGGGGAATAATGGGACAGTATTGAAATGTAATTTGCCTTACTATGTTGGTAAGAAATCTTTGCCTTTTAAATACTCTTTTGTGATAAATAACTGCATTTACTTATACTTACCACGTATTATGTGATTTGGAATTCCATCCGGAGATCCTGAAATGCAAACAGAAAAACAGGTATAATATTATACTATAATGAATGTACACATATATACACTTAGGATACAGATAGACTTGTAGTTACTATTCATTATTAAAGAGAAGCTTACCCAGGCAAGCCCCAAATAATTATCTTGGGTGGAGGCACGTATACTAAGTGAACCATCCCTTAGTGAGATAATTAAGAATCTCATATTAAAGTATTGGGGGAGGGGTTTTTTATATATATATATATATATATATATATATATATATTATAAGGGCACGGTCGTGCCCTTATATTAATGCTGAATCAAGCAAACGGAATTCTCCCATAGGGAACTTCTGAGATGGGGGCATGGTGGTTGAGGGGCTACACCTCAAAAGTGATTGGACGTACTGAGCTGAAATTTGGCAGGGACACGTAGAATCGTCACTCGTGCTGCCTGCCAAATTTCAGGGCAAAATAATTAAAAATGTGGAATTGGGAGTAACCTAACATTTCAACTGTCAGTTTTTTTCCTGCTACTTCCTGTATGGCTTTTTGGCACCGTTTTTCCATGTAGTGTATGAGAAGATTTTTGGGAAGGCATAACTCAGAATATAGGACAAATAAAGACTTGGGGTTTGTTTTATTAGATAGAGCATGTACCAGTGTTTTGCCTTTTGGGGTTGTGGTTTTTCAGAAAGTTATAGATTTTTTTTTAAATTTAGTAAAATATGCCCATTTTAAAGATAGGGCTTTTCAATTTGTTGCGCCTGCACAGTGGCCGCCAGGTGTACAGAGAGTAGCTTCACTTGAGTGGAGCAATATGGCTGATCACGCCTCACATAGCAAATTTGTTTTGTGATTCTAAAAATAATTAGCTCTGTGTGTATTATACAAAATGATTGGGGGGTGTTTTGGGACTGAGTGGATGCTTTCTGAGTGTTTTTTTAGTTCTGGTATCGTTTCAGTAAAAATATATTACATTTGTAAATGGGGCCAGGCAGTTTAGATGACATCACTTAATTTATTCACGTGTGTGCCGCAATGCCAGATGGGGCAGCAAATTCAAAAGTGTTCTACTCTATGTGACTGTGTCAACCCATTGCTGTAAAGTGGGCATGGGAACGTTGTTGCCTGGCCTGCCGCTCTGTTCATGCTGAAACTGAAGCTGCCATGGAGAAGCAGCCAGCACAGGACATCTGACAGGAAGAAAGAGCAGGCAGCTAGTCCCGCTGTGTCCCCCCTCCCTCCCACCCAGCTGCTGTGTGTCCGGATTCCCACCTACCCAATCGCTGATTCACCCGCCGGACCGTCCCTGGTGGCCGCCTGCTTCTCCTCCCTGGGTCTGTGGTGCCGTGGGCTGCCCGCTGCTGTCGCTCCTGACGGGGTGCGGCTGGGAGTAGGAGACGCCTCGGACAGCCGCTGACCGGCGGGCTCCGTTCCTCTCCTCACGGCCCAACTGGGAGCTTCGCTGTGCTGTCTATGTCTCCTGCTGCAGGCTGTCTGCCGGAGTGCTGAGGACGCTGCCCGTCATCTTGGCACCCCCGCTGTGTGTCCGGCCACCCATCCTCCCGCTGTGTGTCTGGCCACCACCCCCTCCCTCCATCCTGCTGTGTGTTCAACCATCCCCCCTCCTCCCGCTTTGTCGGGCCACCCCCCTTAGCCGCCTGCCCGCTGTGTGTCTGGCCATCCCTCCCTCTCGCTGTGTGTCCGACCACCCCCCACCTCCCTACCTCCCACTGTGTGTCCTGCCACCCCCCTCTGCTGTGTGTCCACTTCCCTTGTCCCGTTGTGTGTCCAGCCACCCCCCTCTCCCTCCCGCTGTGTGTCCGGCCACCTCCCTCCCGCTGTGTGCCCAGCTCCCCCCCTCCCGCTGTGAGTCCGGCCACCCCCCCTCCCCCTCCCACTGTGTGTCCGGTCACCCCCATCCCCATCCCGCTGTGTTTCCGTTCCCCTCCCCTCCCGCAGTGTGTCCAGCCACCCCCCCTCCCTCCAGCTGTGTGTCCAGCCACCCACCCTCCCGCTGTGTGTCCGGCCACCCCCCCTCCCTCCCGCTGTGTGTCTGGCCACCCCCTCCTGCTGTGTGTCCGTCTACCCTCCCTCCTCTCGCTGTGTGTCCGGCCACCCCCTCTCCTCCTGCTGTGTGTCCGGCCACCCTTCCTCCTCCCGCTGTGTGTCCGGCCACCCCCTCCTCCCGCTGTGTGTCCGGAAACACCCCTCCTCCCGCTGTGTATCCATCCACCCTCCTCCCTCCCGCTGTGTGTCCGTCAACCCCCCTCCTCCTGCTGTGTGTCCGGCCAACCCCCTTTCCTCCTGCTATGTGTCCGACCACCCTTCCTCCTCCCGCTGTGTGTCCGGCCACCCCCTTTCTCCCGCTGTGTGTCTGGCAACCCCCCTCCTCCCGCTGTGTTTCTGGCCACACCCCTCCTCCTGCTGTGTGTCCAGCCACCCGTCCCACCTTATCCCGCTGTGTGTTAGACCCCCAACCCCCACCTCCCTCCCTCCCCCCTGCTGTATGTCTGGCAAACAACCCCCCTCCCGCTGTGTGTCCAGCCACCCCCCGTCCTCCCGCTGTGTCCGGCAACCCCCACCCTACCTACCGCCTGCCCACTGTTTGTCTGGCCATCCCTCCCCCCCTCCCTCCCGCTGTGTGTCCGACCACCACCCAAATCCCTCCCTCCCACTGTTTGTCTGGCCACCACCCCCTGTGTGTCCGGCCACCCCCTCCTCCCGCTGTGTGTCCAGCCACCCCCTCTCCCTGCTGTGTGTCCGGCCAACCCCCACCTCCCTCCCGCTTTGAGTCTGGCCACCCCCCACCTCCCTCCTGCTGTGTGTCTGGCCAAACCCCCTCCCCCTCCCTCCTGCTGTGTGTCCAGTCTCCTCCCCCATCCCGCTTTGTGTACGGTCTCCTCCCCCCGCTGTGTGTCCGGCCACCCCCCTTCTCCCCATCTCCCTTCCGCCCGCTGTGTGTCCGGCCACCCCCCACCTCCCTCCCCCCTGCTGTGTGTCCGCCCCCCCGATGTGTCTACGGCCACCACCCACCTCGCTGTGTGTCCACCCCCTCCCCCGCTGTGTGTCTGGCCACCTCCCTCCCGCTGTGTTTCCGGCCACCAAACTTTCTCCCGCTGTGTGCCCGGCACCCCCTTACTCCCGCTGTGTGTATGGCCACCCCCCTTCCTCCCGATGTGTTTCCGTCCACCCCCTCCCAGTGTGTGTCCGACCATCCCCCCTTCCCTCCCACTGTGTGTCTGGCCACCCCCCCTTCCTCCCGCTGTATGTCCATCCACCCCCCTCCCTCCTGCTTTGTATCCGGCCACCCCTCCCTCCCGCTGTGTGATCGTCCACCCTTGTCCTCCCACTGTGTGTCCGACCACCACCCCTTCTCCTGCTGTGTGTCCGGCCACCCCCCACCTCCCTCCCACTGTGTGTCCGGCCACCACCCTCCCGTTGTGTGTCCGTCCACCCACCTCCTCCCGTTGTGTGTCCGGCCACCACCCCCTTCTCCTGCTGTTTGTCCGGCCACCACCCCCTCCTCCGTTGTGTGCCCGGCCACCCCCAACTCCCTCCCGTGGTGTGTTTGGCCTCCTCCCTCCCTCTGTGTGTCCGGCCATTCGCCCTCCCGCTGTGTGTCCAGTCTCTGCCCCCTATTTCCCGCTGTGTGTCCGGCGATCCCCCTCCTCCCGCTGATTCCAGCCACCCCCTCCTCCCGCTGTGTTTCTGGCCACCCTTCCTCCTCCTGCTGTGTGTCCGGCCACCCCCTCCTCCCGCTGTGTGTCCGGCCACCTCACCTCCATCCGCTGTGTGTCTGGCCACCCCGTCCTCCTGCTGTGTGTCCGGCAACCCCCCTCCTCCCACTGTGTGTCCGCCCCCCTCTCCTCCCGCTGTGTGTCCGGCCACCCCCCTCCTTCTGCTGTGTGTCTGGCCACCCCCCACCTCCCTCCCGCTGTGTGTCTGGCCATCCCCCACCTCCCTCCTGCTGTGTGTCTGGCCACCCCCCATGCCCCTCCCTCCCGCTGTGTGTCCGGCCACCCCCCACTCCTGCTGTGTGTCTAGTCTACTCCCCCCATCCCGCTGTGTGTCCGGTGTCCTCCTCCCACCGCTGTGTGTCCAGCCACCCCCCCTTCCCCCATCTCCCTCCCGCCCGCTGTGTGTCTGGCCACCCCCACCTCCCTCTCTCCCTCCTGCTTTGTGTCCACCCCCACCTGCTGTGTGTCCATCCACCCCCCACCCCACTGTGTCCGCCCCCCTCCTCTCCCGCTGTGTGTCCGGTTTCCTCCCTCTCTCTACTGCTGTGTGTCCAGATTACTCACCCTCACTCCCACTGTGTGTCTGGCCACCTCCCTCCCGCTGTGTGTCCGGCCAGCCCCCCTCCATCCAGCTGTGTGTCCATCCACCCCCTCCCTCCTGCTGTGTGTCCGGCCATCCCCCCTTCCCTCCAGATGTGTGTCTGGCCACCCCCCTTCCCTCCCGCTGTGTGTCCGGCCTCCTCCCCCTGTTCCGCTGTGTGTCCGGTCTCCTCCCCACGCTGTGTGTCCGGACACCCCCCCTTCACCCCACCTCCCTCCCACCAGCTGTGTCTCCGGCCACCACCCACCCCGCTGTGTGTCCGCCCCCTCTCCTGCTGTGTGTCTGGCCACCTTCCTCCCTCCCGCTGTGTGTCCGGCCACCAAACTCTCTCCCACTGTGTGCCCGCTCCCCCTTACTCACGCTGTGTGTATGGCCACCCCCTCCCTCCCGCTGTGTGTCCGTCCACCCCCTCCCGCTGAGTGTCCGACCATCCCCCTTTCCCTCCTGCTGTTTGTCCAGCCACCCCCCTTCCTCCCGCTGTGTGTCCGACCACCCCTCCCTCCTGCTGTGTATCCGGCCACTCCCCTCCTTCCCGCTGTGTGATCATCCACCCCCGTCTTCCCACTGTGTGTCCGGCCACCACCCCTCCTCCTGCTGTGTTTCCAGCCACCCCCACCTCCCTCCCACTGTGTGTCCGGCCACCCCCCTCCCGCTGTGTGTCCATCCACCCACCTCCTCCCACTGTGTGTCCGGCCACCACCCCCTCCTCCCGCTGTTTGTACGGCCACCACCCCCTCCTGTGGTGTGTTTGGCCTCCTCCATCCCTCTGTGTGTCCGGCCACCCCCCTACATTCCGCTGTGTGTACGGTCTCCTCCCCCTATCTCTTGCTGTATTTCCGGCCATCCCCCTCCTCCCGCTGTGTATCCGGCCACCTCCCCTCCTCCTGCTGTGTGTCTGGCCACCCCCTCCTCCCACTGTGTGTCCAGAAACCCCCCTCCCACTGTGGGTCCGCCCCCTATCCTCCCGCTGTGTGTCCGGACACCCCGCTCCTCCTGCTGTGTGTCTGGCCACCCCCACCTCCCTCCCTCCAGCTGTGTGTCTGGCCACCCCCACCTCCCTCCTGCTGTGTGTCTGGCCACCCCCCATCCCCCTCCCTCCCACTGTGTGACCGGCCACCCTCCACTCCTGCTGTGTGTCTGGTCTCCCCCCCATCCCGCTGTGTGTCCGGTGTCCTCCTCCCACCGCTGTGTGTCCGGCCACCCCCCTTCCCCGTCTCCATCCTGCCCGCTGTGTGTCCGGCCACCCCCCACCTCCCTCTCTCCCTCCTGTGTGTCCGCCCCCCTGCTGTGTGTCTGGCCACCCCCCAACCCACTGTGTCTGCCCCCTCCTCTCCCGCTGTGTGCCTGGTTTCCTTCCCCTCTCTACCGCTGTGTGTCCGGTTTACTCCCCCTCACTCCCGCTGTGTGTCCGGCCACCTCCCTCCTGCTGTGTGTCCGGCCACCCCCTCCTCCTGCTGTGTGTCTGGCCACCACCCACCTCCCTCCCTCCTGCTGTGTGTCTGGCCACCCCCCATCCCCCTCCCTCCTGCTGTGTGTCCGGCCACCCCCCACTCCTGCTGTGTGTCCGGTGTCCTCCCCCGTCCCGCTGTGTGTCCGGTGTCTTCCTCCCACCGCTGTGTGTCCAGCCACCCCCCCTTCCCCCATCTCCCTCCTGCCCGCTGTGTGTCCGGCCACCCCCCACCTCCCTCTCTCCCTCCTGCTGTGTGTCCACCACCCTGCTGTGTATCCGGCCACCCCCCACCCCACTGTGTCTGCCCCCTCCTCTCCCTCTTTGTGTCTGGTTCCTCCCCCTCTCTACTGCTGTGTGTCTGGTTTACTACCCCTCACTCCCACTGTGTCCGGCCACCTCCCTCCAGCTGTGTGTCCGGCCAGCCGCCCTTCCTCCCGCTGTGTGTCCATCCACCCCCTCCCTCCTGCTGTGTGTCCGGCCACCCCCCTCCCTCCCACTGTGTGTCCGCCCCTCCCTCCCGCTGTGTGTCCGGCCACCCCCCTCCCACTGTGTGTCCAGCCACCCCCTCCTCCCGCTGTGTGTCTGGCTATCCCACACCTTCCTCCCGCTGTGTGTCTGGCCACCACCCATCTCCCTCCCGCTTTGTGTCCGACCACCCCCCTTCCCGCTGTATGTGTGACCACCCCTTCTTCCTGCTGTGTGTCCTGCAACCCCCCTCCTCCTGCTGTGTGTCCGGCCACCACCCTCCTCTTGACGTGTGTCCAGCCACCCCCTCCTCCCGCTGTGTGTCCGGCCACCCCCACTCCTCCTGCTGTGTGTCCGGCCACCACCCTCCTCTTGACGTGTGTCCATCCACCCCCTCCCTCCTGCTGTGTGTCCGGCCATCCCCCCTTCCCTCCAGGTGTGTCCGGCCACCCCCCTCCCTCCCACTGTGTGTCCGCCCCCCCTCCCTCCCGCTGTGTGTCCGGCCACCCCCCTCCCGCTGTGTGTCCGGCCACCCCCTCCTCCCGCTGTGTGTCTGGCTATCCCACACCTTCCTCCCGCTGTGTGTCTGGCCACCACCCATCTCCCTCCCGCTTTGTGTCCGACCACCCCCCTTCCCGCTGTATGTGTGACCACCCCTTCTTCCTGCTGTGTGTCCTTCTACCCCCCTCCTCCTGCTGTGTGTCCGGCCACCACCCTCCTTTTGACGTGTGTCCAGCCACCCCCTCCTCCCGCTGTGTGTCCGGCCACCCCCACTCCTCCTGCTGTGTGTCCGGCCACCACCCTCCTCTTGACGTGTGTCCAGCCACCCCATCCTCCCTCTGTGTGTCCTGCCACCCCATCCTCCTGCTGTGTGTCCGGCCACCCCCGCCACTCTCCCTCTCACTGTGTGCCCGGCCACTCCCTCCCTCCCGCTGTGTGTCTGGCCACCCCTCTCCCTCCTGCTGTGTGTCCGTCTACCCCTCTCCTCCCACTGTGTGTCCATCCACCCCATCCTCCGGCTGTGTGTCCATCCACCCCCTCCTCCCGCTGTGTGTCCAGCCACCTTCCTCCTCCCGCTGTGTGTCTGGCCACCCCCCCTCCCACTGTGTGGAGGGCCACCCCCTTTCCACTGTGTGCCCAGCTCCCCCCTCCCGCTGTGAGTCCGCCGCCCCCTCCGTTTAGAGAACCAGTCCTCCACCAAGGCACCAGCAGCACAGCACCGGGTGAGTTCTGACAGCCCCCCCCTTGCTGTGTGCCCTCCCCCTCCCCGTCCCGCTGTGTGTCCGACCACCCCCCTCCTCTCCCGCTGTGTGTCCGGCCACCCCCCCTCCCGCTGTCTGTCCAGCCACCCCACTCTCCTACTACTTGTCCAGCTACCACCCCCCTTCAGCTGTGTGTCTGGCACCCCCCTCCCCGCTGTGTGCTCAGATCCTCCCCCCAGCATAAGCATGCAGCTCCCCCCCAGGCAGCTCACATGGGCTGGGCTAGCTGGGTGACCCACTCTCTCCTCTGTGTGTCTCTCCTCCAGCTGCAGGTAATGACTAGAAGATACCTACAGCCTTCATCAAACTGCACTTTGTGGCATGGGGGATGTTGGAGGTTTTCGGGGACGTGCAGTCAGGTGAGGCAGTGCCTCCCCTGTCATAATGATTAAAATAATAAAAAAAAGATATTTATGACACAGAGTCTGTTATAAATATCTTCATTTATTATTTTAATAATTTCCCCCTGTGAAAATGTTGGGCTGGGAGTAAGCGGGAGAGGTGCCTCCCACTGCTAACATTAAAGTCTGGGCTGTGGGGTGTGGGCAGGGCGCAGCAATAGGCTGTGAAAGCCTATTGAAAAAGTATGGGGAAGCGGCACCTTTACTGGTGCCTCAATGACAGGGGCATGCATTCAGCCCCAATGAATGCACGCCCCTCTCAGTCTCCCAGATGTGATTGGCCTAGCAGATCTAGTGCTGGATCTGCTGTCCAATCAGTAGCAAGCCGCATACTAATTTTTACTTTCACGGTGTGTGTTGTGTTTTTATTTGGCTATTTTTGTTGTTGTAGAACTACAGGTACCAGTAGGCCCGTTATTTCCCCGCATGCTGGTATTTGAGGTTCTCCAAGTGAGGCTTGCTGGGCCTTGTAGTTCCACAATAAAATATTCTTTTTTTTTACACACTTATGGCTATCAGCCCGGCACCCACCACCCAGGGGTGCTGGGGACAGCATCAGGATTCACCCCTGGCCCTTGGGTGCCTTGAGGGGGGAACCCTTGATTTAAGGGGTCCCCACTCCTCCAGGGAACCCTGGCTAGGGGTTACTAGTTGGGGGGGTAATGCCACGGCTGCAGGGATCTACATAAATGTGTCCCCCGGCTGTGGCATTATGTCCCTGGCTAGTGGAGCCTGGTGCTATTTTTAACCATACGGGGGACCTCTACATCTTTTGTCCCACATATTTTTGGAACCAGGACCGGACTAAGAGCCCAGTGCTGGTTGTCTAAATACAGGGAACCCCTGTCCAATTTTTTCCCAGTATTTAAAAAACCAGGAGCGGCTCAAAGAGCCCGAGGCTAGTTATACTTAGGAGGAGGAACCTCACGCATTTTTTTTTTTACATTTTTTAACCCATTCAGACCCTTCTCCATTAAGTTAATGGAAACCCTGGACAACAAAATTGCATTCATGTCCTCCTCCCACTCCCTTCCCAGTCCCAAACACAATTTTTTTATCTATAAAAATGTACAATATATTAGTGATGAGCACCGGAAATTTTTCGGGTTTTGGTTTTGGGTTCGGTTCCGCGGCCGTGTTTTGGGTTCGAACGCGTTTTGGCAAAACCTCACCGAATTTTTTTTGTCGGATTCGGGTGTGTTTTGGATTCGGGTGTTTTTTTAAAAAAAAACCCTAAAAAACAGCTTAAATCATAGAATTTGGGGGTCATTTTGATCCCAAAGTATTATTAACCTCAATAACCATAATTTCCACTCATTTTCAGTCTATTCTGAACACCTCACACCTCACAATATTATTTTTAGTCCTAAAATTTGCACCGAGGTCGCTGGATGGCTAAGCTAAGCGACCCAAGTGGCCGACACAAACACCTGGCCCATCTAGGAGTGGCACTGCAGTGTCACGCAGGATGGCCCTTCCAAAAAACACTCCCCAAACAGCACATGACGCAAAGAAAAAAAGAGGCACAATGAGGTAGCTGTGTGAGTAAGCTAAGCGACCCTAGTGGCCGACACAAACACCTGGCCCATCTAGGAGTGGCACTGCAGTGTCACGCAGGATGGCCCTTCCAAAAAACACTCCCCAAACAGCACATGACGCAAAGAAAAAAAGAGGCGCAATGAGGTAGCTGTGTGAGTAAGCTAAGCGACCCTAGTGGCCGACACAAACACCTGGCCCATCTAGGAGTGGCACTGCAGTGTCACGCAGGATGGCCCTTCCAAAAAACACCCCCCAAACAGCACATGACGCAAAGAAAAATGAAAGAAAAAAGAGGTGCAAGATGGAATTGTCCTTGGGCCCTCCCACCCACCCTTATGTTGTATAAACAGGACATGCACACTTTAACCAACCCATCATTTCAGTGACAGGGTCTGCCACACGACTGTGACTGAAATGACGGGTTGGTTTGGACCCCCACCAAAAAAGAAGCAATTAATCTCTCCTTGCACAAACTGGCTCTACAGAGGCAAGATGTCCACCTCATCATCATCCTCCGATATATCACCGTGTACATCCTCCTCCTCACAGATTATCAATTCGTCCCCACTGGAATCCACCATCTCAGCTCCCTGTGTACTACTTTGTGGAGGCAATTGCTGCTGGTCAATGTCTCCACGGAGGAATTGATTATAATTCATTTTAATGAACATCATCTTCTCCACATTTTCTGGATGTAACCTCGTACGCCGATTGCTGACAAGGTGAGCGGCGGCACTAAACACTCTTTCGGAGTACACACTTGTGGGAGGGCAACTTAGGTAGAATAAAGCCAGTTTGTGCAAGGGCCTCCAAATTGCCTCTTTTTCCTGCCAGTATAAGTACGGACTGTCTGACGTGCCTACTTGGATGCGGTCACTCATATAATCCTCCACCATTCTTTCAATGGGGAGAGAATCATATGCAGTGACAGTAGACGACATGTCCGTAATCGTTGTCAGGTCCTTCAGTCCGGACCAGATGTCAGCATCAGCAGTCACTCCAGACTGCCCTGCATCACCGCCAGCGGGTGGGATCGGAATTCTGAGCCTTTTCCTCGCACCCCCAGTTGCGGGAGAATGTGAAGGAGGAGATGTTGACAGGTCGCGTTCCGCTTGACTTGACAATTTTGTCACCAGCAGTTCTTTGAACCCCAGCAGACTTGTGTCTGCCGGAAAGAGAGATCCAAGGTAGGTTTTAAATCTAGGATCGAGCACGGTGGCCAAAACGTAGTGCTCTGATTTCAACAGATTGACCACCCGTGAATCCTTGTTAAGCGAATTAAGGGCTCCATCCACAAGTCCCACATGCCTAGCGGAATCGCTCTGTGTTAGCTCCTCCTTCAATGTCTCCAGCTTCTTCTGCAAAAGCCTGATGAGGGGAATGACCTGACTCAGGCTGGCAGTGTCTGAACTGACTTCACGTGTGGCAAGTTCAAAAGGTTGCAGAACCTTGCACAACGTTGAAATCATTCTCCACTGCGCTTGAGACAGGTGCATTCCACCTCCTATATCGTGCTCAGTTGTATAGGCTTGAATGGCCTTTTGCTGCTCCTCCAACCTCTGAAGCATATAGAGGGTTGAATTCCACCTCGTTACCACTTCTTGCTTCAGATGATGGCAGGGCAGGTTCAGGCATTTTTGGTGGTGCTCCAGTCTACTGTACGTGGTGCCTGTACGCCGAAAGTGTCACGCAATTCTTCTGGCCACCGACAGCATCTCTTGCACGCCCCTCTCGTTTTTTAAATAATTCTGCACCACCAAATTCAAGGTATGTGCAAAACATGGGACGTGCTGGAATTTGCCCATATTTAATGCACACACAATATTACTGGCGTTGTCCGATGCCACAAATCCACAGGAGAGTCCAATTGGGGTAAGCCATTCTGCGATGATCTTCCTCAGTTGCCGTAAGAGGTTTTTAGCTGTGTGCGTATTCTGGAAAGCAGTGATACAAAGCGTAGCCTGCCTAGGAAAGAGTTGGTGTTTGCGAGATGCTGCTACTGGTGCCGCCGCTGCTGTTCTTGCGGCGGGAGTCCATACATCTACCCAGTGGGCTGTCACAGTCATATAGTCCTGAGCCTTCCCTGCTCCACTTGTCCACATGTCCGTGGTTAAGTGGACATTGGGTACAACTGCATTTTTTAGGACACTGGTGAGTCTTTTTCTGAGGTCTGTGTACATTTTCGGTATCGCCTGCCTAGAGAAATGGAACCTAGATGGTATTTGGTACCGGGGACACAGTACCTCCAACAAGTCTCTAGTTGCCTCTGCAGTAATGATGGATACCGGAACCACGTTTCTCACCGCCCAGGATGCCAAGGCCTCAGTTATCCGCTTTGCAGCAGGATGACTGCTGTGATATTTCATCTTCCTCGCAAAGGACTGTTGGACAGTCAATTGCTTGGTGGAAGTAGTTAAAGTGGTCTTACGACTTCCCCTCTGGGATGACCATCGACTCCAAGCAGCAACAACAGCAGCGCCAGCAGCAGTAGGCGTTACACGCAAGGATGCATCGGAGGAATCCCAGGCAGGAGAGGACTCGTCATAATTGCCAGTGACATGGCCTGCAGGACTATTGGCATTCCTGGGGAAGGAGGAAATTGACACTGAGGGAGTTGGTGGGGTGGTTTGCGTGAGCTTGGTTACAAGAGGAAGGGATTTACTGGTCAGTAGACTGCTTCCGCTGTCGCCCAAAGTTTTTGAACTTGTCACTGACATGATGAATGCGCTGCAGGTGACGTATAAGGGAGGATGTTCCGAGGTGGTTAACGTCCATACCCCTACTTATTACAGCTTGACAAAGGCAACACACGGCTTGACAAATGATGTCCGCATTTCTGTTGAAATACTTCCACACCGAAGAGCTGATTTTTTTGGTATTTTCACCAGGCATTTCAATGGCCCTATTCCTCCCACGGACAACAGGTGTCTCCCCGGGTGCCTGACTTAAACAAACCACCTCACCATCAGAATCCTCCTGGTCAATTTCCTCCCCAGCGCCAGCAACACCCATATCCTCCTCATCCTGGTGTACTTCAACACTGACATCTTCAATCTGACTATCAGGAACTGGACTGCAGGTGCTCCTTCCAGCACTTGCAGGGGGCGTGCAAATGGTGGAAGGCGCATGCTCTTCACGTCCAGTGTTGGTAAGGTCAGGCATCGCAAACGACACAATTGGACTCTCCTTGTGGATTTGTGATTTCGAAGAACGCACAGTTCTTTGCTGTGCTTTTGCCAGCTTGAGTCTTTTCATTTTTCTAGCGAGAGGCTGAGTGCTTCCATCCTCATGTGAAGCTGAACCACTAGCCATGAACATAGGCCAGGGCCTCAGCCGTTCCTTGCCACTCCATGTGGTAAATGGCATATTGGCAAGTTTACGCTTCTCCTCCGACAATTTTATTTTAGATTTTTGAGTCCTTTTTTTACTGATATTTGGTGTTTTGGATTTTACATGCTCTGTACTATGACATTGGGCATCGGCCTTGGCAGACGACGTTGCTTGCATTTCATCGTCTCGGCCATGACTAGTGGCAGCAGCTTCAGCACGAGGTGGAAGTCGATCTTGATCTTTCCCTATTTTTTGAACCTCAACATTTTTGTTCTCCATATTTTAATAGGCACAACTAAAAGGCACCTCAGGTAAACAATGGAGATGGATGGATACTAGTATACTTATGGATTGACGAGCGACTGCCGACACAGAGGTAGCTACAGCCGTGGACTACCGTACTGCGTCTGCTGCTAATATAGACTGGATGATAATGATATAAAAAATATATATATATATCACTACTGCAGCCGGACAGGTATATATTATATAATGACGGACCTGCTGGACACTGTCAGCTCAGCACTGCAGACTCCTAAAGTAAGCTACTAGTAGTATCAAGAAGATATAAAAAAAAAAAAACACCACAGGTAGGTGGTATACAATTATGGATGG
The DNA here is from genome assembly GCF_028390025.1 of Pseudophryne corroboree. NCBI lineage: Eukaryota > Metazoa > Chordata > Amphibia > Anura > Myobatrachidae > Pseudophryne > Pseudophryne corroboree. The sequence goes on from NC_086450.1 coordinate 463,423,656, forward strand.
ACTAGCGACTGCCGACACAGAGGTAGCTACAGCTGTGGACTACCGTACTGCGTCTGCTGCTAATATAGACTGGATGATAATGATATAAAAAATATATATATATATATATCACTACTGCAGCCGGACAGGTATATATTATATAATGACGGACCTTCTGGACACTGTCAGCTCAGCACTGCAGACTCCTAAAGTAAGCTACTAGTAGTATCAAGAAGATAGAAAAAAAAAACACCACAGGTAGGTGGTATACAATTATGGATGGACTAGCGACTGCCGACACAGAGGTAGCTACAGCCGTGGACTACCGTACTGCGTCTGCTGCTAATATAGACTGGATGATAATGATATAAAAAATATATATATATATATCACTACTGCAGCCGGACAGGTATATATTATATAATGACGGACCTGCTGGACACTGTCAGCTCAGCACTGCAGACTCCTAAAGTAAGCTACTAGTATCAAGAAGATAGAAAAAAAAAAAAAACACCACGGGTAGGTGGTATACAATTATGGATGGACGAGCGACTGCCGACACAGAGGTAGCTACAGCCGTGGACTACCGTACTGCGTCTGCTGCTAATATAGACTGGATGATAATGATATAAAAAATATATATATATCACTACTGCAGCCGGACAGGTATATATTATATAATGACGGACCTGCTGGACACTGTCAGCTCAGCACTGCAGACTTCTAAAGTAAGCTACTAGTATCAAGAAGATAGAAAAAAAAAAACACCACGGGTAGGTGGTATACAATTATGGATGGACGAGCGACTGCCGACACAGAGGTAGCTACAGCCGTGGACTACCGTACTGCGTCTGCTGCTAATATAGACTGGATGATAATGATATAAAAAATATATATATATCACTACTGCAGCCGGACAGGTATATATTATATAATGACGGACCTGCTGGACACTGTCAGCAGAATGCGTTTATAGAATAAAAACACCACACGATGAGTGTTTAACTTTTTCAGGCAGACAATCACAATATACTGGTGGTCAGTGGTCACTTGTCAGTCACACTGGCACTGGCAGTGGCACTCTGGCAGCAAAAGTGTGCACTGTTAAAATATGTACTCCTGCTATAACTGCTCCCCAGTCTCCCCCACAATTAAGCTGTGTGAGCAGTGAGCACTCAGCACAGTCAGATATACAGTATTACATAGATGATGCAGCACACTGAGGGCACACTGAGGCTGAGCACAGATATGGTATGTGACTGTGTCACACTGTGTATCGTTTTTTTTCAGGCAGAGAACGGATTAATTAAACTGGTGGTCACTGGTCACACTATCAGCAAGTAGTAGTGGTCACTGGTCAGTCACACTGGCACTGGCAGTGGCACTCTGGCAGCAAAAGTGTGCACTGTTAAAATATGTACTCCTGCTATAACTGCTCCCCAGTCTCCCCCACAATTAAGCTGTGTGAGCAGTGAGCACTCAGCACAGTCAGATATACAGTATTACATAGATGATGCAGCACACTGAGGGCACACTAAGGCTGAGCACAGATATGGTATGTGACTGTGTCACACTGTGTATCGTTTTTTTTCAGGCAGAGAACGGATTAATTAAACTGGTGGTCACTGGTCACACTATCAGCAAGTAGTACTCCGTCCTAATATGCTCCCCAAAATTAGTAAATCAAGTGTCTCTACTCTCTACTCTCTAGTCTACTCTAAACGGAGAGGACGCCAGCCACGTCCTCTCCCTATCAATCTCAATGCACGTGTGAAAATGGCGGCGACGCGCGGCTCCTTATATAGAGTCCGAGTCTCGCGATAGAATACGAGCCTCGCGAGAATCCGACAGCGGGATGATGACGTTCGGGCGCGCTCGGGTTAGCCGAGCAAGGCGGGAAGATCCGAGTCTGCCTCGGACCCGTGTAAAAAGGCTGAAGTTCGGGGGGGTTCGGTTTCCGAGAAACCGAACCCGCTCATCTCTACAATATATCACAAGTATTATGAGCAGGCAGGCAGCGGGCATTGGCGGAATCGGACTGAGATGCAAATTAGTGGCGGAGGGCTGGGTCAGTTGATGGTGGGCAAGTTTGTAAGCCATTGGCGGAGGCAGCGGGCATCGGCTCAGAGGCAGTAGCAGGCATTGGCTCTGCAGCGGTAGGGGTCATTGGCAGAATCCAGCAGACATTATGGCTGTAGTGCCTCACCAGCCACTGACAACACCGCACACCACTGTAGGTTTTAGGCGTCGGAATGCCGTGGGCATGTTAGATGATGGCAGGGATTATGCAGAAGTGCTGGAACCTGCTTTATTTGTTCCTTTAAGTCCCCAGAAATATACCCAAGTAGCTGGAAAGACTGTACTATATGCCCCACTATCTCTATCTCTCATATATATATATATATATATATATATATATATATAAAATTAGAAATGGTGACATAATTTTTTGTCATATATTTCTCATAGCTCCTCGGTTCCCCTCTCCCGCTGTGTACCCAACTCCCCTCCCCTCCCGCTGTGTGCCTGGCTCCCCTTCTCTCTACTCCCACTGTGTGCATGCCCCCCTGCTGTGTGCCTGCCCCCCAACTGCTGTGTGCCCAGCTCCCCCATTCCTCCACCCTGTGCTGTATGCCCGGCTCTCCCCTGTGCTGTGTGCCCGTCTCCCCACTCCTCCCTCTGTGCAGTGTGCCTGGCTCTCCCGCTCCTTCCCCCTGTGCTGTGTGCCCAGAAACACCCCCCCTGTTCTGTGTGCCTGGCTCTTCCGCTCCTTACCCCTGTGCTGTGTGCCTGGAAACACCCCCCTGTTCTGTGTGCCTGGCTCACCCACCCCCGTTCTGTTTGCCTGGCTCCCCCGCCCACCCCTCCCCCTTCCCCTGCTGTGTTCCTAGCTCCCCCATTCTGTGCGCCCGGCTCCCCCCCCCCATTCTGTGTGCCCGGCTCCCCCCCTCTTCCCTCCGTTCTGTGTGCCTGGCTCCCCCCGCTCCTCCCCACCTGTGCTGTGTGCCCCCCCATTCTGTGTGCCTAGCTCACCTGCCCCCACCCCCATTCTGTGTGCCTGGATCCACCGCCCCCACAACTGTTCTGTGTGCCTGGTTCTCCCCCACCCACCCTTGTTCTGTGTGCCTGGCTCTCCCCTGCCCACCCTTGTTCTGTGTGCCTTGCCCACCCCCATACTTTGTGCCTGGCTCTCCCACTCCTCTCCCTGTGCTGTGTGTCTGGCTCCCCGCTCCTCCCCTATGTGCTGTGTGCCCATCTCCAACCCCTCCCATCTCCTCTCCCTGTGCAGTGTTCCTTGCTCCCCGCTCCTCCCCCATGTGCTGTGTGCCCATCTCCAACCCCCCCATGTGCTGTGTGCACGGAAACATCCCCACCCCACCCCCGTTCTGTGTGCCTGGCTCCCCAACCCCCATTCTGTGTGCCTGGCTCTCCCGCCCGCCCCCACCCCTGTTCTTTGTGCCTGGCTCCCCCCCTTGCTGTGTGCCTGGCTCCACCTCCCCATTCTGTGTGCCTAGCTACCCCTACGCTCCTCCCTCCGTTCTATGTGTCTGGCTCCTTCCTCCGTTCTGTGTGCCTGGCTCCTCCCCCTGTGCTGTGTGCTTGGCTCACACATTCCCCCCTTCTGTGCGTCTGCCTCCCCCGCTCCTCCACCCTTGCTGTGTGCCCGGCTCCTTCCCCCCATTCTGTGTGCCTGGCTACAACCCCTCACACCTGTTCTGTGTGCCTGCCTACTGCTCCCCCCTTGTGCTGTGTGTCCAGCTCCCCCTTGCCCCCCCCCCGTGGTGTGCCCGGCTCCTCCCTCCATTCTGTGTGACTGGCCCTTCCGCTCCTCCCCCCGTTCTGTGTGCCTGGCTACCCCACCGTTCCCCCCTCCGTTCTGTGTGCCTGGCTCCCCCGCTCCTCCCCCCATGCTGTGTGCCCATCTCCCATGATTTCCCCCTTCTGTGTGAATGCCTCCCCTGCTCCTCCCCCCATGCTGTGTGCCCGGCTCCCCCCATGTTCTGTGTGCCTGGCTACCCCCTTCTGTGTGCTCGTCCCCTCCCCACCAACACTGTGTGCCCAGTTCCCCCGCTCCTCCCCCGTACTGTGTGCCCATAAAATCCCACCCCCCCATTCTGTGTGAATGAGTATCCCCCTGCTCCTCCCTCCATTCTGTGTGCCAGTCTCATCCCTCTCCTCACCCCGTGCTGTGTGCCTGGCTCCCACGTTCCCCCTCTTCTGTGTGCCTGCCTCCCCAGCTCCTCCTCCCATTCTGTGTGCCTGGCTCCCCCCCGATTCTGAGTGCCCGGCTCCCCCTCTCCTCCCTCCGTGCTGTGTGCCCGGCTCCCCCGCTCCTCCCTCCATTCTGTGTACCCAGCTCCCCACCATTCTGTGTGCCCAGCTCCCCCGCTCCTCCCTCCGTGCTGTTTGCCCGGCTCCCCTGCTTCTCACCCCATTCTGTGTGCCCTGCTCCCCCGCTCCTACCTCCATTCTTTGTACCTGACACCCCCTCTGTTCTGTGTTTCTGTCCCCACCCCACTGCTGTGTGCCTGTCTCGCCCGCTCCCACCCCCGTGCTGTGTGCCCGGCACCCCCGCTCCTCCCTCCGGTCTGTCTGCCTGGATCCCCCTTTGTTCCATGGGTTCAGTTCCCCCGCTCGTCCTATGTGCCTGGCTACCCCCCTGTTCTGTGTGCCCGGCTCCCCCGCTCCTACCTTCATTCTGTGTGCCCGGCTCACCCGCTCCTGTCCTCATCCTGTGTGCCCGTCCCTCCCGCTCCACCCCCCCATGCTGTGTTTTCGGCTCCCCCGATTCTCCCCCTGTGCTTTGTGACCGGCTCCACCCTCCGAGCTGTGTGCCTGGCGCACCCACTGATCCTCCCTGCAACCACCCGGATATGTTCATTGACAGCCCTCCGCCTTTGATTGCCTCCCATCTCTGTCTGTGTACCCAGCGCCTGCGATCACTCTAAAGAGGGATGGCCATCGGTGTACTCCTCCATGCCTGTTCATGCTCCTTCTCACCAGGTAAGTGCTGCCCAGATTGTTACAAGTCGCCTCCTGTACAATTACCTGCACCCTGTGTGTCACTCCCTCCCCCATGTGTATGGCCCCCCAAACAGTCTCCTGCATGTTGCTCAGTCTGGTAGTCCCCTGTGCATCTCCCCCACCCATACAGTGCCCTGCATGTCACCCCACTGTACAGTCCCTGTGTGTTGCTCCGCCATACAGTCCTCTGCGTGTCTCCCACCCCTATACAGTCTCCTGCGCCCTGTGTGTTGCCCCCATACAGTTCCTTGCACCCTAGGTGTTGCTCTCCATACAGTCCCCTGCTCCCTGCATGTCAACCCCCCTACGCAGTTCCCTGCAGCCAGAGTGGCCCCCTTTTCAGTACAGTCCTCTGAACCCTGCATGTTGCTTTCCGCATGTCCTGTGCCCTGCGCATCAGTTTTCCCCAGCACTGTCCCCTGCGTGCCACAACCCCCTTACACATACAGTCCTCTGCATCCTGAATGTCACCCTACCCCTGTACTCTCCCCTGCATATTGCCCCCACCCATACAGTGCTCTGTACCCTGCCTGTCGCCCCCATACAGTCCCCTGCATGTCGCTTTCACCCAGTACTGTGCCCTGCGTGTCCCTTTCCCCTGGTACAGTCCCCTGCACCCTATGTGTGTCACCCCCACCGTACAGTCCCCTACGCTTTGCATGTTGCCCACCTCTGTACAGTCAGTCCCCTGAAACCTGCGTGTCGACTCCTTCAGTATAGTCCCTTGTGCTCTGTACGTCATCCCCTTCGGTACAATCCCCTGCACACTGCGTGTTCCTTTCCTCCAGTACTGTCCCCTGCACCCTGCATGTCACCCCCCCGTACAGTACCCTGAGCCCTGCATGTCACCTCCTGTACAGTCCCATGTGCTCTGCGTGTCACCTCCCCGTATAGTCCACATATGCCCTGCGTTACCCCCTCCCTGTAAAATCCCCTGCGCCCTCCATGTTGTTCCATGTACAGTCCCATGCACCCTGTGTGTCAGTCCCTGCATAGTCCCCTGCACCATGCATGCCACTCCCCCATACAGTCTCCCCTTCAGTACAGTCCCCTGTATCCTGAGTGTCACTTTCCCCTGATACTGTCCCCTGCTCCCTACGTGTACAATCCCCTGCACCCTGCATGTCAGCCCCCCTTCAGTACAGTCCCCTGCATGTTGCTTTACCCGGTACTGTACCCTGCGCCCTTCAAGTCACACACACACCCTTACAGTCCCCTGCATGTCGCCCTAACACTGTACATTCCCGTGTATTTTGCTCCTACATCCGTACAGTCCCCTGCACCCTGTCTGTCACCGCTCCCCCCTGTACAGTCCCCTAGCCTTGCATGTTGCCCCACTTACAGTACCCTACGCCCTGCATGTTGCCCTCACAGTACAGTCCCCTGCACCCAGCGTGTCGCTTACACCCAGTACTGTCCCCTGCACCTGCGTGTCACCACCCCATACAGTCTACAGTCCCCTGCGTCCTGCATGTCGCCCTACACCCTTAGTCCATTGTGTGTCTCCCTCTATACCTCCTGTGTGTTGCTCCATTGTACAGTCCCCTGCACCTTGCGTGTAACCCACTGTACAGTACCCTGCATCATGTGTGCCGCCTCCACACAGTCCCCTGTGCCCCTCATGTTGCCCCCCCCTGAACAGTCCCCTGCACCCTGCATGTCTCCCCTACACCTACAGTCCTCTGTGTACCCCCGCCCCTGTAAGTCCCTGTGTCCTATGTGTTCCCCTCCCTACAGTCCCCCTACACCTTGCATATCACCCCTCCCTAACAGTCCCCTGCACCCTGTGTGTCACCCCTATACAGTCTTCTGTGCCCTGTGTGTTGCCCCCTGTATAGTCCCATGTACCCTGTGCATTTCCCCACTGTATAGTCCCCTGCGCCCTATGTGTCATTCCCCTGTATAGTCCCCTGTGCCCTGAGTGTCGATCCCCGTACAGTCCTGTGCCTGCGTGCCACCCCCCGGGGTGGCAGCTAGGCCTAATCCTTGGGTGGGTTGGATAGGGCAACCCCCCCAATAGTGACCCACGAAACTTACCTTCAGGATGTCAGCTACATGAATAGGGTAAGAGTGGTGTGGATAGGGGGTAGATTAAGCAGCAAGTATGGGAAGGGAGACATGATGGTGCTGATGGGGCAACGATGCAGATGGGTTGAAAACACTGGCATGGATGGGTAGAAAACTGGTGCAGATGGGAGAGAAGACAGTGTGCCATGTATTGGAGGAGGCAGAGTGACGTTGAAGAGGGAAACACTGAGCAGCACAGAGAGAAGGAAATTGTGGTACAGACAAGGCACAGGTGGGGAAAGACAGATGGTACAGATAAGTTAATACAGGCTAGCACAGATGGAAGAACACAGCAGTAGGGATTGGGGAAGACAAAGCAGCATGGGGGTGTAAAGGGGAAGTAAGTGTAGGTGCCTAGACCGTAGATGGGGTATTATAGTTTTAGCAATTAACCAAGATGTTTGAGGGAGCTAAATAAGCATACTAAGTGAGATGGATGTATAGAGTGAGAAGGCTGTTGTAAGAAGGTGGGATTGTTGTGGTGACCGAATGGGATGGTTGTGGGCACTGTGTGGGATGGGAGCACCACAAAACTGCTCAGACCTTCAGTTGCATAGGCTGCATGTGTATTCCAATGAGCACACAAATCTGTGAATTAGCAGCTCCACCATTGTGTGAGTGACAGCAATCTTACTCTGTGAGAGTGCTGAATCTGCTCTTACCCACAGGCTGTGATGGCATACCATATCTGTATTGCGCAAGGAACACGCCCATTAAGGCATCAGCCTTAATGATTGGAATTTCATTGCTTTATGTAGTTTGAGTGGAAGAGTTACAACAGGTTTCTGAAATTTCGATCATGTCTAAGAAGCCTTAATGGGACATGTGAAACCGTAAGGTTTTTTGTCTATTGAATATATATATATATATATATATATATATATTCACACATATATGTATATAGCATTCCAGAAGTACAGACACTCAAAAAATGTTACGAACAGTGTTTTATTATACTTTACAGGTGCATCTCAGCAGAAATTGTTAGCATCAATCTTAAGCAGCATATCAACGTTTTCGGTTCAGATAGAACCTTTATCAAGATTCAGCAAAAATACATCTTAAGGTCACCCAGCAGCCCATGGGCCTATTATTTGGACATTATTGAGCATTATGGAGCACTGTCATAATCACATTGAAGTTGAGAGTGTGTACCTTATATTGTGTATGTATATATATTTATATAAATATATATAAAACCCATTTGGCCATGCTATCATATAATCTATATATATTTGTACATATATATATCTACATGGTTATAATAAGAGCACTCGCCAAGCTTGTTGATTTATATTTTTATTAGTCCACTGCAGCAAATCACAGATGCATGTTGATGTGTTGGTCCTCTGCGAGACATTTGTCAAGATGTGTGTGGTGCCTGTTCAAAGATGCAATAAATTAAATGGAAAATTGAGGTCTTCATTATTATATTGTAATTGAATACTATAAATGATATATTTAATTTAAAAGATTATATTACTATCTGTTTTCAGAAATGCTATTATCAATTTTGAGACATTCCAGTAAACTGAATTAAATTATTTTGAGATTTTTTAATATTCTGAAGTAACATATGCTAAACTTGGCTGTGGTACACCAGCTATACAAGTCAACAGATAATGAAATCATTCTCCATTTAGTCACAATATTGTCAACATGGTCTGAATGTAGACATTGTGAAAGTAGACAGGGTTTAAATCCCCCCCCCCCCCCCAAAAAAAAATAAAAAAATAATAAATAGGTGAGTAACCTCCCAGTTGGAGAAACATAAAGCTGTTAATCAACCACATAAATTTTGTTTTTAATAAAAAAAAATACTAAAAAAGAACATAAATCCATAGATACACAATGTATCTATACACACACAAAATGTAATAGAAATCTTCTTTAGATAGCAAATACCTGCAACCACTGTCTCTGTGAAGGATTGTAAAAATCACTAAAACAATCTCAGAATGCATAATTATTACCATGTGGAGATCTATATCTCAGCTCCAATAGTCATTGTCCATAACCTGTACAGTATTGTATGTCCAAGATGAGCAATTAGGTTTACCACATAGTGTTAGTTGAACATATGTATCTCATATACCGGTGAGTACAGTACCTGTGAGCTATTGATGTTGGCGTCCTTGGTATCCGGTCTATAGATCTACACTAAAAAGGTCTACAGTCAATACAAAGACCACCAATGGTCAACATGCATTAGGTCAACAGGGTCAAAAGGTTGACATGACACATATAGTCAACACAAGGTTTTTTACATTTTTCATTTTTTTCACCTTTTTCACACTTTACCATCCATGTGGACTACGATTGGGAATAGTCACCTCTGCCAAGCACAGCAGTAGCAGAGCGAGGCACCTTGCCTGAACACTATTGGGGCTTTTTTGTGGCAGAAAAGTGACAAAACACCCAAAAAAAGGAAAAAAAAGGGTCTACCTTTTTTTGTGTCAACCATTTCCATGTCAAAATTTTGACCCTGTTAACCTTTTCTACTGTCTATATATTCCATGTCGACCTTTTGACCCTGTCGACCTAATGCATGTAGACAATTAGTGGTCTACCTATTAACTGTAGACCTTTTTAGTGTAGACCTAGTAACCCACACATAGAGTCCTTAGTGCAGATTTGCAGTCCCTTTAGTCAGAGATGAATTATCCAAGTACAGTAGGTAACACCTTTCTTATATAGGGGGACTGAACTGCACATCCAAATTCTAAACATAAGAGGTGCTAGCATGCTAAGACTAGTTCCACACAGAAAAAGAGAAAATGCAGGTGCACATTCTAAACACTAAGAGCACCAGCAATCATAACCGTTATTTAAAAAAAATCTCTGCAAATTAACATGGAGCAAAATTGAGTTTCTTAGCATAATATTTGGCCATGAAATATGGGCCCACCTACAATGGCTGGGTAACCTCTACAGGTGGGTCCCTAACATTCTTAAAGTTCAAGTACAAAGCATGCAAACTCCTGGGCCAGCACAACCCAACTGCACCAGGGCATAACACTAATGAGAAGTAATAGTTTAAGTGTTAAAAGATGTTATATTCATAAGAAGTAGCAGTTTAGTACTAAAAGTGTTATATTGACGAGAAGTCATAATTAGGGTGTTTAAAAAGTGTTATATTAATAAAAAGTCATTTAGGTGCTAAAAAAGGGTTAGCTTTAGTGCTACAATAACAGTGCCTTGAAGCAGCCGGGCCACACCAATCCTGGTGGCCTCATGCACCAAAGCTATCCCTAATGCTGACATATCTAAACTGTCAGCAGAACAGTGTTAGTGCAAGGTCAGTGCAGAGCCTGACAAGCATGTCAGCAGATCCTGGAAAGAATTTCTCAGCTGTATGTTGGTGTGAATAGACAAGTTGTTGGTCTGTACACCGCCTTTAGTATTCTATCCAAAGTCAACACTCCAGAAGTAAACCACATGCACTGTTCTCCTAAAGTCCCACACAGTTCCTGTACACAGAGCCATAGTTTTAAAGCACTTTTAATGGCTAAAGCAGCCATTCAAATAGTGGCAGGTTGTTTAACATAGTAACATAGTTAATGAGGTTGAAAAAAGACAAAATGTCCATGAGTTACATAGTTGCATAGTCAGTGAGGTTGAAAAAAGGCAAAAAAGCCCATCAGGTTCAACCTATATTCTGTGTTAATCTGTTCATATCATAATGCACATGCTGAAGTAATGGTTTAGTACCAATTGACAGCTATGATTCTTACCACTCCCAGATATCAATGTCAATATGTTAAATGCTATAGCCCTGGATACATTTTCCAGTTAGACATTTGTCCAATCCATTTTTAAATGCATTTACAGAGTCTGTCATTATTACCTTCTCCGGCTGGGAGTTCCAAATCTTTATTGCCCTTACCGTGAAGAACCCTTTTCTACGTTGTGTACGGAATTTTCTCTCCTCTAGTCTCAGCGAGTGCCCACGCTTCCTATACAGAGTTCTTTTAATAAACAAATCCGCTGCTACCTCCATGTAAAGACCCTTTACATATTTGAAGATATTAATAATGTCTCCTCTTACTTGCCTCTTTTTAAGTGTATACATATTTAACCTAGTAAGCCTTTCCTCATACTCCAGCAACTCTAACCCTCTAATCAATTTAGTAGCTCTTCTTTGAACTCTTTCTAGTTCCCCGATATCTTTTTTATAATACGGTGCCGAGAACTGAACACAATATTCCAGGTACGGACGTAGCAATGATTTGTACAGCGGCAGGATTACATCCTCGTCCCTTGTCTCAATGCCCCATTTAATGCACGCAAGCACTTTACTTGCCTTCTTTGCTGCAATTTGACATTGTGTACTGTTATTAAGCTTATTATCTATGAGCACCTCAAATCTTTTTCCACCATAGTTACCCCTATATTTTCCCCATCTAGAGTGTAGGATGCAAGTGTGTCTTTTGTCCCAAAATGCCTAACTTTTCATTTTTCTATATTGAACCTCATTTTTAATTTAGACGCCCAGGTTTCCAGTTTAACTAAGTCCTTCTGTAGAGACTCCACACTGCCTTCTGAATGAATTACCTTACACAGTTTAGTATCATCTGCAAAGTTTGACACTGTGCTTTCCAGGCCTATTCCTAGATCATTGATAAATATAGTGAATAGGAGTGGGCCTAGACCGGACCCTTGTGGTATTACGCTGACTACTGGTGCCCAGCTGGAGAACATCCCATTGATCACTATTCACTGTACTCTGTTATCCAGCCAATAACTTATCCATGTACAAATAGTATATCCTAGGCCAAGTTCCCTTAATTTGTTGATCCGTCTCCTTTGAGGCACTGTACCGAAGGTTTTTGCAAAATCTAAATACACCACGTCCACTGCTTTTCCCTGGTCAAGATTCTCACTCACTTCCTCGTAGAAGCTAATTAAGTTGGTTTGACATGATCTGTCCCTTACAAACCCATGCTGACTTTTGCTAATAAACTTAGTAGCCTGTAGGTGATCCTCTATGCTATCCCTCAAAATGTCTTCCAATATTTTACCCACTATAGAGGTTAAACTAACTGGTCTATAGTTTCCAGGATTATTTTTAGTTCCTTTTTAAATAAAGGCACTACATCAGCTATGCGCCAATCCTTTGGTACCTTGCCTGATCTAATTGAACTATGGAAAATCAAGTATAAGGGTTTTGCTAGCTGTGACCTAAGCTCCATAATAACCCTTGGATGAAAACCATCTGGGCCTGGTGATTTATTCATATTTACATTGCTTAGTCTCTCCAGGACTACTACCTCACTTAAATAAGCATCAAGCCTAGAGTCATTACCTTAACTGTCGTTATGCACTACTGTCACCGGCTCATCCTCCCTGGTGAATACTGAGTTCAACCTGTATTATAATTCTTACACGAATCTGTATGTAACAATAGTTTAACTATAGTGACCCAGATGAAGTTATGTTTTTAAGTCTAAATAACAACTATAATTCATGCTCTTTCTAAAATTCTCTTCCTTTAAATGCTATATCCTCGGATATTTCTTTCAGTTAGGAATATATCTATTCCATTTTTAAACCTATTGACTGAGTCCACAACTACTACCTTCTCTGACAGAGAATTCCAAATATTTACTGCTCTTACTGTGAAGAACCCTTTCCTTCGTTGTGTATTACATTTTCTCTCTTCTGATCTCAGAAGGTGTCCACATGTCCTGATAGATCCTTTTATTGTCCCTTTATGTATTTGTAAATATTAACAATGTCCCTTCTCAGTTGCCTCTTTCCAGTGTAAACATACCTAACCTTGTAAGCCTTTCCTCATAAACCAGTGCCTCTAACCCCTTGATCAGTTTGGTTGCTCACCTCTGAGCCCTTTCAAGTTCCAAGATATCTTTTTTATAGTGTGGTGCCCAGAACTGTACATAATATTCAAGATGCGGCTGCACCAATGATGTGTATAGTGGCAGATTTACACTCTCATCCCTTGTCTCAATTCCCCGTTTTATGCATGTCAACACTTTATTTGCTTTTGTTGCTGCACTTTGACATTGGAAACTACTATGTCTATTATCAATGAGCACCCCCAAATTTTTTTCAACTACCGTTTTCCAATACATTATCCCCATTTAATTTATAGGCTGCCCAATTGTTCTTAGTCCCAAGGTGCATAACTTTACATTTTTCTATATTGAACCTCATTTTCCATTTGTCTGCCCAAAACTTCAGTTTAAATAAGTCATTCTATAGAGACTCAACATTCTTGTCTGAATTAATTACTCTACACAGTTTAGTATTATCTGCGCAAATTGACACTGTGCTTTCCACACCCACTCCTAGCTCATTAATAAATATGTTAAACAGTAGTGGCCCAAGTTCTGAACCTTTGCAGTATTCTACTAAGCACTGAGGCACAGTCAGAGAACATCCCATTAACCACCACTCGCTGTTCCCTGTTATCCAGACTATTACTTACCAAAGTACAGATAGTGTTTCCTAAACCAAGCTAGTGCTATTTCTTAGGCATTTCTCCATCACTACCATTTGACGGATTCATCAGAAGGTGTTTCAGCCCTGACAATTGTCATGTCAAACTTCACTATGTCAACACTGACATCATTTCTACATGATAAACATGTTGACATTATGCATGACAATGTCAACACTACTTTCTATCCCTACCAGCAGCCTAACACTAACCCTGACAGCAGCCTAACCTTAATTTTAATCAGTTTACAATGTAGACATACTGAACATAATTATGACATTTTTAAAAGACATTTAGAACAAAATTGTCAACATTCAGAACTACTATATTCAACATTACAGTGTTGACATTCTGAATGTCAAAAATACAGTATGACTACAAACCCTAAGCTCTATAAAATGTACTTATTTATCTTGCAATGAGTTTTAATATAATCTAAAGGATTAAAGATTTTTTTGCATGATTTTTGCAGAATATTAAGGGACTTTGTAATGTGTCTAATTATTAATTTAAATATGAAATGAATAATAGATGCCTGAGGAGAATCTTTACAGATGATAAGGTGAGGGTTTGTTTCTCTTTATACTGTTTTTCATTATCTTAAAATTACAGAAAATCAACAGATTAAATATATTTTTCTGCTGATAAATATAAAATGTAAAATAAAAATGACAACAAAAAATATATCATCCAATAAAATGTTTTCTTATTGTCATGTATGCAAGCTACCACTGTACTTCTTAGTGCCAGGCTATGGGGAAAATGGTCAGCAATCAATAGACACATAAATGATTGAAAAAAGCTGTACGGGAAAGCACAAAAACAAATATAAGGGAGAGCTTAAACTCTAGTAGTGACTAAATATTGATACTAGTAAAGATTATACTAGTAAAGATTAAAGATTATCTTTATATATAAAAGGCAAATACCACGGACTCATCACAAAATCTCCTTAACCACTAGGACTAGGAAAATTTGGACAGTAGCTTGCTTTTATGACATAGGCACCCACTAAGAAGGGATTTTTCAGAATTCCATCCGCAAAGGGGTTAAAAGGGGTGAGATAATTCCCCCTTCAGAGAGGAGAGTTAAGACAGCCTACCCAGCCGAGGCTATAAATAATACATGGTGCCGGCGATACCAAGTCACGGAGGGGGGATGGACATAATGCTCTGTTACTGGACTTTCTTGCAGTTGCAGAGAACTCCATTATTTAAATAAGGGAGCCACATCAACTGCCACCCCTAAACACTGTCAAATATTGCTAAGTGTGGCTCCCCTATTTGAATAATGGACTGCTCTGCTACTGCCAATGGCAAGGCAGTGCAGCATTATGGTTCAGGAGATTTTGTATACAGTATATATATATATATATATATATACATACAGTATATATATATATATATATATTTCAGATATAAGTACTTACCCAACCTATTTCCATTCGAGAGGATAGTGTCTCAATTATCAGAGGTTAACCTATCACTTGAACTAAACATTGACGAACCTCTCAGAGAGCAATAGGAGGAAAGGAGAGATAGATATTTTGACTCTTAAATGCATTAAAGGAAAGTTTTATAGTCAGCAACTGCTTATCTGCTGTGTAGAGGGTACCAACAGCTCTCCCAGTGACCTTAAGTGTTGTGCAAAAATCTTTACCTTTTTACTTCAAAGGAGGAGCCCTAAGGAGAGCGAGAAGCTAAGCAAGGAGAACTAGGGCCCTTTGGAATAGAGTCAGCCTATCTCTGCAACCCTTACATATTTAACATACAGTGGGCGGAGCATGGCCTGTTGTTCCAACATTTACAGAACATAGCAGGACAGCATCAGAGGCAGACGGGGCAGAGAAGGAGGCAGATATTCTCCTCAGCGGCAGCTTTTTGACATACTGGGAAAGGGCCGCCCGGAGGTGCGGCCTGACAACGATTGGCAGCAGCGGGCAGAGCATCTCCTGTTATTAGTCTAATTGCTGATCTTCTGTGATAAACTCACTAGTTAACTTTAGGTATATCCTGTTGTCCAGAAAATAAGACACAGACTACAGAGCCAATAATAGTGTAAGCCTACCCAATCCTCCAATGGCATAGGGATTTGTAGTTCTTACCTACTTCGTAGAAGAACCCTGTTAATATTTTAGTCTACCAGAGTTCCCTTGTACCTTAAAACTTTTTTTTTGTACTTACTAAATTTACATTTGCAGAGAGAGTTAGAGATGGGTGGGTTATTTTGTTTCTGTGCAGAGTAAATACTGGCTGCTTTATTTTTACACTGCAAGTTAGATTGCAGATTGAACACACCCCACCCAAATCTAACACTCTGCACATGTTATCTCTGCCTCCCCTGCAGTACACATGGTTTTGCCCAACTGATAACAAATGTGCAGCAGCGATCAGGTCTGAATTAGGCCCAAAGTCTTCTAGCTTCCTGCCCAACACTACTCCAGTTACCAGAGACTCTGGATTTGTTGTATGGATGTATCCGGAAATTTGTCAGACAGTTGTCACTGGCTCAATGGATTCAGCCGTGATTATGGCTACAGGGCTCGGGTCGCTCAAGATGTGCTAAGCCACCTCAATCAGCAGGAGATGTCTCAATGGTAGGTGGTGCAGTTCATCTAAGGCTTTTTTAACTGCTTGGATAGATCCAGGGTCTCCTGCCTAGAGTTTTGGTTGTTTCTACCACTCCTCCCTCACTGCCTGTGCAGGTGTCTGTTTCCATGTCAACTTCTCAGATCTGACTTGCTCTCCCCAGCAAATTTGATGGGAATACCAAACACTGTAGAGGGTTCTTGAATCAGCGCAAGACCCATTTTGAGCTGCAACCCGAGTGTCTGAATATTTTTCTAGAACTCTTAAAACAGTTATAATGCCTTCTCCCTAATAGTGTCCTGATTATTTCAGAATTTTTGGAGACACTCCTGATGCACTCAAGACCTCTGCTTCAATCTTCGTGAAAGTTTTCCCTCAGTCCTCTGAGACCAGGGAAGTTCCTGCTACTTATTCCCTTAAGACTAAGTCATTTCCTCCTACTCCCAGTAAAGATAAATTCTGGAGTAATCCGTGGCCTAAACTTTCTGAAGAGGAGTGCAGTCATTGCAGGCAGCTTCATATCTGATTTTACTGCAGGGGCTCCTATCACTTTATAAGGGACTGTTCTCTCCATAAGCCATGGAAGGATGACAGGTCTCAGCAGCACAGCAGTCATAAATCATTGTCAGTAATCTCTGATCAGGACAGGGATACTAAGAGGCTTGATCTGAAAAAAGCTCAAGTCTACGATTGGGGTCCTCTGATAAAGAGGCCAAACTCCAAGTTCAGGAATCAAAAGAGTTTGTTTAAGACTCACATCTTTAAAGAGGTGTTTGGTTCTACAGCCTCAAAGGAGACTTGTTAGCGCCAAGTGGGGTGTCTGAACCTGCAGCCCCAGGAGGGATATTAGACTCTGTAGCCTCTGAGGAGGCATCTGAACTGCGAGCCCTAGTAGGAGTATCCAATGTTCAGGTTCCAGCTGGTCCAAGTGTCTCCAAACCCAATCCGGTTCTATTCGTCCCTCCAAAGACTCCTTCAGTTCCAGCTGTTTCAACTGTCTCCAGACTCAATCTGGTTCCATCCGTCTGTCTGAAGATTCCTTCAGTTAAAGCCAATTCAAATACCCCTGGACCTGGTTCTAGCCAGTTCAAGCCCTTCTGGACTAAAGATAAAAAAACAACAACAGGAATGGGCGCTAGTGTACTGGCTGTGAAACACTCAATGATCTAATTGTGAACACTTCTCATCGACTGCAGCTTCACACTTTGAAGGGCTGTACCTCATAAAGATTTTTGTGTACAGAAAAGAAAAAAAATGGGGGAAGCGCTGTCCGTGATAGTATCAAGCAATTCACAAATTATTACACATATATTGCATAAATTCTCATAAATACACAAAACATATTAAAAATAAAAAATAGGACTTCCGGTTCCAGATTTCATGGAATAGGAAGCTCACTGCTGGAGCTCCATCCCCACCGCCCAGATAATAACCTTTTCTAGGCTTCCCCCAGCCTCAATATCTCCTGGGAAACCCTCAGCAGCACCCGCAACTGATATGGATTGCTTCATGACCCCCGTGGGTGTGGCTCCTTAGCCTCCTGCCGGTGCCTCCGCGAGGCAGGAGAAGCACCGCACGGCCGGCAATATGGCACCTGACACAGGACCAGAGGCAGTCTCCCCTGCATCAAAGAAAGCAGCCGTGGACTGTGCTGACAGTGCGGCCTCTCAGGTATGCCGGGCGCCAGATGCCCCAGTGACATATGGGGATGTGGTGGAAGCCATAAAAGCCACCATGACCCCCCTGCTTTCCCAGGCTGTGTGTGACATTAATAAGCAGCTGCAGAATCTCACACAGAGAGTCACACATACTGAATCTCAGCTGCAGGCTGCCACACATGACATTGAAGGGCTGCATCAATCTGTGAAAGCTCTAACAACTGAGAATGATCAAATATGGAATAAATGAGATGATATTAAAAATAGATCAAGGATAAATAATATAAGATTGGTGGGATTACCTGAATCAGTGAAAGGCACAGCTTAAACCCATTTTGTACATGTCACCCTCCCCTCACTGTTGGGCATTGAACAGGAGTGTCGTGACCTTGTGATTGAAAGAGTCCACCATGTGGGGCCAGTCCCTACCACCAACAGACCGCGTCCACGTGTGACTTTATTTCATTGTCTGAATTACCTTTATAAAATGGCATTTTGGTCCGCATCCCGCAAAGTGAAAAATATTCAATGGGAAGGTAATAAGCTTTTCATTTTCCAGGACTACTCCGTGGAACTGACTAGGGCCCGCAAAGCTTTTTCCCCAATATGTACTCAACTTGTATCAGAGGGTCACAAGTTTTGCCTGTTATATCCCACACGCCTGTGCCTGTATGAGGGGACTTCCCACAAATACTTTTTGTCACCTGCAGACGCTACTGAATACCTGCGGAATCTCAATAGGGAAGAATCATTAGATATTACTGAACCCCCTACAGCAGCCACTTAACCTGCACGATTTTGCTCTCTTTCTTCCACATTGCTACACTTGCTGCTTGGAACTTCCTAGTTTCACTGCCTACATCGTCCTAACGGAGTATAGCCTATGTTGCGGTTGGTTTTTTATTTTTTGCTACCTCATTGACTTTCATTTCCTACTTTTTAATTGGTATATTCACATATAGATGTCTCTTTTGCTGATGTTTGCTACGACTTTCCCGCGACCTGGGAACACCCTCCCTCTAAATGGTTTATGTTCTTAATTGTTATATGAAGCTCTCTTTGTGATTTTTTAAACTCACTTTATTGCAGGGTTTGAATTTTGTTTACTATATTTTCCCCGGGGTCCATTCTTTCATGGGTCCCTCGAGGACATTGTTGCTTTTTGCCGGGACGGTTGGGAGGGGCTCCTCATCAGTTTTTCCCCATTACTAGCGTTTGTCTGCGGGGCTAGTGTATCTAGCGATCGCACATACTCACTAGCTGGAAGTCAATGGTCATTCGTATTCTCGAATATAGTATTATATTTTCATTACTATTGCATGACCATTCACTCACTTATGTTTTACTTTCTGGTTGTCCCCACTGTTTCCTTGTTTTTGTCTACTATAGCTGACCCAGAAGGCCGATATATGATTATGTCTGTAAAAATGAATGGTCGAGCTTATTCATTATGCAATGCTTATGCACCCAATGTATATTCCAAAGTTTTCTTTCAGGCTTTAATTGCTAAACTGAGCCCCTTACTCTCTGGTCCTTTGATCCTTTGTGGCAATTTAAATCTCATCTCCTCCTCATATTTAGACAGGTCTCACACACCCGCGAGACCTCCCACATTACCTAAATTTGGGGTCCCCTTCTGGCTGAGAGACTGCAGGCAATGGATATATGGAGGGCCTTACATCCCACAGATAAGGAATATACGTGTCTCTCAGCTGCTCACCATTCCCTCTCCAGGATAGATTACATCTTATTATCTCAATCTCTATTACCACAGGTATCAGATGCCCAAATTGAGGCGACAGCCCTCTCTGATCATGCTCTAGTTACAGCGACCCTTCACTTTCCAGACACCTCCTCCTCCTCTAAGTTGTGGAGATTCCCCTCATATCTTGCAAAATTGTTGAAATTCCGGCAAAGATTGGAGTCTCCTTGGGAAACTTTTAAGACTAACGATGCATTCCATCTGGAGGTACTCTTGCAGGTATGGGGAGGCCAAGAGTTTTATTGTGGAGACATAGTGATCACTAAGTTGTTGGTGTCGGACCAGATTTATGAATATTGAGTGACACCAGTAATGGATTAGTGGAGAGTGAGACACTTGTGATGTGCTTCGAGAGTAATTGGCTGAATCTGGGTAATGTCGGACCTGTAAGTACATAAAAAAATGAGAGTGTGGAAGGCCAAATTTTTCCTGCAAAGCTGAAAATGGAAGCAATGAGCCCCCTGGGTCAAACACTTTGGAGGAGTTCGTAAGGCCCTTCTCTTTCCATACTAGGTAATTGGAGGTATTGAGTGATAGAGGAAAAGTGGGGTTACCCCACAACGGAATACATGGGGAAACCATTGAGCTGCATTTACATTTTTTGTTTAAGGAAAGCCACACATAGTAAGTATCATGAAAAAGGGGATTATGAAGTATGTTGGCCAGAATAGAGGAGGGTTTGGATAATAAGAGCGCTCCCGGAGAAAAGGGATAAAAGAGTGCCTCATCCAAAGCCGAGTTTGTAGATAGGGCGTGATACAGGATCAACATCGCCAAGTCAGAACTTCTCCCTTTGGGCTCCTCTTCTAACACTCTACCCCATCTCCTCCCGTCTCTCACTTTCAAAATTGCCCATACAAAAATTACCTACTTAGGGATTTCAATTTCCGCTAATCTATCTAGACTATATGAGGAAAATTTCACTCCCATGCTGGCACGCATAACCATGTTACTGGATAATTGGAAATTATTACCCCTGTCTCTTTTAGGAAGAGTGGCAGTATTGCAAAACATAGTGTTTCCAAAAATATTCTGTTTAATGCAAATGCTCCCCATTAGTCTTACTAACCGTGATGTTAAATATTTATGTAAGATCATGTCACAATTTTTGTGGAAGGGGAAGAAGGCATTCACAGCTTTGACAAACTAATGGCCCCTAGATCAGTGGGTGGAATAGGTGTGCTGGACTATGCATCCTACTCCCTGGCTACTTTATTTAGGTGTATTGCTGACTGGTTGTTTGATAGGGAACGTTTTACGTTTCGGCTTTGGATGAGGTACTCTTTTATCCCTTCTCTCCGGCAGCGCTCTTATTATCCAAACCCTCCTCTATTCTGGCCAACATACTTCATAATCCCCTTTTTCATGATACTTACTATGTGTGGCTTTCCTTAAACAAAAAATGTAAATGCAGCTCAATGGTTTCCCCATGTATTCCGTTATGGGGTAACCCCGCTTTTCCTCTATCACTCATTAACTCCAATTACCTAGTCTGGAAAGAGAATGGCCTGACGAACTCCTCCAAAGTGTTTGACCCAGGGGGCTCATTGCTTCCATTTTCAGCTTTACAGGAAAATTTGGCCTTCCACACTCGCATATTTTTATGTACTTACAGGTCTGACATTTCCTAGATTCAGCCAATTGCTCTCGAAGCACATCACAAGTGTCTCACTCTCCACTAATCCATTACTGGTGTCACTCAATATTCATAAATCTGGTCTAGCTTCCTTCTAGCATATGTTTTAGTAGTGTATCTGATCTGGCGATTCTGGCATAAAGTGGTGGCATATATAAACCAATTACTTCATATCCGGGTGATAGCGACACCCTTATCTTGTCTCTGTGCTCATTTTTTGGAATGGGATCTGGGTACTGAAAAAAAAGATTCCTACCGTTTCCAACTGTTCTAGTGACAGTCTCCAAAAAAATTATTTTGTCACACTGGCTTTCTGCCTCCTCACCCACTCTTGTAGAGGTTCATGGCAAACTTTTACAGATATATGTTGACAGAAAATCTGCCCAGGGTAATATAGAAACTGGTGTCAAATCTTTTTATAAAAAGTGGGGCCTCTACATTAATTCACGAGATCAGACCACACAGTTTTTGCTGAAAAGTTATTTACAATAAGTTATAAACCAACAAGCTTTGCATTTATCCTGCATAAATTGGCTACTGCTGTGTGGAATTATAGTACCTGAAAACAAGAAAAGGCCTCAGTAACCATTGCTACAAAGTAATAAGGAGAGTTTCATCATTTGGATACAAACTGTTCCTTCCTTAGTTACTAAAAGGATACAATTGATTTATTTCCAGCACTGAGTCTGCAGTCTGTTTAATGGCTCCAAAGAGAGCGTGATTTTATATTATTGTGTATTGTTATATATTATATATTTCCTATTTTTTATTTTTATTATGTTTTGTGTATTTATGAGAATATATGCAATATATGTGTAATAAATTGGGAATTGCTTGATACTATCACGGACAGCGCTTCCACCCTTTTTTCTTTCCTTCTGGACTAAGGCCCTCATTCCGAGTTGTTCGCTCGCTAGCTGCTTTTAGCATCACTGCAAACGCTAAGCCGCCACCCATTGGGAGTGTATCTTAGCTTAGCAGAAGTACGAACGAATGCATCGCAGAGCGGCAGCAAAAGAAGATTGTGCATTTTCAGAGTAGCTGCAGACCTACTCCTTTCTTGCGATCACTTCAGACCATTCAGTTCCGGATTTGACATCACAAACACGCCCTGCATTCTACCAGCCACGCCTGTGTTTTTCCTGGCACGCCTGCGTTTCTCCGAACACTCCCTGAAAATGGTGAGTTGACACCCAGAAACGCCCCTTTCCTGTCAATCACTCTGCAGCTGCCATTGTGACTGAAAAGTAACGCTAGACCTCGTGTGAAACTACATCGGCTGTAGTGAAAGTACTTCACGCATGCGCATTCTGGTCCATACGCATGCGCAGATGCGCCAAATTTTTAATTAATCGCAGAAAAGCGAACATTTTCAGCTAGCGAACAACTCAGAATGAGGGCCTAAATCTGGTTTTGTCAGTTTGTCTGGATTGATCTCCTTTGGTTCCAGACAATTCAAGTATCTCTAGACCCAATCCATTTCCATCTGTAGGTAAAAAAAACTCCTCCAGTTCCAGCCAGTTCAAACCTTTCTGGACTCAATCCAGATCCATGCATTTGTCATGTTCAGTCTTCGGTTCTAGCCTATTCAGATATCTCCAGATACAATACAATCTGGTTCCATGCAAGTTTTTCCCAGTAAAGGACTTCCATCTTCTAATCTCGAAAAATGGACTTCAGTCTGTCTCCATTTTAGCTTCCTCATCTACAAGTCCAGAGTCCACAGCTTCTGCAGATAACACTAGTGCCCCAACCCAAATGGTAGCTTTGAGCATCCGACCTCAGTCTAAGGTTTCTTTAATGGCACTAGTTCCTTTGAGTCCAGCTTTGTATTCTGAGACTTCAATTGACATCCAGTCTCCTAAGTATTTTCTTGCTACTCCAGCGCCTATCTACTTTGATGGGGATCTAGCTCAAAACCATGCACTGGTTGAACAATACTGCACAGTTATGGAGTCTAACACATCATATGGTATTTCACCTGCCAATATTAGTAAATATATTTTCCCGGCCTTCAGATGGGAATCCTTAGATTGGGCTAACACACTTATTGAATCCAATTATCCAATACTTAAAGATTGACAAACTTTCAGTGATGCAGTGACTAAAAAAATTTAGTCAAAAGCCAGCTCATTTGAAACAATCGGAGAGTACTTCCCAATGTAAAAGTGTCCATATTGTAAAGTCGACTGTAGCATCATTGCCTGAGAAAGACCAGATTTTACTTGATCAGTTTATCAAAGACTTTCAAACTGTCAAGAAGGGAAACATTACAAATTCAATACAAGGCACTCAAACCTCGGATTTGAGAGTTGCATACACTACTCTGTTTCCATCTAACTGCAACTCTTCAGCAAGTACTGATTCTTTGGGTTCATCTTCCATTCAATCTTCAAAACATTCATCCAATGCTCAGTATTTTGACCCATCACTCTCTGAGACAGATAATGCCTTGATGAATCAATACATCAGAGATTAAACAAAATCACAAGAAATGGAGTACATTAAAAACAGTTTCAAGACAACATTGTGCACAAAGAAAGGTAAAAATGATTGAAGCAGAACTTTGAGATGTTAATGACTTGAATAAAAACCAGTTGCTCCAAGTACTGTATTTAAATGATACTTAAATTCTCATTGTTTCCATAGTCATCTGTATTCAACTCAACATAATTTCAAAGGATTGACCACGGAAACATAGGAGAGAATATGTAGATAGTGTAATATTGTTTAATAAAAAACACTCATCAGACATACAGTACAACAATAGTTAAAACAATTAAAAAAGAACAATGTCAGGCATTCATCAGAGCAGGTTTACCATTAAATTTATCATGTGATGTTAAGAACTGTCAACAGACAGTTCTTTGTGAGCATAAGCAATAAAATCTCATCCAGGCTGCCGTTCTGGGATTTCACCTCGGGCAAAATGCTCCTTCTTCATAGGGCCATCAATCAATGTCACTTTCCAGATAAACAGCTGGCACCCATGCATTCTGACCCTCCAAGGGTCTTTCTCAAGTTAAGCCGATATAGTGAATGCTGCTGCAATTTTCCCGGCACAGTAATATTTCCCAAATTTGGATTTGATTGGTCCCCATGCGTGGATCTTTATACAGTATAAACTACAAGTCCCATGATCCTTTGTGTTTGTACCGCTTCCTGTTTCTGTAACATTCCAAATTTTATGGTAACTCCAGTCATAATACTGTATGTAATGTCATGATGTCTTCTGCACTGTGTTGTCCCTCTTAGAATGATATCCATGCATGTTACTTTGTAACAAGAATACTGTATCTTCATATGTATGATTGTTAATCTAACATTTTCTACATTCACAAAATCACTCACTGGGGCAGCTTTATTTTGACTTAGATTTGCGCCAGGAGAATCAGAGCACAACCATTCATATAGATAACAGGTTTCAGCTTGTGAATTCTACTGTATATCAATACTGTAAATCAATAAAATTAAAAAACATTTAGTACAACACACTTAAAAACACAAAGTATAAAGAGGCACTGATACACCACCATTGTGACTTTTCTTACTGTAAATAAAGAGCAAAGATCTAATATTTATAGAAACCATTTGACCTCGAAATCAAGGTTAAGGCCACCTGGTTGTGATGTTCCTAATTCATAAATCTTTTTCATTTCTGCTTTAGCAAGTTTGCAAGCTAGATCTCTTTTTCTCCAGTAACCTTTCACCCATTGGACACCTAAAAATTGTCTAATTGCCGAAGGGGTACAATTACAGATGGAGCCACACTCATTGTGGCTGCATCATAGGTGGGGGCGAGCAGCGTGCCTAGGCGAGCCTGCGCCTCGGCCTGCCACCAGGCATACAGAAATGCTCCCATTCAAAGTGAATTGGGTGCATGTTGTCTGCCTAGTTGAAGATGGAGCCACGATTAGTGGAATTTATTTGCATCCCACACATATACTGCACCAGTTAAAAACTTTAGATCTAATACCTGGTGCTGGCTTTAGTGATGGGAGAGCATGCTGCACCAAGCTTGTACCAATGTTAGGGGCTCATCTATAAATGCATTTAGGTCTCTATGGTAATAAAGAACCTCTGATCAGAACATTTTGTAAGATGTTCCAATGTCTATTAATGGATTTTTCTATCAATTTATGTTGATTGTTGTATGTGGGTTAATAAAGGCTCAGTCAAATTGGTCTGACTTCGCAGTGTTTCCATTGCATTCTTTAGAAACTACTAATCTCTCTCTTGGGACCTTTTTCACCTCTTCCGTTACTTTCTCTATTAAACTATGTTTGTAACCACAGGAGAGAAATATTTTACTCATTTCTGTTGATTGTTCCTGGTAAATTTCCTCTTTGGTACAGTTGAGTTTAAATCATCTTAACTGGCAACTAGGTATCAAACTGAGCAAGTTCGGATGGTGAAAACTTTCTGCCTCAACATAGCAATGTGAATCCGTAGGTTTGATCAAATACTTGGTGTGTAATGCACCATTTTTAACATAAATAGAAACCTGAATCACTTCTGAACTGCTATTAAAGGTGAACTCAATGTTGGAGGTATTGTTGTTAAGATAAATATAAAAAATCTTTGGAAGATTCTTCT
The DNA here is from genome assembly GCF_028390025.1 of Pseudophryne corroboree. NCBI lineage: Eukaryota > Metazoa > Chordata > Amphibia > Anura > Myobatrachidae > Pseudophryne > Pseudophryne corroboree. Next base: position 463,449,427 of record NC_086450.1, read on the forward strand.
CCTCCACTCCACATGAACAACATATTATCTATATATTGGGACCAGGACACCAGGTTTACTCCATGGTCACTCCATATGAAGTTGTTTTCCAATAGCCTTATAAAGATGTTCGGGTAACTTGAAGCGAACCTTATACCCATCGCAGTCCTGACCTTCTGTAAGTAAAGATCCTCATTGAAGCCAAAATATTGGTTAAAATAAATGAAACAGCTTCTACTATAACATTTTGTAATCCCTAATTCATATTGCTATTTCTAAGGCATTCGGTGACAGTTTTTACTCCATCTTGGAGATCTTGGTGACCACAACCCCCTCCCCCACCTGCCTTTATCAGCAGGTTTAATAACAATTTCTGTGAAATCTTTGAGATCCTTTAATGCTTGGTGTTCTTTAAAATTAAGATTACATTTAGTGTTCATGATTTCCAATTTCTTTATATCCTCATGATCTAAAATGAAGAAAGTCTCTATAAATTTACCTTTTATATAGGTAGGATAAAACATTTATTTAGTTCTGATGGGAGTTACTGGGGTAATATTTGTTTCAACCAACCAGTCCTGTTTCAGACACACAGCAACCATTTTCTACTCTATTCACTGGCTGCCTGTAAGATGGTGAATATATTTCAAGTTAACTGACTTTCAGCTTAGTGACATTCAAAGCTCTATTTGACCAGGGCTCAAGATACCTGAAGCAGCAGCTGATTCATTTCTGACCCATCCTCAATTGCTGCAATCTGTAGATGCAGGACTACTAGCAGTACCCAGAATCTTCCTGAATTTTTCTTGTTGTCCAGCTTTTAGCTTTGTGACTCCAACTGTATGGAACTCCCTTCCCTGCACAGTTCATGAGGACGCCACTCTAAAATCCTTCAAAAACAGACTAAAGACTTACCTATTTTCACAGGCATTTCACTAAATTCCCTTTAGTTCCTAAAAAAAAAACACAACTCAAACGCCTAGTTCACTTTCCTGTTAAGCTTCATTTGTATTTTCTGCTGTAAATGCAAATATATAACACTTGAAAAGTGCTATAGAAATAATTATTAGAATTTCTATCAGCTGATTTCAGGCAACTTTTCTAAAGCAGGTGAATGGAGCAAAAAAATTACAATAAGTTTGCAGTGAAAAGGTTCAGCTTTATTTATTTTTTATTTAAAAAAGTAAAAAATGATATGGTAGTGAAGAGAGAGAATGGACCTATACACAGGGTTTCCATTTTACACAAATAATCCTATAAAAGGTGTAGATGGGGTCAAACTTTCACCCCATCTCTAACAACTTAAGGCTTTGATATGGATCAAATGCCATCTCATCAACAAAAGAATCAAGTATTTGATGAGGGCAATCACGAACAACTCAATGCATAGATAGAAGCCAATTTCCAGCCCAACAGATTAGAATCAGTGTAACCTGTGTATTTGCAAAGAGCACATCACAATCCCATTTAGTGGGTAGGAGAGTGGGATCTTCTAAAAAGACAAGAGGTCTCCCAACCGGGAAATTACCATTGAAAACTAGTAACTCATCCCCAAAATTCAACACTTTAACTGTAACAGGACTATGCAAATTTACTATAAGGGGACACCCATTACATTTTTGACATTTGCTCCTAAATTTATTCTGACACAGCCTAGTAGTTTATATTCTAACATGAAGATGAAAAACATTCTGTATTCATATTTTTCATTTATTTGATTAATTTACTAAAAATGATGATATCATACTGTAAATATTGTCAAAACAATTTGAATTATGTAAACATTTTACAATATTTTGAATAAAATTAATATAACATTGTTGCTGTATAACTAAAATTAATATTACCAAATAGAAATGTAAAAGTTTTGTTAATTTGTCTCTAAAAACTTTGTCATTTTGCTTTTGTAATCAAACCTCAAAGGTAAAATGTATGGGTGATGCAATTAACTAATTTCCTAATCCACATGGAATTATTAATTACATATTGATGATGGATCCACACTGTATAAATAAGAGTCTATCCTTTCCTGTTTTCTTTTTTATAGCAATGTAAAGGTGAGTTGTGATCAATCAACTACATTATAATATACTATACAATGCAAAGTATTTGATCTACAGTTGTTATGGTTCTGGTATATTGAAGAACATTTTGTGTCATATTTTTCTGAAATTATTGATTTTCTCTGTGGTGCTTCTTTTAAGGAAAAGCAAAACATTGTATCTACAACTAATTTCTGACATTGGGCATTACATACAGATTCTCTTATATAAAAAGCTTACTACTACCATTTGAAAAACATATCAGAAGCTTTTAAAACATTTCACAGAAGATAAGAATATGACTGACAAAAGAATATTTCTCACTAGGATTTATTGTGATATCGGTAGGACTCACCATTTTGTCTGAAGAGACTGATTACACAGGATATTATGTCTGCACTGATCTGAATACTGACAATAAATACAATCTACTGTACAGTAAAATATTAGTACATATCCCCCTTATAGTACATTTGTGAGATGGTATTTAATGATGAATTTTATTAAAAACAGTTCTACATACTGTACAGTAATGGATATGATTATTTACTCACAGTAGGGAAAAGAGGTAAAACATATTATAGATTTAGACATTTGTTTTTGTTATGGCCAGTAATTCTCCTGTTCATTTTGCTAAAGGTCATATCACTTTTCTAAATCTACTTTTCTAGACAATATACTATACACAGAAATATGCTATATACATATTCTTCTTCTATAGTTTCCAAAATCAATTATAGATTAAATGTATTAACTGAATGGAGGAGCAATATTGTCTTAGCATCTGATAGACTATACTCTTTGATTTAGCCAGGTAGCTGTATATCCCCCCTATACTTGGAAAAACATTCTGTATCTTAATGTACTGTAGGTCTACTCAACTATATATCCTGGATTATCAGAGCTGCTTGATGCTATGAGAACCATATGCATTGTTTATGGGTTTTCTTTATAGGAGTTTTTGCATGTAACACAATGGTCAGGATAAATAGAGTGGTTTTTAGATTATGAAGTTGAGCTTCTTAGTACAAAGTTGCTTAAAAAAAAACCTGCAAATGTCTCACAGATCCAGGTATAGTGTAATCCTTGTGGATTATTAACATTTATAATAATATAAAGATGTAATATACTGTATAAACTTTATTTAATTTGTGATATTTGAAATCACAATCTCCCTGCACCAGCATTATAGGAGCTTCCTATCAACAGTCAGTGCTGAAGGGGACACTGCTCTTTCCTCCATCTACCTATCCAGCATGTGTGTCTGATCCTCTTCACAGTATAACACTGACATGTCACCGGCAGACCTGTCCTCAAACACACAGTCCGACAGAGGGACTGGTCACTGTCTCCATTAAGGATAGATGCTTCTCTTCTGAAATAATCTGTGTACAGTCTGATGATTTGTTTATCTGTCTGCAGGTTGCTCTGTCCTCACATCCTGGGACCATGGATGTATAGGAGATGTAGACTCATTACACAAAGTGATTTTGGCCTTGCCTAGCACACCATACAGATTCAAATTAATAAAAATCTAATTTTTAAATGAAGATGAAATAATCTAATTTATGACTAATCAGGAAGTGAACTGTTCCTTTTTACTTCGACACCTGAAAGTACAGCACTGTATATAATAATTTCTCATCTGTGTAACTACAGCAAACAGCTAAAAGATTACTCCTGTCATTTTGACAATGACAAGGTGAGGAATTATACTGTAGGTAAGTTTATTTTATTGGTTTTTTTTTCTGCTCGTATACGGCAAAATGATGTACAGTAAATTTTCCACTAGACAAATCATTGATCTAGCTATTCATATAAATCTTCTAGATATCCCCACAATTAATGTTAATTCAAAAGCCTCAATGATACAAATTTCTATTTTTGATTATAGGATTCAAACTTCTGTTATATTTTTATTTTTATCTACATTTCTGTAAGCTTATGAACTTTGGGGGTGATTCAGCCCTGATCGATGTTGTGCGTTTTCGCACAGTGGGCAATCAGCAATAGACTGCGCATGCGTATGCACCGCAATGCGCACACGCGTCGGCCAACAACAATGGGCATCGCCGGTCAGGGACATGATGGTGCAAAAATTCTGATCACACAGGCATTCGCAAGGTGATTGACAGGAAGAGGCAGTTAGTGGGTGGTAACTAACCGTTTACTGGGAGTGTAAGTGAAAACGCAGTCATTCTCAAGCATTTTCAGGGAGGATGTGTGACGTCAGTCCCAGGCCTGATCAGCCTGTTCTCATCTTACTCATCATCTGGGCTGCACACAGACTTCACACAACAGATTTTTGAAGCTCAGCATAAACAAGCGATCGCACACTTTCATGGCGAATTTTACACTACCCCTTGGGCATCGACTATCTGAACGCAGGACAGCAAAGTCAGCAGCCCAGCAATCAGGTCTGAATTACTCCCTTTGTCTATTGAATTGATTCATTTTACATTATTCATTAGATTAGCAGCCCATATTGTACCTTCTACTTGTTGAGACAGCTCATTCTACTTATAACTTTTGTAAAGTAAATCTGCACTTTATTATACTTTTAACCTGTTATATTCTGAAAGTTGCAATTTATTTTTATTGTTTATATTGAGTGTAATTCACATAAATGCATAATAATCTAAAGCGAGACTTACAAATTAATTTAAATTCACAGTTTATACCCACGGTAAGTGAAGGTATGTTTTAACTAATCACATCATAAGACAATATACATGTATTGTTTTATTTCCACACCTGAATAACAACAAACATTTTCCTACAGTATACTACTTCTAACAACTGTCACTGAATAATTTCCAGTAATAATCTTATGCTGGGCACACAATAAACTGTATGACAATTGTGTAATTCGTATCACTAATTAATTCTTCCATGACTTGGGTGATTGCATCTTCCCATTTGATGTGCTTCACGCCAGATGGAATGATGCGCCGTATGAATATGGTAACATAAGTAATAAGTAACATAAGATCAGGGGCGGATTGGGATCGATCACCAGCCCGGGAAATTTATTGAAGCAGCCCTAATGGGGGTGGAGTTTGTTGAGGGGAGGAGCCTGTCAAGAGGGCGGGGTCACACCTCAGAGGTCCTGATTCTGAGATAGACACAGTTGTGGCCTCATTTTCTTTATGTTATGCTAATGTTTACCTGCGACTTTATGAATATGCTGCTACAATGCCCTGCCCTGATGTACATCTGTACGTCTGAATATACAAGGACTGATATGCCCACTTTCAGTATCTACTGACACTGCTGTCATGCCTTTAATCTACATCTGATTTTATTGATTTTACATTCTACAAACCCCTTTTTTAACCTTATATGTTTTAAAGTACAGTACATGGAGGGAGCACACACTACATACAGCACAGTACAGGGAGGGGGAGCGCACACTACATACAGCACAGTACAGGGAGGGAGAACACACAAGTAGTAAAACACAGACACAGGGGACCAGGCACCAGAATCTGTCCCAGTGGCCAATACACCCCTGATTACATGCATAGCCACTACATTATTACATGAATAGCACCACATTACACATATAGCACTGCATTAAATGTATAGCACCGCACTACACGTATAGCACCTCATTACACAAATAGCACCACATTACATACGTAGCCACCACATTACATAAATACCTAAATAGGCCCATCATCATGGACAGACATTGGGCAGCTATAGGGCTGAAGAACTTTGCATTAGAGATTGTCCCAGGTCTGGCTGTGAGTACAGCCTGATCAGCTGGCATCCTGAGAACAAGGTACATACTGCTCCTGTCCAGTCTCCAAATCATACGCTGTGACCGGGGATGCCCTAACCCTTACACTAAAATGATAATGCAAATAATGTAATTAAAAATAACCTTTCTGCCGGGTATCCTTCAGTGCTCAGTCGCCGCTCTGGCTAGTTCAGTGAGAGTGCAGGAGCTGCGGTGGTGGCGGGTATAGTAAACCCAGCTCCGTCCATCGCTGTGCTGCTGCTCCCGGGCTGGGCTCGTTGAAGAGACCATTAGCTGGGGCCAGAGAGAGGATGCTGCTGGGCTGGTAAACTTTCTCCAGGTCCCCCGTTTCCTAGAACAGCTTCACCACTTTTCATGGCTAGCGGTACTTAGAAGGGCCCGCTAGTCTAACTTACGGATTGTGTTCCAATGAACCGCAAGTACTGGAAGCAGTGTGAGCCAGCCCAGCCTGAGTGTGAATCAGCCTGGCTGAGGGGGATATGGGACCAGCCCATCAGAATCTGTCATGGTGTCCTGGTGGGCCAATCCGCCCCTGCATAAGATCACATAGAATGTAGGCTGTCACAATATATTGTTGTATAATTTTGGACCATTACTAGATCAACACATCGCACAATTGTCTACTCAGGGTTTTCCTAAAACACAAGGAACAATGGAAGAGGAAATGCCTTTTTAAAAAAAACAAATATTCAAAATATCCACATATTTATTTCCGTTAAATTTAACTTTCAAAATGCATTTAAAATAATTGTAATTTTCCCCTCTATGTTGACTTAACAAAATGTCCTAAAAGAAGGAAAGGAAAACATGAACAGGAATTTCTAAACTTTGGAAACAGAGAGCTGACTAGATAGTATGACATATGAGATTTATTTTTCATTGTATAACCAAGATTACATTTTTTGCAAATCAATAGTTTAAGATTATATTTATTTATTTATTAACAGTTTCTTATATAGCGCAGCATATTCCGTTGCGCTTTACAATTAGAACAACAGTAATAGAACAAAACTTGGTAAAAACAGACAGACATAGAGGTAGGAAGGCCCTGCTCGCAAGCTTACAATCTATAGGGAAATAGGCATAGATACACAAGGATAGATGCTACCTATTGCATAATGGTCCACCAGATTGCTAGGTTCTTAATGGGTTGTATGATGATACCCCACAAAGTTATCCAAGTGTCAGGAGGGTGTGAGACTATAGAAAGACAAGATATGTGATGTTATGAATACTCTACAGAGGATGTAATTAGATAGGGAAGCACTGAAGGTTATGTGGGTGGGTCTGGAATTTGATAGGCTTGTCTGAAGAGGTGAGTTTTCAGGGAACATTTAAAGGTTTGGAGACTAGAGGCGAGTCTTACTGTGCATGGGAGGGCATTCCACAGAGTGGGTGAAGCCCGGATAAAGTCCTGTAATTTTGAGTGCGAACAAGTAATGCGTGTGGATGAGAGACGTAGATCTTGTGCAGAGCGGAGAGGTCGGGTAGGGAGATATTTTGAGATGAGTGAAGAGATGTATGTTGGTGCAGTTTGGTTAATAGCCTTGTATGTGAGTAAAAGTATTTTATATTTAATATGGTAGAATACCGGTAACCAATGGAGGGACTGACACATTATATGAAGCTTTCTGCATTATTACAACTATAATCTAGCCATCTTTTTCTGTAAGGCCTGTTTTGGCCCAAATATTAATTAAAAAAGCACAATAAAAAAAATACATACATGGGACCAGATTTATTGAAGTCTGAGTTGGCCGGAGTGCCGGTTCCCAGCTGAACTCAGATGTCTTTTTTAAAGTGGCAATCAAGTACAAGGCAAAACCATGCCTTGTAAAAGATTGCGGCATTAAAGAGATGTCCGAGTTCAGCTGGGAACCAGCACTCCAGTCAATTTGGACTTCAATACATCCGACCCCACGTATGTATTTTTGGGGTGCTTTCTTGGTACTGATCACAGTAGTATGACCTATTTATAAATATTTACCTATTGACATAAGATAATTCCCAGTTAAGTCATTTGTCAGGAACTGGTCACGTTTGGAAGTAAATCTTAACCAAATAGGACTTGATAAGGTGATGTATTCAGTCCTCCTCTGAGAGCTTTCCTTAAAAATGCAACAATGCAATACTATGATCAAAGCTTAGGGCAATGTTAGGCCTATTTCTCTAAATATATTTATTTGTTAATAATAACATTTTACCTCATGAACAGTATTCTCACATGTGATGTTACTGAATAAGGACCACAAGTTTTACCTATAGCAGTCACTTTTCCAATAAAGCATAGCACACTTATTGAAACTCAGATACCCCCAGGACTTCATCGAGGGTAGTGTAGACTTATCAAGATAAAAACTACTCTTATCTTGATAGTGAAGAGTCACTCTTACAGTTCTTTTTGCTGGTTTTCCTTCATTCTATACTAAACACATAATAAAAATCTAGATTACCTAGTTGTCTTTTGTACCAGACTTATCAATTCACTTTTACGGTCAGTCAACAGGACATCTGTGCCATTGATGGCAAAAGGGATCTTGAAGCAACATGTTTGAATTTCAGTTTTCTTTTATCATCTTGTACATGGATTGTATTCACTCCACCTCGTCTTTGAATGTGTATCACAAACTATTTTACTGTTTATTAGACAAACACAAAACATTTATATAGGGCTGAGTTTGGTTTTCTAGATCAAATTGCACATGCTATAGGAGTGCTTGTGGCTATTAAAACACAAATGAATAACACAATTTCAAATCGTCAGTGTCAGTTTCTCCTCATAGCATAGAATTTGGATAGTGAGCAATGAATCAAGAAGCATATTTCAATTGAGGAATATTCGCAGATTCCAAGTGGAGAGCCAGAATTGATCTTCAGGTTTGTTCATAGCTCTGTCAGCAAACAATTTGTAACATGTATGAGCCAAAAGCAGAGCAGTGTGAACCCTCCTCCACTCTTTAGAAAATAGATAATGTGCAAAATCAGAACCAGTATTGGAAGCTGCTGGAAGTGGTGAAATTACTGGAAAGCGAGGAAAAAAGCCAGAAATAATATAGAATAGAGAAGATTTGGAGGAAGTATTATAAATTTTACTCTGAACAAACTCTGCTCAATGTAATAACTTGGACCAGTCATCCTGAGAAGATGAAAATTATTCATAGGAAGGTTTCTAAGTATTGGTTTACTCTCCCAGTTTGTCTGATTGTCTGTGGATGGTATGAAGAAGAGAACTTGAGTTTGACTTTCAAAGCAGAACAGAGGGAGCACCAAAATGTATCGACTAATTGAACTCCATGGTTTGAAGTAATCTCCTTGGAACATACATGAAATAATTATTTAATAAACTATTAAGCTTGAAAAGGAACTGGGTGAAGGCCTTGCAAGTGATAAAGTGTGCCATTTTATTAAAACAGTCAGCTACAGACTTTCAGTTCTGGTCTCATGCTGTGAAGTAGCAGGACAGCAGAGCTCTGGCATAACCGGATTAGTTTACCTTTTAAAGGCTGATTTTCAGCCTCCACAGTGGCGGAATCTTCCCGCTGCCTGTAAGGATAGATTCCTGACCCCAACCACTCCCGTGAAGCAGGCATCCGTAGCTCCAGCCAGCCGAGAGGTTAAGCGCCAGGCCAATTCCAGCATGGCACCCGGAATCACCACCCTGCCGGCGTCCGCGGCGCCCAATAAACCGCTACAACACAGCATCGTGCAGACGCCTCACAGGTCAGTCGCAATCCTGAAGCACCCCTCACACATGCAGATCTCACTGACGCCATAACTAGAGCAATGGCCCCACTTCTCAGTAAAGATGTAGCTGACATAACACAGCAGCTGTAGAAATTACAGCACAAAATCACTGTTAATTAAAACAGGATAGGCATGGCTTACGTTCAGTGTGAATTAAAATGTCTGGAAAAGGAATCATTTAGAGGACACCGAAAATTGTTCTAGAAGAAATAACATACGATTAGTAGTACTTTCAGAAACCGGTAAAGGTACTGAACTTACTCGATTTGTACAGGACACCCTTCCCTCTCTGCTTGGGATTACTAATATATGTAAAGACTTGGTGATAGAGCAAATACACAAGGTTGGTCCCCCACCATGTTCCCCTGATGGTCACCTACGTGTGACCCTCTTTGGATGTTTAAACTATCTACACAAGGTAGCATTCTGGACTGCTTCTAGAAGACAGCGTAATTTGCTTTGGCAAAATACCCATCTATACATCTTCCAAGACTTTTCAGCCGAATTAACTAGAGCTCGCAAAGCTTTTAACCCTCTCTGCTCAAAACTAGTGGTTGCTAAATGAAAATTCACTGTTCTCTATCCAGCCAAACTATGCATATATGATGGTGAAAATCACATTAACTTTACGTCACCAGCAGATGCTTACCTTGGAGATTCCCAGTTGACTGACCAAGAGAACATCGCAGTTCTCCCCTCCACATACCCGGCGTGATAATGTTTACTTTTACTTTTATTGTCTATGTCTAATGTTTAATTCTGTGTTATGCTTCGTGCCACTGATGTCTATCCTCAAATATACATATTTTGATAAGTCCATTCATATCAGGGACTCAGTCACCACTGATATATAATTGTCCATTCTTGTTTTCCCCCCCCTCTTTTCACTAGACCTTCTGTAACCTTCAGTATACTCCGATATTACTCTGATAATATAGTGAACTGGCTATTAGAAAATGCTGTTTTATGAGCTTCTATTTCTTAGACACGAGAAAAAAAAAACGCTCAACAATTAATAGATAGACTTACTGCTCATCCATGTACTGCTCAGCTATGTATCCTATTATGCAGCTTCCTGGATGATATACAGTGTATATATATATATTTTGTTAATTTGTTTTATGGGCTAAATTCTTGCAGCTCCTTCTCCCCACATAATTGCTTGATCGGGCTAATGTCTGGAGCTCATTGCCGGATTATTACTCATACTTTTATGTGTTATACTCATATTAATGTTCTTCTCTTGAAGTTGGTTTGTATCACAAACCCTTTATATAACTACATTTTGCTCCTGTTGTTTATTTAGTTTTCTCCTATGTCCCTCCTCCTCCTATCCCCGATTCCACACCGTTCACACAACACTGAATCAGCGACAGTAGCGGTGCCATTTCCTTGGAGTGCCCTACGTTTGGGTGAGTAAATGACCGAGACTAAGATTGGCACCTTAAATGTCGGAGGCATTAATACACCGGCTAAACTCCGTAAAATATTGTTGTACTTATCTAAACAAACTATATATTTGGCTTTTCTACAAGAACCACATATCACATTGTCTGAATCTTTAAAACTACAAATCCTAGGCGGGTCCTTAATAGCTGCAGCTCCCTTCAACTCTAAATCTAGAGGTGTAAGATTTTTAGCTAAAAAACATATTATTGTTAATACACTCTCTACAGACATAAATCCACAGGGTAGATTTCTTCTAGTACGAACAAAAATAAATGATCAACCTTTTGTCTTCTGTAATGTCTATGCCCCTAATTCTTACAATAAATCCCTTTTCCAAAATGTAATAACTAAACTGACACTGTATTGTTCTGATAACTTAATTCTCTGTGGAGACTTTAATTTAATTTCCTCCAATATTTATATCGCTCGTAGCCCCCCAACAATTCTTTTTGCCTCCCTAACACGGGTATTCCTAATTTTTCCTCTAATCTACAACTAATTGATGTCTGGCGGGCACTACACCCGATTGATAGGGAATTTACCTGTCACTCTGCTGCTTACAGTACGCCCTCACAAATAAATTACGTATTTGTCACACAACATTTATTCCCTGAAGTATCTACCTCAGTTATAGAATCTATCTCAATGTCAGATCATGCTTTACTTTTCTTTAACAATTCATCCTGATCATCCACCTCCTTTCCTATGGAAATTTCCCTCCCATTTAATCTCCTCTAATACGTTTTGTGATTTCTTACAAGAAGCCTTGAACTCTTACTATTTTTCAAATAAATCACATTCTGAGGATTATCCACCCCTATTTTGGCAATCTGCAAAAACAGTTCTTCAAAGACATATTATGTCTTACTCTTCTGCTTTAAAAAAAAAAATATGCCCAATCTTATATTGAAATCAAACAATCTCTTTTTAATGCCTATCAACTATTCAAAACCTGACTCCTCTCCATCCCACAAAACTACATACAACATCCTGAAATTGAAATGTAATGATTTTTTGACATCTATGGGTGATAAATACAAATTCCATGTAGACTTTCATTTCCATAAATATGGCAATAAAATTGGCAAACTGGTCACAAATTTATTAAAAGGAACCTCATCTCCAGTAACTGTTTACCCCTTGAGGTGGCCTGATGGATCCCTCACTACAGATCTGCTCCAAATTACTGAGATAAAGAAATCATACTATGAATCTTTATACTCAAAACCTACAGAACTCACATCTCGCTCACTCTCTTCCATACCATATCCTGATACACAATTATACTCCGATGCTCACACTGTCTTAACGGATCCCACTTCCCATGCCTGGTCCTTCCCTCAAATGCCTCAGATCCCCCCTGAATTAGTTTCCTCCCTTTCTGCACCAATTACTCTTGAAGAAATACGTTTCACAATTCAGCATTTTAAACCTAATAAGGCTCCTGGACCTGATGGGTTCCCAAGGAAATTCTACAAACTAATACAAACTACTACAAAATTGACACCCATCTTCTGACATTATATAACATGATTATAGATACCCATACTCTCCCCTTATATTTTAGCTCCACTATTATAAAACATTTTCTTAAACCTGGACTTGATCCCTCTCTTCCTGGTTCCTACCACCCAATTTCTCTTTTAAACACGACTACAAAATATTCACTAAGATTTTAGCAGATTGACTTAAATTTTTCCCTCCCCCATGTGATTCACCCCGATCAAATGAGATTTATTTGGGGACGACATTCAGTGACTGATGTTCACAAAATCTTTTCAACAATATAGCATTTGACCTCTAATTCATCTCCCACCAATGAAATTATTTTAGCTTTATAAGCAAAAAAGACTTTTGACCTTATTACCTGGCAACACCTATTTAAGACTATGGAAAATTTTGGTTACCCACTTTATTTTTATTACTTTGTCGCAAACTTTCTACACGTCTCCTACCTAACAACTTAGGGGGTAATTCAGACCTGATCGTAGCAGCAATTTTGATAGCAGATGGGCAAAACCATGTGCACTGCAGGTGAGGCAGATGTAACATGCGCAGAGTTTGATTTGGGTGGGTTATTTTGTTTCTGTGCAGGGTAAAAACTGGCTGCTTTATTTTTACACTGCAATTTAGATTTCAGTTTAAACATACCCCACCCAAATCTAACTCTCTCTGCACGTTATATTTGCCTCACCTGCACTGCACATTGGCCCTCATTCCGAGTTGTTCGCTCGCAAGCGGATTTTAGCAGATTTGCTCATGCTAAGCCGCCGCCTACTGGGAGTGAATCTTAGCATCTTAAAATTGCGAACGTTGTATTCGCAATATTGCGATTACACACCTCGTAGCAGTTTCTGAGTAGCTCCAGACTTACTCGGAATGTGCGATCAGTTCAGTGCTTGGCGTTCCTGGTTTGACGTCACAAACACACCCAGCGTTCGCCCAGACACTCCTCCGTTTCTCCGGCCACTCCTGCGTTTTTTCCGGAAACGGTAGCGTTTTTTCACACACGCCCGTAAAACGGCCTGTTTCCGCCCAGTAACACCCATTTCCTGTCAATCACATTACGATCGCCAGAACGATGAAAAAGCCGTGAGTAAAAATCCTAACTGCATAGCAAATTTACTTGGCGCAGTCGCAGTGCGGACATTGCGCATGCGCATTAAGCGGAAAATCGCTGCGATGCGAAGATTTTTACCGAGCGAACAACTCGGAATGAGGGCCATTGTTTTGCCCAACTGCTAACAAAATTGCTGCTACGATCAGGGGCAATATTTACTAATATTCGTGTTTGAGTCGGTTTGTGTAGTGTTTAAACTCGTTTTGTATCGGGTGCATTTTCATGCAACTTTTTTAATCCATATACGCAAAGTTACGAAGCAGTCGACTTTATGGTTTTCATGTTTTCCGATGTCGATGCCAGTCGTTTTTTTGGGCACATTTACGGCCGTCATTGTCATTTGCGTACGTGTTTTTGTTGTATTTGCTGTTTTTTTTCCTAAGTTAAACGCGGCAGGGTTTTTTTTTTTCCCGCGGCCGCATTTTCACTTTCAGTATTCGATTTTCATCCCCGTTCATGATTGGTTGTGTTTCAGATGGTAGGAGTGTCTGTGCGCAACCATATAAATACGCCCCAAACCGTCCGCACCTCGTGGGTTTAGTTAGTGGTGAGGAGGAGGGAGGTTGTGTTGTGTAGGTAGGTGAATTTGTGGTTTGAAGAGGAGTGGTGGTAGCGATTTCTGAGTGTGGTATTGTGTTTGAAAGTCGTCTTGTCATTCTTGTTGTCTTGTATTTTGTGTTTTTGTCTCATTTTTAGTCCAAGTTATTTTTCTTTATAGTCCCTTGTCAGTGTGTGTGTGTGTGTGTGTGTGTGTGTGTGTGTGTGTGTGAGTTGTGTAGTGGTAGTGGAGGAGTGTGTTGTTTGTCTTTTTTTTTCCTGTGTTAACTGTTTAGACACACAATTATGTGTGACTCAGAGGTGGAGGGTGTGAGTGAGGGGGAGGAGGTCGGTCAGGTGGAGGAGGTGAGTGTTAGTGAGGTTAGTGAGGTGGAGGAGGTGGGTGAGGTTGCTGCAGCAGCCTCAAGTGATAGTGACAGTCAGAGTGCTCCGCAGCCACGCACCACTACTAAGACTGGGCAGAATGTTAAGTTTAGTTTTGCTGAAAATGTGGCATTGGTGCGTGAGCTGATGAAGTATCAGAGGCAGCTATTTGGCCCTGAGTCCGCCAAGGTGCCAACACGGAGGAAGACGGTGTTGTGGGCGAAAGTAGTTGCTGCTGTCAATAGTGAGGGGGTGGTCAAGCGGACGGAGGACACGTGCCGCAAATGGTACTATGACATAAAGCGACGTGTCAAGTCCAAAATGGCCAAGGAGGCCAAGGAGGCTCGGAAAACCGGTGGTGGGCAGCCCTATATTGCAAGTTATCTGGAGTATGAGGAGCCCATGCGGAGTGTAATGCCTCCAGAAGTTGTCTCTGCAACCCATGTCCGGGATTCAGATAGGCCCAGGAAGAATGGTGAGCATGTGTATTTGCATTTACATTCTTTTTTTTTTTTTATGTGTGTCATATGACGTTGCATATTACTTCCATCTTCAAGTGTGTGTCAGCAAATACATTGTTTTGGTTAATGTTTTATATAAAAGCCAATGTAACATCTTACTTTATTGTATGTTATGTGTTTTTCAGACTGATATTTTGCATGTGTAGTTTGGACTTGGTGTGTCTCTGAATTGTCCTGCAATAATGATTTCCTTTTGGGCGTTGTTTTTAAAAAAATGATGACTATGTTTTATATTTAAGTGATCCATGTGGAATTTTTATAAAAAAGTGGTTGTCATGTTAGAGGCTGGAGTACTGGAAAGTGGTTTGGAAAAAAACTTACATGTGTAATGTCATCTTTAGATAATGTTAATTATTTAATTTACAAAACAATATTTTTTATTATTTTTTTTGCTTGTATTTGTACCGTGACACCACACTGCAGTGTAATTTTTTTTTAAAATTGCTGCATTTTGTTTTTGCTCATATAGTGGTAATGTGTCTTTGGAGTGCCACATCACAGAGCAAATTATATATTGCTTCTGTAATATTTTTCCTTCCAATACAAAATGAAGTTGTTGTTTTTTTTAAACCTTTTCTTGAACTTGTGGCCTATGTCAGTGTCCTGTACATGTTTTCCTGTGTTGATGTTGCCATAGTGCATATGTGTTTTGGTCATTGTTTTTTTTTTAATTTTTGATTTCTGGTCCTTATGTTTTTTTTAAATAAAAACCAAGAATTTAAAAAAGAAAGAATGTTTATAAGCATAATGGGTGGATGTATACACAATAGCATGATTTTTTAATATAATTCATTTTATACAGTGTCTGAAAAAAACAGTACTACTCGTCGGCCAGTAACTCCTATCACATCTGATGATGATGACGCTGCGGAAGCAGGTAAAGTGTCCATTGTAGTATAGGGTATGCTTGTAAAGGAATGGGCATGACAAAATTGCACTTTCATTAAAAGGTCTATCAAAAGAAGTATGGAGCAGCAGAAGTGGCACTATAGTAAGACATCACCACAAAAAACCTGTGGCCGAAAAGAAAGCACGGTCGTATGTCCCGGCACAAACACAGCAGGCTACCCCGCCACGAAGATTATCGTCCGTATGTTCTGTACCCCCACTCCAAATTTTGGACACACCTCCAAGACATCATCCACACTCCCCTCATCTTGATTGTGAGTATCAAACTGAAAAAAATGTGCACAATGTCAGAACATAATCAAAATCAGTCATAACCGCATTAAGTCAAAACACATCCAAAACGAAAATACTTACCGCAGTAAGTAAAAGCTGAAATGGAATCCAAACTAAATGGCCTTGTCCACATCCAGTAAAGATATGTATGTCCACTTGAGCCAAACAGTATGACATTGGGTATAAGATGCTGCAACAAAAAAGCATGTTGGTTTGTTTGCAAAAAGTAAGGTTGTTTTTCCAAAATTCACATGTGTGCTTGAGGTAACATTGCAAAATACATATAAAAACATTACTATGTTTGTTTGAACAAAGCTTTAAGGTAACACATTATGTATTCCAATGTGTTTTTATGGTGGAGTATGTGTGAGCTACAATAAAACTAAAGTGTTTGATTTCACAATTAAGTAACCAGACACATTTGCCACAAACAGGCATATGTATGTATTTAAGCTATGAGTGATGATGTTGCTAGCCAGAATAGTTGTAAGCAACAGTGAATGACATGTGTTCCATGTGTAGTGATTTTTTAACATTTATCAAACATATGGATAGCTAACAGAGATTTGTTTAAAATTTCAGCTTCGAGTCCTGGGAACAGCATCCCTCCGCAACAACACCAACACAGTGACATGGAGGAGACAAACATCTTAGAAATGCAGCCATTAATGCAAGGAATGAACCCCCCAGCACCTGTGAGTACACCACCACAGCAAAGCACACCACCACCACCACCACAACACAGCCCAACAACACCAGGAACACAAGGCCCTGATCAGGTGTTTTGGACTATTTGGGCTAGACAGCAGGCCACTAATGAAGATTGCCTGCGTAAGCAGACACAAATGTTTGCAAGCCTACCATCTCACCTCAGAAGAATATCAAGAAATCTGAGTAGACAAAATGAACAAACAACCAGAATAGGCAATACCATGGAACTCATGCATACAGACATTACACAGGTCATGGGCAACTTACAGCGCATAATGAAAGAACAGCACAAACAACAGCAAAGTTATATGAGCATTTTTCAAAACAATCAAAAGATTAATGAAAGTTTATTCCAAATAGTAAACAATCAAAATGCTGCTACACGTGAACTCAATGCCACCCTCACTAACCTGAATGAAACACTCAGATGCATGCACCAACAGCAAACAAGCAGCAGTTCTGGTACGACTACTCCAAATTTCACGCCAGTGTCATCACCACCAAGACGGTCCACCAGAGCACGACAACATGACAGTGCTAAAGGCAAAGGGCAAGACAAGCAGCCACCCAAAAAAATTTGAAAAAAACAAGTTAGACATTTGTGATAAGTAACTCAAAATAGTTAGCAAGTGTTTTTGTTGCTAAAAAAATATAACACTTAGCTCCTTGACCCTTTTCTCAACATCATTAATTATAAGTGGGACAAAAAAAAACACATAAATTTAGTACGCACATTTATTCATTAACATTTTTATTTGGTATTGGAGGAGGGAAATGTTGATGGAGCCACACATACATGTTAGCAGGAAGTAAACTGACCACTTGATTTTTTTCTAATCATTACTCTTTCTAGATTCCAATCATTCTCTTTGCCTGCAGATGCAATAATTGCCAGCCAGGCAGAATGTCTTTAGCAGGAAGTAAACTGACCACTTGATTTTTTTCTAATCATTACTCTTTCTAGATTCCAATCATTCTCTTTGCCTGTAGACAATCCAAATTACAATGTTAGTGATACATATCTTAGCTTTCTTATCTATACAACATTACAAGAAGAACACAATTGAGTTGCGTAAAAAGCTTGTAATATGTTGCCTTTGTTTTGTTTGAAAAACATTGTCCAAATGAATCTCAGTATTGTTGGGACATGTTTGTGTGTGTTAAAAATTATTAAGCATGTTTTTACACATGATGCTGAAACAAACAAATATGTACTTTTACAACAAAAAACAAAAACTGTGTATAATAATGTATATGTGTGGCAAACTGTGTATTTATTACACATCATCAAGTTTACAGCATCAAACATTAGGAAATAAATTATTCCTGATTACAGTAAGTTTGTGAGTCTTAAATATGATGGTGCATCACACATAGGGAAACATGTATTTCTCAAGGCTAACATATTATATGTTGAGGAGTTTTTTTTGGGAACACAGGTTCTCAAACTTGGCCCTCAGGAACCCACACAGTGCCTGTTTTGCAGGTCTCCTCACAGAATCACAAGTGACATAATTAGTTCCACCTGTGAACCTTTTAACATATGTCTGTGAGTAATTCATACAACTGTGCTTCTACTGGGTTACGAGAAAAACATGCACTGTGTGTGGTCCTGAGGGCCGAGTTTGTGAACCTGTGCATTAGGACGTTACACACAATGATAAAGTGAAATACTAAATGGATGATGTGGGCTTGTAAGAAAATAGCACTGCAAGTTTTCGTTCACTTATCCAGACTTAATGCATGCCACTCATAATCTGTTGTTTTGAGATTAAAAAAACACACAATACACATGTGACATTTGTTTTTCATATAGCGAGGGTATGTTTGTATGTGTCAAGGAGACAGACACATTCTGAGTAATGGATTTTGGTTAAAAAGGCAAAACATCTATTTATGAATACACAACCAATGAAATAAGCAAACCAAGCTTACCTTAGAAATAGCGATTGATGATCTGTTGCCTAACCTGCCTCCCTACATCAGTACTCCAAGTATCACCAGATGTCTCTAATTCCTCTGCTTGCTGGCTGCTTTCTTCCTCCTCCTCCTCAACATGTGGTAGATGTTGTTGCAAACACATATTATGAAGAAAGCAGCAGCAGAACACAATTTGAGTCACCTTGGAGGGACTATACAACAAAAGGCCACCAGACTTATC
The DNA here is from genome assembly GCF_028390025.1 of Pseudophryne corroboree. Lineage (NCBI taxonomy): Eukaryota > Metazoa > Chordata > Amphibia > Anura > Myobatrachidae > Pseudophryne > Pseudophryne corroboree. The sequence continues at coordinate 463,468,523 of NC_086450.1, forward strand.
CAGAAACCAAAACCTAGATTTCAGCACACCAAAACATCTTTCTATCACATTCCGCGTGGACTTATGTGCATTATTGTAATTGTGTTCAGCAGGGGTATCAGGTCGGGACAATGGAGTTAGAAGCCAAGAGAAACAGCCATATCCTCCATCACCTAAAAGACAGATATAGTAACGTGATTCATGTTAAGATACAGCAACACATAAGTAACACACTGTGGGGCAGATGTATTAACCTGTAGAAGGCATAAGGAAGTGAAAATCCAGTGATATGTGCAAGGTAATAAGGCAGCAGACAATCTGTTCCTAAATGTTAATTTACATATTGGAGCAGATTGGCTGATGCCTTTATCACCTTGCACAGATCACTGGTTTCTCACTTCCTTATGCCTTCTACAGGTTTATACATCTGCACCTGTATTTGGACAAAGTATACGCAGGCCTACACATATCAAATTACATACCCAGCAGCCATCCATCTGGCATTTGTCCGTCCTCAAACTTATCAAAGAGGGATGACTGACTGAGGATGAAGGAGTCATGGCAGCCCCCAGGGTAACCAGCAACAGCACTCATTATTTTGAGATTTGCATCACAAACCACCTGCACATAAGTGGAGTGTTCGAAATGGCGGTTTGTATATATGTGCTGCCTGCCCCTAGGTGGTCTCAGCTGAATGTGTGTGCAATCTATGGCTCCAAGTACATTGGGCATGCCAGCCAGCTCATAGAAATCTACCCTGACGGCATGCCACTGAGACTCCTGGGTAGGGAAGCAGATTGAGCCCTCGATGTGGGGCTGCAAAACAGCCAACACCTGTGTGAACATTTTAAAGAAAAATAAACATGAGATTTTAGGACAGAACTGGCCACCGAGAAATTAAAACAAACACAAAACAGAAGAGGTCGTTAGGTATACATCACCTGTGTTAAGATTCTTGAAAATGAGGGTTGTGAGATTCCTATGACATCCCCAGACACAGCCTGAAAGCTGCCAGTAGCCATAAAGTGCAACACAGCCAGGAGTTTGTGCAGGTCTGAGACAGGGCGAGAGCATGCTGTCTCAGGGTCTAGGCCCAGTTTGACAAGGTCATACAGACGGAAATGTTATTACGATTTAGACGGAACATCTGTATGACCTTATCATCGGACAATGCGTTCAAGTTTAAACGCCCCCTAAAAAACGAGGCCTGCGCAGCCTCCGTGGAACCTGTACAACCTGCTGACCATGTTCAGTTTCTTGGCCCTGGGTACTTACAGGCTGATGTCTGAGTCTGAGGAATCCCACAGCACACAAAAGATCACTGGCCCACAGTCCTGCTGCCATTTCTGTGTAGGTGTATTGAAATGGGCCTAACATCCTTTTATAGGCATCCTAATTCAGGTGGGAGTGATTTTTTATTTGCAACACATGTAAACACGACTGAAAAAAGCAGGTCTATTTTTTTGCCGCTTTATTTAACGAATCGCAAAAAAATACGACCGCATTTGAGCACTCAGATACTAACACCCAAATACGAATGAATAGTGAATTCCCGTATTCTATGAAATAACAGCCGCGTTTGACCGATGGTCTTTTCATTCGTATTTCGGAACGTTGACATTCAAACCATTACGAATAGACCAGACACTGCCGAGATTGGTGCTTAGTGAATTCCCGGATTGGGACTTAGAAAAAAAAAACACAAATCGGCCAAACTCGATTTTTAGTAAATACTGGCCCATGTCTGAATTACCCCCTTAGTTGTAGTAGACTTATATCCGATCCCTTTAAGCTATATAGAGGCACTAGACAAGACTGCCACCTTTCCCCCTTACTCTTCACACTCGCCATCGAGACCCTTGCAATTTAAATTAGACTTTCCCCCAACATTGTTGGCATTTCGCTGGGTGACATTGTCTTAAACTTAGCCCTATATGCAGATGACAAGCTACTATTCTTGACTGACCCCCAATCTTCTCTATTGTCGTTATTTAACCCACTTGACCAATTTGGCAAAGTGTCTGGCTTCAAGAGTAACGCCTCCAAATCAGAAATACTTACACTTTCGGATATGGACAATACTTTTCAATTTCCCACTTCTTCCCTCTTAGGAATATTTATTCCTTCGGATATCTCGACATTATATAAAATTTATTTTACTCCTATTCTTACAAAAATATCATCCCCCTACGATCTTGGATTAATCTCCCTTTATCAATGCTAGGCTGCAGAGTGGTTGTAAAAACTAAAATTTTCCCAAAAATATATTATTTGCTTCAAATGTTGCCCACGGGTTTAAATAAATCCTATCTCCGCAGCTTTGAACGTCTTACCTCTAAATTCTTATGGCAAACCAAACAACCTCGAATTGCTCTCTCCAAATTACAAACACATTGATCTAAAGGTGGATTATCTCTACCCAACCTCCACTATTAAACTTTAGCTATACACTTTAGGTATATCTCTGAGTGGCTCCTCTCTACATCCACTTGCACGATGCCAACAATAGATTTAGCCCTATTCTCTCCTTACTCTCCTAGTGCCCTTCTACACTCTAAACAATGTGACATTCCCCAGCACATTTTTTACCATCCTCTGTTTTTTTGGACTTATAAAGCATGTTTAATGATTAACACAAACGTATCTAAAGAGACTCACTCATCTCCATACGTACCCTTATGGGGGAATCCCTCCTTCACTCCCTCGCTACATAATTTACAGTACTTTACATGGAGAGATAAAGGATTATCTTTTACATCACAGGTTTTCGATCCTGGTGGCTCTATTTTGTTATTTTCCAATTTACAGGAATTATATCAGTTACCGAACAATACCTTTTTTATGTTCCTTCAATCAAGACATTTTGCCCTAGCATTGAACCCTGAAACACACTATGCGCATTCTACAGACCCTCTAACTTCCCTCCTTCACCTACTTCAAATGACTCCCTTTCATACTAAGTATTTGTATATTATGCTTCTACCAAATTCTGACATAAAAGCTTGGAGATCCCTAACAACTTCTTGGCTCTCTGATATACCTGATGTTAATTTTCCTCAAGCCCTCACTAAACACTATGACAGAGTTCTACCATAGCTAAAATCCTCTTATCTACAAGAAATACACATAAAAACATTGCATCAAGCATATATTTCTCCTGCACAAAGAAATAATTTTTTACCAGACACTTCCAGCTCCTGTCTGAAATGTTTTCACTCTCAAGCTTCATTCTACCACTGTTTCTGGTAGTGTGGAAAAATCAAATTTTTGGGGAATAAAACATTAAATTATACTAATCAACTACTCAATACTTACCTACCTCTAGACCCTATGGCATGCTTATGCGCTACCTTTGCAAACTGGTCAAATGCTCACCAAATCTCCTCTTTTCTACCACTATTGGTGACCATTGTCACAGTAGCCAAAAAAGGTAATTTTAGTCCAGTGGATCTCTAAAACATTTCCATCCCTACAAGAACTTAAAATTAAACTCCTCCAACTCTTATATTACAATAGGTGAGCCACCTTCCCTGACATTAACAAACATGTAGAAAAATCTTGCTTAAAATGGAGCCCTTTCATTACCTCATTAGATACTCAAACTCAAAATTGCATTTTGAAGGTATTTGAAAATACCGATTGGCAGCTATAACGTAATATTGCAAATTCCCAAATGCCTCCTCATTTAAGCATGATCCTTTCTCATGCATTTATATTTTACTCTATAGTCACGACATACCAAACTGCTGTTCTCTGATGGTACACCCCCCCCCTCCCTTATCCCTCACCCTCCCCTTCTCTTAATTATTTTAGTAAAATGTTTTTGTCTTGGTTTGACTAGGTTCCATCTTGTTCATTAATCAGACATATATCCATAAATGTCTAATATTATGCTATGGAGGTTATAATATTATTTTACTACTTTACTGGTTGTTAAACTTTGGCACATACTCATATCACTCAGTTATACAGTATAGAGATATGTGATAACCCTCCTTCTATATACTAGTCTCTCTCTTGTATATTAGACCTATGCAAATTTTCTGGATTAATTTTTGTTATATCCATCTTTTGAACATGTTAAAGAACTAGTTCTATTCTCGACATTCTCCATACGCTTTTGAGTTGAACAATATCACTTACTCCAGCAACTTATAATCTTGTATCCATTATGTTTATAATTGGATTGTCTCCTTCTACTTCATATATTTGTATCTTTTCATCCATGCTTGAATCAGACAAAATGTCATACTATATAATACTTCTGCTCTTTATTTAATAAAATTGTACGTTAAAAAGAAAAACCAGTCATCTATAACTCAACTGGTAGTGTGACGATTAGAGGGTGAGTAATCTGTACTAAAACCCATAGATATGAGGGTGGTTCATTAAGTAAGGTAACAAGACCTCTCACCTGTGGGATGTTCTCTATTTCATTCTTTTCACGTGTCAGGCCAGAGCAGGTAGACCATGACTTCCCTTTATGGTCATTAGACTGCAACTCACATCAATCATACTGTCCCAACATCAGTTGTAAGATGGTAGAGCTGATGGAAACATGGTCAAACATTGAAGTGTATGTTTGATTAGATTTCGGTGGTGAAAAGCACATCAGCAGCTGAAATTCATTGCCAACTTGTTGAGGTGTATGGTGGTTACACCATTTAATGAGAAACAGGTTTGCTCAGTGATACAGATGTGTCTTCATACATCTAGCCTCAATACAGCATGAGATGCACCGTGTGAGTGAGCCACCAGGTCCCATGCAACTCTAGTAATATCAGGCATCTTTTTTTGCTGCAATATAATGTGACTAAGATTCATGAAGAGAATTTGCTGATCATTTTGATATATGACATTAGTATATAGTATGTGACCAAGTCTGTATATGGAGCAGAAAATAACTTGTATTGGAAAAAAGCTGCTACATTGCAGCACTTTGTGTACAGATTCAGAGACCCAGTCACACAGATACTGTATACAAGTGTCATATGACAAATAAATCAGCATACACTTCTTCTGTATCTGAGTCACATTATATTGTGACTCAGATGTATTTTCAGCAAAAAAGTTGCTTGATGATATACAATTCTCATGTGACCTGGTGTGCCAAGATGGTCCATGTGACTGCAGCAAAGCTGAATGAGGAAATGTGTGTAAATGCTTGCTTTAATTGATGGAACCACAACTGAGTTTCATCTGCCAAATGAGCTAAGTCAGCATCTTTACAAGTGGGTGCAGTGATGTGGTCTTTTGAGAGTAGACTAATCAAACATTTGACATTTTCTGTAGTAATTGGTGATTACTAGGAATTGCTGAATACCCATAAAGATGGTAGGTAGATGGTAGGTAGTGTCCAATTAATGATTGCTAAAACTTTTGACAGATTTATAGTATTTATCAACCAGACCCAGAGTTAATGTAGCCAAGGAATGGAATAGACATGACTATAAATTAACATTTTTCAAACTGCCAGTGCAAATTGTTTGTTCTAAGTCATTGGAGAACTTGTTTCACATGTAGACAATATGTTTGAAGGTCAGTTGAGAAAATGAGTATGTTGTCAAGATAGACCACCAGAAAGGCATATAATAAATCTTCAAAAATGTTGTTGATGAAATTCTGTGAAACATCTGGATTGTTTTTAGGCCAAAAGGCATTAAAATATTTTCATAATGATGATCATGGCTATTAAAGACAGTTTTCCACTCGTCTCCTACCTGAATTTGAATGTGAATGTAAACACCACAAAGATCCAGCTTAGTAAAATTTCAAAACATTTACAAATGAGAGGAAGTGGATATCTATTTTAATATTGATCTTATTCAAGCCTTGACAGTCCATGTAAGGATGAATAGCGCAGTCCTTCTTTTTTATAAAGAAAAAACAATGCCAGCAGGATAATAGGAAGATCCTCTTTCTATATCTTCCTTTATACAAGCTGACATGACTTGTGTCTCTGATAACAATAAAGAAAATGAGGAAGGTAACTAACAACGCCTTGTTGTTTGACTTTAATTCAGAGAACAGCATATGAAATTGACTTGCATGCTAAGCCACTATAAGTGATCCATTATATAAAATATATCACTGGCAATGGAGACCACTCTCCCAGGTTCAGAAAAATATTACAGAAGGTGTCTTTTTATCTATCAAAGTCACAGAGAATTGGATTTGAATGCTCTCAGAGTGGAGATAGCCAAGACAAAGTTGTTCTCGAGACCAATAAATTATATAAGCAATCATAGTATGAGTTGAAGGGAAATTATTTAGTTGCAATTCAAAATCCCACACTGATAAAGGAATCCTGTACAAAGTTTAGGATTGCCATTGAATTTCTCTTGTGTAGGTAGATTGAGACAAGGAACAGAGGGATTTTATCTTCAAGAGTTTGAGAAATTATACTTGTTCTGCCAAGTATAAGATGGAGAGAGTCCACATATGTACAAACCTCTTGAAAGGATTTAATCATTTGACCTTGTGTCATTTCTTATTTCTACAGTTGATTCATCAGACTTTGTATTGAATCTGCCATTTTGGGCTTGTGTACCATCAGAGTTCATTTGGCCAGAACAAACTGTAAGATTCAAAAAAGCGGTTCTCGGACAAGCTGACAAATGATCTCTCCATCAATGACCCCATATCTGTATGGAAAGGAATGCAATCCATAACCAACAACAAGAAAACATCAAAGCCCACCACCATGCACCAAAAACTTGCAGATGAGCTGAACCACTTTTATTGCAGATTCGAAAAAGAAGTCCCCTGCGACCCAAACAATCACCTCTACGATTCCCTGAACACTGACAGCCAACTCCAGGCACTGCAAGTCACCCAAGAAGAGGTGGAGGCACTGTTCAAAAAGGCTCAAACTCAGGAAAGCACTGGGTCTTGATGGAGTGTCACCATCTGCCCTGAGAGCATCTGTGGGTCAGCTCGCCCCCACATTCACCAAGATCTTCAACAAATAGCTGGATCTACAGAAAGTCCCGTCCTGCCTCAAAAGGTCCACTATCGTCACATTCCCCAAGAAACCTTCTATCACGAACCTGAATGATTATAGGCTGATAGCACTGACGTCTGTGGTCATGAAAATGTGTGAGCTTCTGGTTTTGAATCACCTGAAAACTCTGAATGGCCCCCAAATGGACCCTCTACAGTTCGCCTATCAATCAAATCGGTGTGTCGAGGATGCAGTCAACCTGGGCCTGCACTACATTCTACAGCACCTAGACACTCCCGATACCTACGCGATGGTCCTGTTTGTTGATTTCAGCTCAGCCTTCAATACAATCATCCCCAGCATCCTCCACCCCAAATTACTTCACCTAGGGGTCCCAGAAGCTACCTGTTCCTGGATAACAGAAATCCTGACAGATTGGACACAGGTGGTGAAAGCAGGAAAATTAACCTTTTAAGCGCAGTCCATTAGTACAGGGGCCCCTCAGGGCTGTGTCCTCTAACCCCTGCTCTTCTCCCTGTTCACAAATTACTGCACCTCAGAGGCACAATCAGTAAAGATCATTAAATTCACTAACAACACCATCATCATCGGCCTCATCAAGGACAGGGATGAATCGGCCTATAGACGGGAAATTGACCGGTTGGCCCAGTGGTGCAGCCACAACAACCTTGAGCTTAACCCCATGAAGAAGTCAGCGAGTGCACCTCCACTAATGATTGCCAACAGTGTGGCATCGCTAGTGGACTCCTTCAAGTTCCTGGGGACCACAATCTCCTGGGACCATAAATGGGGGTCCAATGCTGATGCCACTGTTGTGAAAGTGCAGCAGAGGTTGTTCTTCCTCAGACAACTAAGGAAGTTCAATATCCCACAGAAGCTTATGCTCCTCTTCTACTCCACAATTGTGGAGTCGGCACTGTGCTCCTCGATACTTGTATGGTACGGCTCCGCCAGTGCAATGGACAGATGCAGGCTTTAAAAGGTGGTCAGAACTTCAGGGAAGATCATCAGGGCCGACCTTCCCTCAGTCCAGGACCTGTACCTGTCCAGAGCTAAAAAGCAGGCAACGAAGATAGTAAAGGACCAGCTACACCCCGAACACAGTAGGTTTAACTTGCTTACTCCAGGCAGGCATTACAGGGCCATCCCCGTCGGGTCCACCAGAAGCCTCAAAAGTTTCTTTCCCCAAGCAGTCCGCCTGCTGAACTCCTGAACATTGACTGACTAGACATACATGTAACTCACTTGTGTCCCTATGGTATACCTATCTGTATGACTGTACTTGTCCCTCCCACCTGCGTATATGTTAACTACTTGGCTGTTGTATAGCAAACCAAAGATAAATTCCTAGTAAATGCAAGTATACAGTAGTACCTGGGCAATAAAGTAAATACTGATTCTGATTCTAAGTTTGATTTTGGGGTCTGGTTTGGAACCACTGGATAGGACTGGATAGAACTGAAGTGAATGAATCTAGGTGGTCTAAAGACAATTATACTCATCCATTGCTACCTTCTGGACTAGTTAGATAACTGAGCAGGTAGGAGATCTCAGTGCACTATGGATTGTACACTGGACAACAATAAGCCAGGAATAAGACAGCAGAGCTGCTGACAAAGCAGCCATTAACAGGTTAAATACAAGTTTTTCAGGCAACTGAGGGGTTTAAATATTGTGCTCTTTTCAGTCATTGATGACTCAGGTCTTGTGGGAACTAGCTCTTCATTGATGGGACAACCCAGAGTCAGTTGATCCATAAAATATGGTGGCACCCATGAAGCAACAGCTTCAGGAGAAATGCCAAACCTCCAAATACTAACTTAGTACAGAATGATTAGATTTACTGTCCTGGACAGAGGAAACATGCCAGCCAATGAAATGACTGTCCCACCTGTGGTGAGAGGCATTCAAAGTCTGTTGTGTTACATTTATTAGCTGAGAGACTGTATTGTTACTAATATAGACTTGCTATTAGAATACAACTTGAAATACAGCAGTTCCATTGTTTTAGTTGAGTTAAGTATTTTGATTTGAGATAAAAGTATAATGAGCCACTTACAGACATAAAGTGACAATGATGAGGTGGGATGAGCTTTCTCTTTGTAAGTAGATCATTAACCCTTTTAACCCAAATCATATCACTGCTTATGTGCAGGGCCCATTCTGTGCAGTTGCAGAAGGGCCCTGCTTGCTTGCATGCAGTGTCCCCTATGCCCCGCCTGTTTGATAGTCTGAGGGCATTTGAGGGCGAGAAGGGTCCAATGACCACATCCATTCCCCAAAATGGAGTATTGTTGCCTCCACTTTTTAGGCATGCCGAGGTCAATGTCTGCATCTGATAATGCAGATTTACTGACCCTGGTGGCGGACCTGAGACAGAAATTTGTGTAACTTGAAACTTACTCAGATGACCGATGGTCAGGCAGTCTGATCAGATGGCGCACCTTGAGATGCACCAGCGGATCATGGTAGCAGTCAGTAGGTGTCTATTTTCAACAGACGCCTCCTGCTGCATATTCATAAGAGCTGTATGTTATTTCACAGCAGCTTCCCTGTGGCTGTGCAATAGTGAACAACTCTAAATCAGGTCCAATATCCTCTGGCACTTATTGCAGTATGGGGACATTAGTAAATCACCATTAGTGTAATGATGTTTTTATTATACTGAAATTTAAAAATAAAATTTGTTATAATAGGTTAAATAGCCAATTGAGAATTAACATATTATCATCAGGTGGTTAATGCAGCCTTAGTGTATTGACCACCCACCATTGGTATAAAGATAATACTTATTCCATTGTGTGCAACCTTATACACTACAGTGCATGGCATATAATAATAAGACACTGTAGATATATTCAAAGTCTAGTGAGCATTAGCGCTGCTGTTCATGGCATCTAATAATTATAACAGCTATCCACTATAGCTTTTAACTTGTATGCTCTTTTCAACAACAATGGAAGCTGCTCTAGCTGCAGTCTCTCCCAGGGAGGTTACATCAATACACATAGCTCCCAACACTCTGTCCCCATAAATAGGGGGTGTGGCCTCAGGGAAACGAGGTGTTGGTTCACAGGAATGCCTCAATCAAGAGTCATGCCCCTGTTTTCATCAATATGGGGGCATGCCCAGTGCTCTGTGAGTTGCTGGCCATACCCCCTGTCTTTCTCTCCCAGTGCTGTGCACACGCACAGCATCTATTCACTGCTACTCTGCTAAGCAGAGCAGCAAGTAAGAGAGGGACTCCCAACTGCCCTCCCACCACTAGACACTGCAGCCCACAGGTGGGACAACCGGACAGTCCAAGAAAAACTGGACTGTCCTTTGAAAATCAGGACAGTTGGGAGGTATGAATACATTCGTGCTGGACTATTATTTTAACATTTTGCAGAATAAGAAAATGTATGTCACAAAGTGTATATTGTATTTTCAACTCAGATCTCTAAATAAATATTTGTATAATAGCTTCTCAATCTGTAATCACATCATTCATTGGTATCTAAACCACGAATCACAGAGTAACACACTTTCTAACTAACTTTATCTACAAATACTTAATTGATAATCCTAAATGTGTGATAGTGGGTGTGTTTGCACTCCTTCACTTGTCCCACAGAGTCTTTTTCCTTCACTGATATGAGGAGAACACATACAGCCATACGTATAGTAATGTAACCTAGTAGAGCAAAAAGACAGATATTCCTGAGAGGTTCCTGACTATGAGATGGAGATGCAGGGAGCAGGGGTGTATCAAGAGAGAGGATGGCCTGTGTGCAGTCTCTGTTTGGGCCCCCTCCTGTCTAGCAGGCAGCGCAAAACAGACTCAGCCCTAGTGTCACTTGGAGACCACAGTGCTGTGTGAGTCTAGTGTGCATGTGCAGGTCTCTGGGGAAATGGTGTAGTGGCCATTTTCCCAGTGATTTCCTATTGCACATGTGTGGGACTCCAATGAAATGGGTGTAGGGTGCATGTGGTATGGGTTCCCTTGGACCAAGGGGCCCATGTGCACCTCACACCCTGCACCCAGTATAGAAACACCATTGTCAGAGAGATATGGCTGGGGGTTATGAATGAATATATGTCAGCTGTCAGATAGGAGTAACTCAGTGCTCAGCTACTCTAATTTAAGTCGGATGCTGAGAGAATGGAACACACTGGACATTATGCATGTAATTTTAAGAGGCTATAAATGCCTGTTCTCTAGCTGCAGTGCAACTTGACCTATATGAAATTGGGAAGTCTATAAATTACATGCAAATTATTTTGAAGCCTAATGTGAGATGACTATGCAGGATCTAAGAACTCCTATATATATGGGATCACCCAGTAAGGAAAGAGACACTAGTAAGAGATGCTCTGCAAGAAGTGAAGTGATAGTTACCACACCAAAGACTTAGGGCAGAAGAAGAGAAGTGTTTTTCCAATGAAGGTAGCTTGACAGTTCTGTCTGGACATCATGTCACCTGTCTCACCTGTGCTACATCTTCATCCCACCTGCATGTGCGGAGACTTCTGTCTGCCTAACATTGACCTTTATAGACTGAGATACAAGAAGCAGAGCTACAGCTGTGTGGCTGTCCCAGTGAGAATGCTATAACTATACGTACTTAAACTAAACCATGCAAATAGTTTAAAGTAATAAGTACTTTATATATTTCTGTACAGAGTAACCTGGATGTTACATGGAGAACCAGACTCACCTGAATGGATTCCTCTTGTTACCATTTTACGCAAAATCAAATTATATATTGTCATCTTTATGTGTATTTTTCTTCCTATATATATTTGGAGTACTTATTAATGCTATTATAATAACAGTGATATACATTGATTATCAGTTACACACCCCCATGTATTTATTTATCTGTAACCTGGCTTTAGTAGATATCTGTTATACAACCACCACTGTCCCCAACCTGCTGTACATGTTACTATCTGGAGATAATACAGTGTCCTTCATACAATGCTACACCCAGATGTTCTTTTATTTTTTAGCTGACTCCTCAGAGATTTATCTAATATTCATTATGGCATATGATAGATATGTTGCTATATGTGATCCTTTACACTATCACAATATCTTAAATAGGAAACACAGTCTTCTATTAGCATCTGGCACTTGGATATCAGGATGCTTAAATTCATTTACGATTACAATCCCAGCATCACACATGTCCTTCTGCCATTCTCGCACCATACACCAGTTTTTCTGTGATGCTAAAGCTCTGATTAACATCTCCTGTGCTGGCAGTGAAGATGTTTATATTGTAATCTACATGGAAGTATTGGTATATGGAATCTTTCCTGTCATGTTCTTTTTGACATCTTATATAAAAATTATCCGGGTCATCTTGCAGATAAAATCTAAGGATGGCAGAAAGAAAGCATTCTCCACCTGCTCATCCCACCTCACTGTTGTCATTTTGTACTATACAACAGCTATGTCTGTGTACATGATGCCGCCTTCAGAATACTCCAAAGTCCTAGAACCAGTATTTACTGTACTGTACACAGTTGTTACACCCATGATAAACCCTCTGATCTACAGTCTACGGAATAAAGACATGAAAAGTGCTCTGCTGAGACTACTGGGGGGAAAAACAAAGTTTTGAGGAAGAATGTTCAAAATATTTAAAAAGATTACTGTATGTGAAAGATAACTACATTTTAGCAATTTATTGTTAATGAATATTAAATAAATATTAATAGTCTTGAAATTTGCTCTTATTGATCCTTTTTTTCTCTGGAATTTTTCTCATCTGTTTGCTCTGTCTGCTTCAACCTTTTTAATTGCTATTTATCGTCAAGCCTGAATTTCAGTGTTAAGATTTATCAGTTTGCAATTTATACATTTATTTATTACCAGTTATTTATATCCCGCACACATATTCCACAACTCTTTACAGAGATTATTTGGTCATTCAAATCAGTCCCTGCCCCAGTGGAGCTTTCAGTCTATATTCCCTATCACATGTACATGCACAGACATTCTCACTAGGGTTAATTAACCTACCAATATATTTTTGGATTGAGATGCTTGGGATTGAGCAATGCTTTCTTTAAAAAGGACTGTCTCTCTCTATCGGGCTCCCTAGGTGAGGGTCCAGGTAAATGGGACATGGTCCACTTTACTAATGGCACTACGAATGATGCCCCCTCCCACCGCTGGTCTTTGTCCTTTGCATGGAGGGACTTGGCAATAGACCATAGTTTTGCTATCTTTGCAGGTGATTTTCTAGGAGTGGTCACAAAACCTGTTTAATCTCTACCAAACATACTACAGGAATTCCAGTGATTTGGTCTTTTATCTCTTTTTAAAAATACTTATGCCAAGTCCACTGCCATTAATGTTTCTGCTTCGGAAGCAACTATTTCTGCCCTTAGTGCCTTTCCTTTGAAATGGCATACCACTTTTACCAAATATAAAGGCATTACCCTACTAAGGAGAATACAGTATTTATTTTGAACCATGTGAGTCTAATTCATATGCTTTGAAAGGATCTAGAACAGTGCCTCTTACAATGTTTTTCATATACAGTACAATGTGCTAATACAGTGGTGTAGTTGCCCAGTTACCCTCCACAAATTCTACCTCACTGTGTCCCCTCTCTGCTGGAGATGACACGACGATACAGGTACATTAACCCATAGATGGTAAGGCTAGCCCCTTATATCTCTAATCTGGCACTCTCACATGTCTCTATTATCATGGAACTAATATAAATGTCTTGAATTCTACTGTATATGGCCATGGAAGACATCTTTTACTCAGCACTCACGAAACATTCTGAATTGGTAGCAGCGTGGTTTAGCTGGACTGATTTCAAGACTTCCCCCTCTTTACCACTCATATCCTAGGAATAAGTTTTTCATAGGATACCTCTGAAATGCCACTAGCAACAATATCTTGCAGAGACTCAATTATATCCTCTCATTAGCTACATGTCTGCATTGTATCCTTCCTTAATCCCCTACTTACTTCCTTTCCATTTTCCATTCTCTACTACTTTGTTATTTTATTTTTTACGTCCTTGTTTTACCTCTTTTTCACTTATAAACTCAATGTGTATAAGCTTAGAGTAAATTATGTTCTTTAATTTTGCCTTGATGTTAAATGAAAGGAATTACAGTCTTTCTTTTTTTTATACTTATGCTATTGTTGTACTGTAGGTTGTAAAACATTCTTTAAAAATCAAAAATGTATAAAAAATATTGAGGCTAGTAAAGATTATATTTAATAAAACTGAATGTTTTTGTTTTTCCTTTTTCCTAGTTAATCATTATTTTGATTATTTTTTTCTACACTTTAGAAACATGTGGCCGTCAGGCAAATACATGCTGGGATATGTAAACCCACAACTTCAGGAAAGTCAATTATATTCTAAGTCTACTCATCCTCCAATGGCATAGAGATTTCTGGCCACAAAAGTTCACATTTGTACCTAAACCTTATTTTTAATCTTCTTGCTAAATATATTTCTACATAGTAGCCACTACTGACTCTGAAGAATCAATTTTGGATTTTGTTTCCTACTTCAGCCTGTTAATGGATGCTCTGTGATAATTGTAACCTATACTTTTTTTTTAATAATATATTTTATTGAATTTTCAAAAGTATAGTGGACAATTCAAATTATCGCAATAAATGAGCCACAAAGAACATACAGAAAATCCAGTAATACAACTGAAGAGTAGAAAGTATTGTACAAACATATCCAACAATAGCCAAGGAGAAAAAGTCCTCCATTAATTATAATTCTGTCAGAGCATAATGTACCTTTTAGAACAAAGTAAAAGAAAAAGAGAGCTATCCGACAGATGGTGAAATGTCTCAACCATTTTGGACACATGTAAGAACATAACTAAACAAAACAAAACCATATAAAGAATCGGGGGGGGGGGGGGGGAGTACAACAAACACATAAAGGGGAAGAGGGGATGGGAAAGAGGAGGAAAGGGATAATAAACCATCTTAAGTCCGGTGTTCTATCTTGACAAGTTAGTGTTGTCAGACGAAATCTAAATAGATAGATTTTCAACCTAGGACAAATGTCCTGTATCAGTAAAAACTCTCCTAAGTAAGTTCCATGAAGTGTTTCCAAATAATTGAAGAATATGGTTTTGCGAATGCTCGTCTAATATATTAATTAAATATTCCCATTTATGATAGAATTTTTCAACTCCATGTTCAATGTCAGGCATAGTAGTGCGTCTATCATAATATAATATTTGTAACAATTTGTGTTTGACTTCTGATATGGAAGGAGCAGAATGCTGGGTCCAATGGATAAGAATATTTTTTTTAGCAACCGTAACAATCGTAATTAGCAAACGGAGTTTTAATTTCATATTTGGGCCTAAATCCCAGTTTTTAAAATTTCCACATAGACATGCTAAAGGGTCAGGGAGTATGGTGGTAGAGAACATGGAGTTGATTAGTTGGATCAATTTATTCTAGAATTTTTTTATTTTACCACATTCCCACACGCAATGAATAAATGTGGCATGAGACATTGAGCATTTAATGCAGACCCCGGTTTCAAGGGTTGTCATATATTCTCCTTTGAGCAGGGGAGATATACGCTCTATGTATCATTCTAATGTGGACCTCTTGTAAATAAGAAGATTGCAAAAATTTTAGAGAAGTGTCATATTGAGAGAGCAGGTCTGACAATAAGTTGATACCCGGGACTTCTATGGACCATTTCTGTAGAGAGGATTCCCAGTGGGATGAGGCTGAAATGGAAGCTAGGGGTTCATACAATAAACTAATTTTGTACGGTACGGAGGAGATAAGTTTGAGGAGAGAAGTAAATGGTGACATCACTTTATCCGTGGTCGAAAGAGTGGGTAGGGATTGAATGTAATGACGTGTTTGGAGATACATATAAAAATGATGAGATGGGATAGAATATCTGGATTGGAGGTCGGTGAACGAAAGGAAGGTGCCACCGGGGTCAAATACTTTCGCTATCGAGGCCAGGCCCTTCTGCTTCCACTGAAGAAAAGAGATATTAGACAAAGAAGGGGGGAAAGCAGGATTCCCCCATAGTGACGTGTATGGGGAATAGCTAGGATTAGCGTGAAATTTCCTATTTATTATAGTCCAGGACCGGGATGTGTCCATAAATAAGGGATTATTTTTAATGAAAGTCGGAATATCAGACAATTTAGATTGCAACAGTGCATTTGGAGAGTAGGGTGAGAATAACGCAGTATCCAAATGAGTATCAGTGTAGGAACTAGTGTCGAGTAACCAATCACTAATATATCGAAAAAATATAGCATTAGAATATAAAGTTAGATCAGGGAAGCCGAGGCCTCCATGCTTATGGGGTAGTCGTAATTTGGAATAGGCTATTCGAGGACGTTTCCCTTGCCACAGAAAGCGGGAAAAGAAAGAGTTCAAAATTTTAACATCTTTCTTGAGAAGTCTAATCGGCAGCATCTGCATTACATAAAAGATTTTTGGAAATAAAATACTCTTAATGGCTGCTAATCTGCCTAGGAGGGAGATGGGTAAAGACATCCAATTGTCTAGGTAGTTTTTAATCTTGGCAATGATTGGGGTAAAGTTAAGTTTATAAAGGTCCGATAAATCCGCTGGAATATGTATACCCAGATATTTAACCGAGGATTGAGAAATATGAAAGGACTGAAGAATAGGAAGTGATTGAAAAAACGAGGGTGGGCCATAGATAGGGAGGATCACTGATTTGTCTAGGTTGACTTTATAGCCAGAAATGGATCCAAAAGAAGAAATGAGGTTTAGGACAGCTGGAAGAGAGGAAGATGGATTGGAAAGAAAAAGAACCATGTTGTCTGCGTATAATGATACCTTTAGCTGTTTGGAATGGATAGCAATGCCTTCAACTGACGTTGAGTTACGTATTGCAATCACTAGTGGTTCTATGGCTATGGCAAATAAAAGGGGGGATAGAGGGCAACCCTGTCTTGTTCCGCGGGAGATAGAAAAGGATGTCGAAAGACAACCATTACAGGAAATTTGTGACTGGGGGGAATGGTATAGTGTTTGTAGAATGGATATGAAAATGGGGGGGAAACCAAAAAAACGTAGAGTGGAGAAAAGATAGTTCCATTCTACTAAATCAAATGCCTTTTCGGCATCAAAAGAAACAATCATCTTAGGGGAGGCAGAATTGAGAGAGATCGAGTGATGAATCATTGCCAAGATTTTACGGACATTAACAACTGAGTGTCTACCTGAAATAAAGCCAGTCTGGTCCGGGTGTATAATCTGGGGTAGATATAGTTTCAGTCTGTCGGCTAAAATCTTAGTAAACAATTTGTAATCAAAATTTAGTAAGGAAATTGGTCTGTAAGATCCTGGTAGGGATAGATCTTTACCCGGTTTAGGGAGTAATTTAATGATTGCCGAGTTAAAGTAAAGAGGCACAGATTGAGTACTGATTATATTATTATAAAATGCCACCAAATTTTCCCCAAACCTAGGTAGTAAAATCTTATAGAATTCCGCTGTTAGGCCATCCGGACCAGGGGCTTTTAGGGGTTTGAAATATTGAATAGCTCTCGTGACTTCTTCAATGGAGATAGGGGCCTCCAATAAATGTGAGAATTCCTCAGGGAACTGTGGAAGGGAGGGAAACGTCCAATAATGAGAGGGATCATTAGTAAGTAAGGGAGGATTGTCGTGATGAGAGTCAGAATATATTCTTTCATAGAAAGATTTCATAACATCAGTGATCTGGTCACTCAAGTTTGTTAAGGAGCCATTCTCACAACGGAGGGGGTGAACTAGCATTTGTGGCTGTGAGCCTCTTAGAAGATTGGAAAGAAGGCGTCCTGTCTTGTTTCCAAATTTGTGAAATTTGTAATTAGTAGTGAAAAGTGATTGTTCGCTTTTAAGTTTAAAATATTCATCAAAGTGAACTTTCGCTGTAGTATATGTTAATTTATTAGATGGTGAAGGGGCAGATTTATATGCTTGATAAGACTCAGTCAATTTGGATTGTAAATCTAAATATGATGTGGCTAACCGTTTGTTCTCAGCTGCAACGTACGAGATAATGACACCCCAAAGGAATGCCTTCCCCGTTTGCCAGAATAAAGAAGGATTTGAGGACTCACAATCCAAATTAGCATGCTTAAAGTCCATCCATGCGGACTCGATTTTCT
Source organism: Pseudophryne corroboree (assembly GCF_028390025.1). NCBI lineage: Eukaryota > Metazoa > Chordata > Amphibia > Anura > Myobatrachidae > Pseudophryne > Pseudophryne corroboree. Next base: position 463,486,623 of record NC_086450.1, read on the forward strand.
GACGAAATGTCACGGATTGTGACAGATAATTGGGAAATTTCCTGAGTCTAAAAGGGCCTTTATCTATTGTAGTTTGAAGGGTAATCCAGACTAGCGCATGGTCCGACAAACCTATAGGTTCAATGGAGGCTTCATGTATTTTGGGAAATAAGGAGGTAGCTACTAGAATATAGTCAATGCGAGAAAGAGTTTGATGTGCCGCCGACAGGCATGTATAGTCGTTTTCGGTCGGATGCAGTGCACGCCAAACATCAATCAAGCAGAGTTGTTCAGAAAGGGCCGGGATCCCTAACTTTGGGAGGAAGGAGGGTGATTTTTGTGATGTGGATTTGTCTAGTATAGGAGAGGAGATGAGATTAAAATCCCCTAATAAAATGATGGGGCTAGAGCTATATGGCAACAATTTGGCAAGTAAGTTGGTAAAAAAGGATTTCCTATAAACATTCGGAGCATAGATCGTACATAAAACATACGGGGCATTATTGAGTAAAATGTCTGCAATCAAATAACGACCTTCAGGATCGATCACTGAAGTAGAGATAGAGATGGGTAAGGATTTTTTGACCAAAATGACTACTCCACGCGATTTGGAATTGAATGGAGCAGCTACTAATAATTTCCAACCCAATATCTGTAACTTCAGTGATTCCGAGTGAGTTAAATGTGTTTCCTGAAGGCAAACAATGTCTAATTTAATTTTAGAGATATAAGTAAGTATCTTACGTCTTTTAGCTGGGGAATTGATTCCTCCCACATTCCACATACCTATTAGTACTGACATTTACGTGATGGAGGGGCTAAACAAGGACCAGAAAGGAACATCCCGACTCAACCTGTCAATCAAAAAGAGAAAGGGAAGGGGGGGGGGGGGAGAAACAGGAGGAAAAAGACAAACAGACAGACAGGGGGAATATAACGAATAACAAATACAAAACAGAACAAATAATGTCAACATCATTAGAAGAATGATAAGCAATATATGAGTATACCAACAAAATACAATGCGCTTGAAAAGCCTTGATAAGTATAGGGTAGCAAGGCAAAATTGTACATGCCTCAAACATAGTTAGGAAATAATACCGATAACTGCTAGACCTAAACCTAAACATCCGAAAAAGTGTGAGGCTATCAATATAAGACTAGTCATGTTCGGTGAGTAAGAGCCATGAGAAGGCGCAGTGGTACAGTCTAATCTGAACACTGTGTAGATTAGTGAGTAGTAGGAGGAGGATCAGCAATGTCAGCTTGAAAGGTAGAACTTCCAGCTTCAGCCAAGAAAGCTTCAGCATCAGCGGGGGTATTGAAATCTTTGTGAGATGTTCATCAAATAGTCGGAGTCTGGCTGGATAAATCAGAGTGAATTTCCGGTGATCAGCTACTAAACGGGAGCATATGGGAGAGAAGGCCTTTCGTGCTTGGGATAATTCAACTGAAAAATCTTGGAATAAGTATAGCCTAGCTGATTCCCATAAAATAGGGTTCTTGTTGCGGGAGGCCGACCACAATGTCTGTTTATGTAGATAGTTAAGACAACGAAAAAGGACAAACCGAGGGCGGTTATTAGCAGAGGGCGACTGATGACCCACTCTGTGAACTCTTTCAATGATGAGGTCGCGGCATTCAGATTCAACCCCCAAAAGGGTTGGTAGAGTAGAGCGCACAAAGTGGGCTAGGGCTGGGCCCTTAACTGATTCTGGTAGACCCACGAGACGAATGTTATTTCTTCTTGACCGATTCTCCAGGTCGTCTACCTTATTCCAGAGGTGGTAATTATCCTTCTCCAGTTTGGGAACTACATGAGTAAGATGAGAAACGTCTTGAAACAAGGTGCCTACTCTGTGTTCCGTTTCCTCAACACGATGAGTGAGTCGGTTTAATTGCGAGGTAATGTCCGACACTGCTTGTGATAATAGTGGCCCCATGGTCACTTTGATCACCTCTACCACATCATTGTAAGTAACATAGGTGTCTGGAGGAGCAACCGACTTTTTGGCAGCCGGAGACAGAGCCATAGTATCTGCGTCAGAAGTTATATTTGCGTCTGCTCTACGTTTCTCTTGGCTTTGTTGAAGAGGCTGCGGGGATGCAGAGGATGTGAGGTATTTTTCCATATAGGCAATAACAAGGACAAAAGAGGTTAGTGTCGGAGTTGTAGTGACACCCTCTAATTGATCAAGCTGAGGCCTGCTAGGAAGGCTATTAGCGCGTTACATAAGCACAGTTACATATCAAATCTTGTGGGTGAATTTTCCTGTGAATGCATCCCTGGCAGAGTAAGTAGATATCTCAAATTGTGTTGTAGCGAAGGACTGTAGTCTGACCAGCAGCACCGCAGGTTCCTCCACAATGTACTGAGAATCACAGGGATTGAAATTGGGATATTCAGCTTTGTAGATATAGAGATCACAGGAAATGTGGGGTAGGAATGGATGATGATGGAATCCACAGGTGGCAACAGACCAGGCACACAGGGGTGCTGCAGATATAATGATAAGGTATATGGTATTATATTAAACTGGGGTGTAATGCCAGCCAGTGCAATATGCCCTTGCAATGCTGGTGTGAGGCCTTTAGTATCCAGCAACACTGCAAAAGAAAACAGCACAGGGAGGGAGAGTGACAAGGGATATGGAATAAAGTGAGGCAGGTATGATGCTTAAGGGCTGGGGAGAACTTGAAAGTCAGAGATAAAATGGCTGCCGCTGCAGCAGAGGCCTGTATGAGTGCTCCGCGGCTTAAAGGGATTCTCACCTCCTTTGTAGTGATGCAGGGCTAACTGCCCTGTGTGTCAGTGAATTCCGCAGGGTCCCTGGAGGGGAGACAGGCACTGTGAGGCTGTAGGATGGTGTGGGAGTGGCGTCTGCGGCTCCGTTTCCCCGCGATTTCCGGCGTGGAGCTCAGCCGCCGGGCGGACGTGAAAATCGAGTCCCCGGCTTAGCAGAGGGCGAAGGCCGCAACCCGCAGAGACGTATAGTAGCATCTCCCAGCTCCGCAGCTCGTCGCCGAGGTGTCCACTGGTGACAGGAGGCAAATGAGTTAAGGCAAGGGGCACAATTACAGGGCTGTTTTTGGTAAAAGGGGCACTTTTATATGAGGCAATGTAGGAGCTCTGCAGAAATGCTGCTGACTTCCATCCCGGTCAGGCCACGCCCCCCAATTGTAACCTATACTTAAGTATTTTGTATGTTCAGCTTCCACTACTTTACCTTGTTCCTTTTGGATTTCATAATACCTGCTTGTGTACCAACCTAGATTATGACTGACTAATGGCTTTGTGTGCCAACCCAGGTATCATTGGTCTACCTGCCAATGTGGCTAAAGTCAGACTTCAATATACTGTAGATTTTCCCAGTTATTGGGCTTAGAAACACTCAAATTGTGGGGGAGATTAAGATATTAAATCAACTGATATGTGATACTGAACCTATGCAGGCAGACACACTTCACAAACATAGTTTTAATAAAAGAATATTGTAAATCAACTATGTCAAGAGAACCTCTATCTATATTATGGGAAATATTATGGGAAATCTGTTCATTTTTGGAGTGTCCTCCATCTTTTTTATAGTGTAAAATGAACTAGTTAATAGTGTTCATACTCATAAAATAACTTGCATATCTATATATGGGAAAAAGACCCTTGCACCTATAAATAATTGGTAAACTGGAAGAGCAAAGCAAAAATAAGAATCAAGTCATTTTTTTTTCTAAATATGGTACACTTATCAAATTTCATAGCAAATGAACAGCAAACAAAATATGTGTTACTATACTATAGAGAGAACTACATCATGAGTTATAATCTCACTCAGCCCTATGCAAGCTGAATTTGTTGCAGGAATCAGGTCCACAAAAAAATGTGCCATCAGCATGTGCTCGAAGCACTAGACTTTTGGTGTTGGTGTCCAGCTGTCACTTTTCTCAGCGAATCCTGGCAGCTGTAAAATGTATAGATAGGCTGACACTTGTATAGATACTAGTATCAGTCTACTTATGGCTACCAAAGCATATTTACAGTTGGAGAAAAAAAAGCATCAGGGTGCCTGGGACCTGTAAACGATTTACAATGAAGGTTTTAATAAGATATTGTCTTAAAGAAAACATTGACATCCTATTCAGAGAGGGATGCAGAGTGATGTGTATGGGATTTGCTTAGCATCTCAGTGGTCGGGATGCCTTAGTTCATGTGACTAACACCGGAATCCCGACACCATTCGGAAGACTGGTGCTGGAACACTAGCAGCTGACATCCAGAAGGTAAGTATAGGGATTCCTGTTTAAGTAAGAACCTGGGGGGAGGGTTAGAATTATGCTCCAGACAGTTGGAGTTAGGCGCTAGGGGGGTTAGCCCTAGCCTCCACCCTGTGAGGGTTAGCCCTAGCTGCCACCCCTGAAGTGCTAGTCCTAGCCACCACAAAAATACTTACCCCTCCAATGTTGGTATCCTGTTGGGATGCCACTGTTGTTCATGTGACTGCCAGCATCCCGACAGGCGGTATTTCATACCGAACCTATCTGCATCTTTGTGCTAATACCACATTCAACTTTTAAACAACTGGGATGCCCACTTGCAACATCTAAGCCGTGCAGTTCTTTGAATGTGTATTTAGAAGTATGGCCCCTATACTGTAAGTAACAAAGATCCTGCACAAACAAAATTTAGTATGAATAGACCCATAGAGTTGCTTCCATGAAGCACATATGACATAATGCAGATACTGTAACTCTGTACTGCAGCAGATGATCACATAAACCAACTGTAGGTGTCTTTTTACACAGGACGCCTCCTGTGGCAATAGCTTATTTTCACACAGCAGCTGCTGTGTTAACTGCATCCATCTCTAAACCAAGCCCTTATTGTCTGCATGTAAATTTAGAAATGAAAACATAATCATGCAATTCATAATAATAAATTAAGTGCATTCCTATTTTCCATTGGTACAATAGTTTCAGGTACAGTAATTACAATAAAAATAAAAGGTCCAAATTCAATTCTGTATCACTTCTGAAATTAGCTTACAATAACACTTATTTTAATTAAAAACGTACAACTTTTGTTAAGTATTTGAAACATATTACAGTTTCTATCAGCTGATATCACCCTAAATTTCTGAACCAGATGAATAGAAGAAAAAACATATCTACAATAAAGACATCAAGACATTTTGTTGAGTAGGGTCAGCTTTAATTAATTAGTTATTGAAAGGAGAAAAATAGGTATGTTGGTGAAGAAAGAATGGCCTTACACACAGTATTGTCAGATTCTTCAAATACTGTAATCTACTAAAAAGTTTAGATGGGAGGGGGCAACTGCCAACCATTCGCCAACAACTCAGGGCTTTTATGGGGCCATCTGCCAGCCCATCACCCACTCTGCCTAGATGGGGGCCACCTGCTAGCCTATCACTAACAACTCAAGGCTTAGATGGAGGACAGTAACCAGCCCATTGCCAACAACTCAATGCCTAGATGGGGTCCAACTGTAAGCCCATCACCACAAACTCAAGGTTTATATGGGGGACAACTGCCCATGACCCACTCAATACCTTAGATGGGTGCCAACTATTCGTCCATCACTAACAAATCATGGTATCCAAACTCCCCAGCCAATGACACATAAAAGTTCCACCTGGACCAGTGCAGTGACTGGTCTTAGTAGCATAGAATCAGTGTAAACCATCTATTGCCAGAGAGAGCACCTCAAGACCTACAACAAGACAACCACTGTTATTTTTGTTTTCCTCAAAAAATTAAGTCAACAATCACAATGAGCGGGTAGAATGGTCAAAACTTCAGAAGAGGCAAGAGACCTCCAATCCAGGAAACTAACATTATAAACCAGCAATTCAGCCCAAAACGTCACTACTTATTTGTAATAGGACTATACAAATCAACCATAAAAAGGGACACCTCTAAATTTTTAACCCTTGCTCCTTTTTGACACAGCTGAGTAGTTTATGTTTCAACATGCATTGAAGTGCCTTCTCTCTTACAATTTTCTAAATGTTTTAAATTAAAATTGATGGTACTTTAAATGTTGTCAAAACAAACAGTATTACATAAACACGCATAATGTGGGTAAATATACAGCTAAAAATTATGTAATTATTTTGCAGCTGTCACAACTGAGGGCCTGAGCTGACAGGAGGCAGCCTCAGTTGTAGGGGCTGAGGTGTAGTGGAACCTGGGAGGTTGTATCAGACCCCTAGACATGTAAGTTACACGTAGAAGAATTGCCCGAAGGCGTGACCACGACAACCAGAATAAAAGTCAATGATGTTTATTATGACATACTCCGTATCACAGCAGCAATAAAAGGAAAACATAAAATCAGCAGTGAAATAATACAGTTCCTGGGTACTACAGGGTGGCAAGGGCCACAGGGCTCTGGTAGTATGAGACAGTTCTTATTATCTTCTAGTTTGAAAGTCATTACCAGGCCCGACTGTAGCAATGGAGATAGCCCAGGATCGTACCAGCTGGTGTTCCCGGAAAAGCTGGGCTGCTGTGGGTAAAATGGCTGCTGTGGATACTGGCTGGAACCAGACTGATGTTAGCACGGAGTGGATTGCTGGATGGATCCAGCCACATAATAAATGAAGCTTGAGAGCGATGAAATATGATGGATATATGGAGCTTGAGAGCGGTGAAATAATAGTACCGGTGGTGAGAGGTAATCTGCAGAAATGATACCGGCACTTTAAGAAAAGCTGAACTCTGCTGGAAGCTAGGCTGGAAGCAGGTAATTCTGTAACTGGAAACAGATGAGTCCCAGAGGACTGGAGAGTCAGGCTGCACCGCAGATGGTAAACTGGAGCAGATCTCTTTAGTGGAAGTTTGGAAATGGTAACTGGAACCTGGAAAACAACCACAGGAGAGAGAGACAAACTGGAACTAGGTTTGACAACCAAAGCACTGACGCCTTCCTTGCTCAGGCACAGAATACTTATACCTGCAGCAAGGAAGGGATTGGCTAGGCAATTATGCAGATTACAATGCAAACAACGGATTGGAGGAATTTGAGCAGGTGACAGAATCCAACATGGCTGCGCCCATGCAGACACTTGGAGGGAAGATTGGTTTGTAATCCATGTGGGAACTTAGACAGTAATGGCGGCGCCGGCCACAGTAAACAGGAGACGCCAGACTGATGAGTACACATTTGAACCACGCGGGCAACAATGGAGGCCCATGAGCGTTCCTCAGGGCCGTAACCCTTCCAGTCAATAAGATACTGTAATTGACCATAACGGTGACGTGAGTCCAGAATCTTGGCCACTTCCTACTCAATGCCTCGTTGAGTTTGGACTTTCAGAGCTGGAGTAAGTGTAGAATGAAACCGATTCAGGATCAGCGGTTTCAACAGGGAAACATGGAATGTCCTGGGTATTTTTAAGAAGGGAGGTAACTGGAGTCTGTAAGCAACAGGATTGATGACTTGTTCAATTTTGAAAGGACCGATGTAGCGAGGTGCAAACTTCATGCTGGGAACTCTTAACCTCAAATTCTTTGTGGATAACCACACCCGATCACCCACCTTGAGAGCAGGAACCGCTCTACGCTTCTTATCCGCAAACTTCTTGTACCTGAACGATGCTTTGAGCAGAGCCGCTCGTACATTCTTCCAGTTGCTTGCAAACTGACGTAAAGTGATATCCACTGCTGGAACAGAAGTTGCTGGAAGCGGTTGGAATTCAGGAACTTTAGGGTGGAATCCATAGTTAGTGAAGAATGGTGTTGAAGAAGATGAGGAATGATATTGGTTGTTATGACAAAACTCGGCCCAGGGAAGTAGTTGAACCCAGTCATCTTGAGAGGAAGACACATAGATGCGGAGGAAGGCCTCCAAGTCCTGATTCACCCTCTCAGTTTGACCATTGGTCTAAGGATGGTAAGCCGTGGAAAACTTTAGTTTGACTTGGAGGACTTGACATAAACTTCGCCAGAATTTGGCTGTGAATTGGACTCCTCGATCTGAGATAATTTCTTCAGGAAGGACGTGGAGTCGGAAGATCTCTTGTATGAACACTTGGGCCAGCTTGGAAGCTGACGGAAGACCGCTAAAAGGAATAAAGTGTGCCATCTTGGTGAACCGGTCAACTACCACCCAGATGGTATTGAACTTGTTGCACATAGGTAAGTCTGTAACGAAATCCATCGACAAATGGGTCCATGGTCGACGAGGAACGGATAGTGGAACCAGTTGCCCTGCAGGCGACTGGCGGGATACTTTGTGTTTGGCACACTTTGGGCAAGATGCAATAAACTCCATGACGTCCTTTTTCAGAGTTGGCCACCAATAGGACCTAGAGATAAACTCCAGGGTTTTTTGGATACCTGTATGTCCGGCAAAACGGGAAGCATGGGCCCAATGCATGAGCTTCTTCCTTAGCACCGGCTTCACAAAACTTTTCCCTGGTGGGGGCGTAGAGTCCATCCCTACCGTGGAGAATGCCAACGGATTAATAATAGGATGCTTGTCTGAAGACTCTGACTCATTTTCTTGCTCACATGAGCGGGAAAGGGCATCGGCCTTGCGATTCTGAGAGCCCGGGCAGAACTGGAGTTTAAAGTCGAACCTGGAAAAGAAAAGTGCCCATCTGGCCTGACGAGGGTTGAGACATTGTGCGCTTTTCAGATATAAAAGATTCTTGTGGTCAGTAAGTATAGTGATTGAATGAGAAGCTCCCTCCTACAGATATCTCCACTCCTCTAGAGCGAGCTTGATGGCTAGCAACTCCTGGTCACCAATGGCATAGTTGTGCTCAGCTGAGGAGAACTTCCGGGAGAAGAAACTGCAAGGATGTAGATGGCCATCTTTAGCCCTCTGAGATAACACCGCTCCTACTCCAACGGAGGAGGCATCCACCTCTAAGATGAAAGGAGAGTCGATGTCGGGCTGTTTCAAAACTGGTGCAGAGATGAACCGTTGTTTTAGGAGATGAAAAGCTTGCGTAGCTTCTTCAGACCACTTGGACGGGTTAGCACCCTTCTTGGTTAATGCAGTGATAGGCGCCACAATGGTGGAAAAGTCTCGTATAAACTTTCTGTAATAATTGGCGAACCCTAAGAACCTCTGGATCCCTTTGAGGGTTAAGGGTATCGGCCAATTATGGATTGCTTGTAGTTTCTCAGGATCCATCTCTAGTCCGGAACCGGACACAATGTAACCTAGAAACGGAATGGATTTGACTTCAAAGACACATTTCTCTAATTTGCAATAGAGATGATTGACACGGAGACGGGACAGAACCTCCTTTACCCAGAAACGATGTTCCTCTAGATTATTGGCAAAGATGAGGATATCATCTAGATAGACCACGACATGGCGGTATAAGATGTCTCTGAAGATCTCATTCACGAAATGCTGGAAGACAGCTGGAGCATTGCTCAATCCGAAGGGCATGACGAGGTACTCATAATGTCCGTCACGGGTGTTAAAGGCGGTCTTCCACTCGTCACCCTCACAGATCCGGATGAGATTGTATGCACCTCTCAAGTCCAGCTTTGTGAAGATGGTGGCTCCGCTAACTCTATCAAAGAGCTCATTAATCAGGGGTAAAGGATAGCGGTTCTTGATGGTAATGTCGTTCAAACCTCTGTAGTCGATGCACGGCCGCAGACCACCATCTTTTTTCTTTACGAAAAAGAAGCCTGCGCCGGCTGGAGAAGAGGAAGGTCGGATGAACCCCTTCGCTAGGTTCTCTTTAATGTATTCCTCCATGGAATGCATCTCAGGCAGAGACAACGGATAAGTTCGGCCTCGAGGTGGAACCTTCCCTGGAACGAGATCAATCGGGCAGTCCCATTCTCTATGAGGAGGAAGGATATCAGCAGAAGCTTTACTGAACACATCCGTGAAATCTTGATATGGAGGAGGTGGAACATCAGACGACCTGGAGGAGGAAGAACAAACAGGCAATACTTTAAACAAACATGTCTCAGCACAGGAGGGACCCCATGCCAGAATTTGCATAGTCGTCCAGTCAATTGATGGATTGTGGAGACGGAGCCATGGAAGGCCCAGAACCACTGGATGTGTGGCTCTTGGAATCACTAGAAAAGAGATAAATTCAAAATGAAGAACTCCCACTCTCAGACGAACTGGTAGAGTCCTTAGAGAAATAACTGCGTCGAAAATCTTGCTGCCATCCACGGCAGTTAAGGAGATGGATGAAGGAAGTCTCTCGGTGGGTAGGGACCACCGTTTAACATAGGCTTCAGTTATGAAATTCCCAGTTGCTCCGGAATCAAGGAGGGCAATGACGTTCCTGTAACGTTGAGCAATTTGGAGCGAGACTGGGAGATTACAATCATGAGGAGATGGAGAGGAGATCATTACTCCTAGCCGGCCCTCTCCTTGGCGAGCTAGGATCTGGAGTCCCGGACGTTTGGGACAGGCATTGATGGTGTGAGACGGAGCTGCACAGTAAAGACAAAGAGACTCAGAGAGACGTCTTCGGCGCTCAGCAGGAGTTAGACGGGAACGACCAATTTGCACGGGCTCATCTTTGGATGGTGACAGTTGGCGAGGAGGAGGAGCAGAAGACTTTGGAGCAGATGATCTTCCACGCTCAGTTGCTCTTTCTCTGAAACGTAAATCAACTTTCGTGCAGAGTGAGATTAGCTCATCTAACTTAGAAGGCAAGTCTCTGGTAGCTAACTCATCCTTAATACGCTCTGATAAGCCATGCCAGAATGCAGCATACAGGGCCTCGTCGTTCCATGCCAGTTCGGATGCCAGGATCTGGAACTGTACAAGATACTGTCCTACAGTATGCAATCCCTGGCGTAGACGGAGAATCTCAGATGAAGCTGAAGTTACCCGGCCTGGCTCGTCGAAGATACGCCTGAATGTTGACACAAAATCAGTATAGGAGGACAGCAGGGTATCAGACCTCTCCCATAACGGTGATGCCCAGTCAAGGGCTGAGCCACTGAGAAGAGAAATAATGTAGGCAATTTTGGTTCGGTCACTGGGAAAATTGCCAGGTTGTAGCTCAAAATGAATTTCACACTGGTTGAGAGATTCCCTGCAGAATCTTGGAGATCCGTCAAATTTTGCTGGCGTTGGAAGATGAAGATGTGGAGCAGAAATGGGTAAGGTGGGTGGGGTTACAGCTGGAGTCACTGTGGGTGACGCACCGGACGCGTCCGATCCACGGAGGGTTGTCTGAATCCCATCCAGCCGAGTAGAGAGATCCTGGAGACAGCGGATGATGTGGCCCTGTGCATCCTCCTGATGTTCAATTCGGGCTGCCAGTTCTTGCATCGGCCTGGCCGCTTGATCCTGGTCTCCGGCTGGATTCATATGGTCAGTGCTTACTGTCACAACTGAGGGCCTGAGCTGACGGGAGGCAGCCTCAGTTGTAGGGGCTGAGGTGTAGTGGAACCTGGGAGGTTGTATCAGACCCCTAGACATGTAAGTTACACGTAGAAGAATTGCCCGAAGGCGTGACCACGACAACCAGAATAAAAGTCAATGATGTTTATTATGACATACTCCGTATCACAGCAGCAATAAAAGGAAAACATAAAATCAGCAGTGAAATAATACAGTTCCTGAGTACTACAGGGTGGCAAGGGCCACAGGGCTCTGGTAGTATGAGACAGTTCTTATTATCTTCTAGTTGGAAAGTCCTTACCAGGCCCGACTGTAGCAATGGAGATAGCCCAGGATCGTACTAGCTGGTGCTCCCGGAAAAGCTGGGCTGCTGTGGGTAAAATGGCTGCTGTGGGAACTGGCTGGAACCAGACTGATGTTAGCACGGAGTGGATTGCTGGATGGAACCAGCCAAATAATAAATGAAACTTGAGAGCGATGAAATATGATGGATATATGGAGCTTGAGAGCGGTGAAATAATAGTACCGGTGGTGAGAGGTAATCTGCAGAAATGATACCGGCACTTTAAGAAAAGCTGAACTCTGCTGGAAGCTAGGCTGGAAGCAGGTAATTCTGTAACTGGAAACAGATGAGTCCCAGAGGACTGGAGAGTCAGGCTGCACCACAGATGGTAAACTGGAGCGGGTCTCTTTAGTGGAAGTTTGGAGATGGTAACAGGAACGTGGAAAACAACCACAGGAGAGAGAGACAAACTGGAACTAGGTTTGACAACCAAAGCACTGACGCCTTCCTTGCTCAGGCACAGAATACTTATACCTGCAGCAAGGAAGGGATTGGCTAGGCAATTATGCAGATTACAATGCAAACAACGGATTGGAGGAATTTGAGCAGGTGACAGAATCCAACATGGCTGCGCCCATGCAGACACTTGGAGGGAAGATTGGTTTGTAATCCATGTGGGAACTTAGACAGTAATGGCGGCGCCGGCCACAGTAAACAGGAGACGCCAGACTGATGAGTACACATTTGAACCACGCGGGCAACAGCGGAGGCCGCGGCTGACGTAAGCGCCATTCTGACATCCTGCATGCAGAAACTCAGGGACGGCGGCGGAGGCCGCGGGAGACGCCATTCAAGATGTAACATGGCGCCGCTGTGACAGCGTCTCAGAGTGACAGGAGAGGAGGCAGGAATGTGGACATCAGTATAACAGATGAGATCCGGTCCTGGAGCGCTGAGCCAGCCTTAGGAGGCATCTGAAAGGTAAGTAATGGCGTCCAGATACCCGGATCGTGACAGCAGCATTTTGAATAAAATTAATATCACAAAGTCACTGTTTAAATAATATGTTAACAAGTAGAGCTAAAGGTTTTGATAATTTATCTCTAAACACTCTGTGATCAAAGCCCAAAGGCAAAATGTATGGTAATGCAATTCAATAATTTTCTTATCCACATCCAGTAAGGATCCACACTATATAAATAAGAGTCTTTCATTTTTCTGTGTTTTTTTTTAATGACAATCTAAAGGTGAGTTGTGACCTATCTTCTATGGGTACCTGATCTTTAAATGTGATGGTTCTATTGAAGAACATTTTGTGTCATATTTTTCTTACATTATTAAATTCTCTCATTGGTGCTGCTTTTAAGGTAAAGCAAAACATTGTATCTACAACTATTTTATGACCATGTACATTACATACAAATTCCCTATATAAAGGCTTGCTTTTGTCATATTAAAAAAATTGCTTTTACGGTATCAGGAACTTACAAAAACATTTCACAAAATATAACATTACTGTATGAATGACATAAGATTATTTCCTATCTTGGTTCTATGAGGATCTCTGTAGGATTTATCATGCTGTCTGAAGAGGCCAATTACACAGGATAATATGTTTGCACTAAGCTCTATACAGACAGTAAATACAATGTATAAAAAAATAACAATATATGTGAACTTTAACAAAGTGATAAATAATTGCAAGATTGTAATTAATGCTTTTTTATTTAAAATAGTTCTATATCATCATCTACCTATTTTTTTGCTACTGTAAATGCCATATCACTTTTTTAAAAATATTTGTAATACCATATATGAGTATTTAATATACACACAAATACAAATTTATATACAGTACATCTTATCCTTATTCTAGTCTCCAAAGAAAATGTTAGAATAACTGAAAGGAGGAGTAATATTGTCTAAAGATCTGATTGGTAATATTATTTGACTTAGCCAGGTAGCTGTATACCCCCTAAACTTATATGTACAGATATAGATACAGCTCATCTCACATCATGACATAATTCTATATCCCGGCTAATCTGGATGGCTTGATGCTACGAGAGCTATCCTTCATTGTTTCCAATGTTTTAATAGGAGCTTTTGCATGTATTACAACAGATGGAATAAAGTGATTTTCAGATTATAAAACTGAGGTCTTACACAATTTTGTTCCACAGAGTCGTTATAGAGTAAAACCCTACAGTTTCTATATGTTAATAGTATGCCACTAGCATAAAAGTTTATGTTCATTAAGACATGCCACTAGCTACAACTATAATAATAGACAGATGTGATATATAACCTTTATTTCATGTAGAGCTGGGTCTGAAACCACAATCTCCCTGCAGCAGCTTTACAGGAGCCTCTCATTAACAGTCAGTGCTGAAGGGGGACCCTGCTCTACCCTCCATCTACTTATTCAGCATGGCTGTCTGATCACTATCACAGCATTACACTGACATGTCACATGCAGACCTGTCCTCTCATACACAGACACAGGTCACGGTCTCCCATACGGTTAGAATGCTTCTTTTTGAAATACTCTGTGAAAATTCAGTTTTAATTTGTTTATCATCTGACTACAGGTTGCTCTATCCCCACATTCAGGAACCACAAATGCACAGAAGATAATGAGTGATTGCAAAAAGTAACTTTCCCCATGTCTAGCACACCGGAAATACAGTATTCAAATGAATGCAAAATCTAATTCCTGAATGAAGATCATAAAAACAAACGTCTGTCAAAAAGTGTTATTTATTTTTTATTTAGACACCACATTAAATTTTTAAATAATTACTCATCTGTGTAAGTACAGTGAACCACTAATAGATTGCTCCTGTAAGTTTGACAAAGACAAGGTGAGAAATTATAGGTAAGTGTATTTTATTGTTATTTTTCCCCTTATAATGTACTATATATACAGCAAAAATGACATGCACTAAATTTTCTACTAAAAGAAGCAATTCCTATAGTCATGCTAAAATCAAGATATGTCCATAATGTACGCTATTTCAAACACCTCAATGATACAAAATGATATTATATTATAGAATTCAATCATCTGTGATATTGTACTTTTTATATACAATTTTGTAAATTAACATTTTTGTATGACGTCTTCATTCATTTTATATTATTTATTAGCTCTCCAGATTATTGTATACAGTACCTAGTGAGACAATTCATGCTACTTACTATATCTGTACTTTATTATACTTTTGACTTGTTGTAGAATGTCTTTATTAAAGAAACATTATGGGTGGAATTCAACTGTTTGAAAAGCCGGTTGGGTGTCTATTAGATAGGAAAAAACAGACTCCCAACTGACTTTTCAAACATTTGAATCTCCCCCTAAGTTTGAAAGTAGCTTTATATAGCATTATATTGTTTACACAGAGTATCACATAAGAATCTGCAGTGAGACTGACAACTTTCATTCTAGTTGACATTTTTATACCCGCAGTGTATGAAGGCATGGTTAAACTAATCACATCATAAGACAATAAATTGCTTAATTATCCACAATTTAAATAACACAATTATTCCTATCCTATCATACTTTAATACAATTGTCAATAAATAATTTCCATTGGTTGGCAATCATAACAATATAAAGCTGGGTACACACTACACAATATATTGGCCAATCTTGCAATCTGCGATGGATCGCAATGACCATCATATAGTGTGTACTCAAATTCATAGTTTGATTGTCACAACTTCCCATATGAAGTATTGCATGATGTGGTGCATTAACATTAACACTGTAATGTTATATTGTATCACTGTATTGTGGATAGTGCAGTGTGTATACTTACACAATATGTCATTATATCATATCAGACCATCACTAAGTGGGATATTCAATTAGTGCTGGATTTTTTGGCTATCCGAAAAAACGGCACTAATTTGACCATGGGTATTCAATTGTGGACGTTTTTGCCTGTTTTTTAATCCCTTTTCGCCCATGCCATTTCACTTTTTTTTCTGTCGAATCGGCATGGGCAAAAACGGGCAAAAATGCCTGTAAATTCACCAAAATATGTGGATTGGTGGCGCATTTGCTGATCCACGTGGTTTTCGGCCGTGCCGGATTTTTAATCCTTTCGAAAAAAACTGCACTTTAGTTTAATAGTTTGAATGTAAATTTGACCTAAAAATGGACGAAAAGTGCAGTTTTTTCGACTGGTCGAAAAAACAGCACCAATGGAATTCCCCCCGTAATCAACTAGTGTTTCAGGTGTCCAGGCTGGGTACACCGTGTGTCTCAGTGATGGTGCAAAGGGATGTAACAATACATCCCCTAGCACGATCCAGTGTATGACAGCACGATGTATCTTAATGCTGTCATTTTATTGTATTGAGCCATCTGCTGTGTACCACTTCAGATGGGAAGGTGCAATGAACTAAATACAGTATTCAGTAGTATGTGTACTGTATATTATTGCAATCCACATCTTATGATATATCATAAAGTGTATACCCAGCTTTAGACCTCTCAAGAAATAGCTTGCAGGGTTTTGCTAAAACTCAAGGAACAATCGAAGATATTTTTTCTATCCCTCCACATGGCAGCAGTAGAAAATTATTTTGTATCACACGTCTGTATTTTCTTTCACAATCTAAGTTACATTTTTCTTTAAAAAAAATAATAATAATTTGCTAACCATAAGGATTCCCAAGTGAAATTAAAGTTTTAATACAGTAGTTGTAAAAAGTTTTAAAGAGGTGAAAACTAATGGTCCTAAGTGCATTATACTATAAACGTAAATTCACTTTGCTTTATTTTGTTTGTTTATACTGTATGTTTACAAGAGCTCATTATTGGCACCCCACAGGCTATAAAGATGTTAAAAGAAGAAAATACTGAAATGGAAAGGTTTTTATTGTATATATGGACTGTGCTGTTTGAAAAGAGAAAACCTTTCGCATTAGGCAGTGTTTATGTTTTAGTATCACATATTGCCCGTTATGACTTATATTATTCTTGTGTAAAGTATAAATGGTCATCAGTATCATTGTTAGGGGTGCTATCACTAGTATCCAAAAGCATGATACATATAGAATAGACTGATATTGCCTTGTTGTGATGCACTCATTTTAAAATAAAAAGTTTTTCAAATCAAGGTAAACATATTTACTAGAGATGAGCGGGTTCGAATGTAACGCCAGAATTAACGCCAGTTCGGTTTTATCCGGATGTTTCTTATTGGCTATCCAAAACACGTGATGTCCGTGAGCCAATAAGATGCCGTTTTGGGAACCGAGTAAATCCGAGTAAAACCGAGTAAAACCGAACCCGCTCATCTCTAATATTTACTCATTCTGTGTTCCATATCAGCAAAATTAGTAAATATTACTTTAGTAGTAGATAAAATATAAGGGTTCCAGAGACCAATGGTGTCATGAATTAGTAAAAGATCAGATGTCAATATAAAATTTAACATGAGTGATTTATTTAAGACAATGTATGTACAGTTGAAGTTATTCTAATACATAAATTAAAAACAGTAATAACAAAGCATAAAAGATAAAACAGTCAGGAGGTAAATCTTACCTTATTGTTAGGATTGTAAAGGTGCATACACACTTGCAGAGAAAATGAGTGATGTTGCTCATTTTCACCCTTCCTGAGCAACGTCGCCGACGAGTGATGCATGGCCCTGTGGGTCATTAACAACCCTCGCTGTCGGCCATGCTGGCAGCTCAATTTGGATTGTCATCCAAGATCTGCCTGCATGGCCCAGCCGCTGCGTGACATCACTGAGCGATAATGTCATCATATTGCTCAGTGTGTACACCCTGCCGCCAACCTCCCCGGCCCGGGAGGAGGAAATACTAGGCGACATCGCTCATAGAGCACATTGCCTAGTGTGTACCCACCTTTAGGTTAACAATAAGAAAAG
Source organism: Pseudophryne corroboree (assembly GCF_028390025.1). Taxonomy (NCBI): domain Eukaryota; kingdom Metazoa; phylum Chordata; class Amphibia; order Anura; family Myobatrachidae; genus Pseudophryne; species Pseudophryne corroboree. Next base: position 463,504,162 of record NC_086450.1, read on the forward strand.
ATATACTGTACCTCCTGACTTTTATTTTGTATGCTTTGTTATTACTGATTTTAATTTAAGTATTAGAATAACTTCAACCATCATAGGCAAATGCAGGAGGGGTTTCTGGTTTCCCGATCCCCCCCTCTTGGTAAGTGGCTCAAATTATGACAACAATAGCAATGGTATATAATACAATTACTAGAGCTGCCGCCACATCATGCAGTTTAAGGGACAGAGCAGAGCTGCTGCACATGCCCAGTGGTAGCAGCTTCTTCTACCAAGTTTGTTGTGTGTGTGTGGATATAAGTCCTTAATCAGTGTACTAGACTGTAGAGTAGCTACCAGGAAGAAGAGACAGTAGCCTTACCATGAGGTAGGAGAATGTTTGCTTAGAAAGTGTAGTACTGGTTCTATTATGTTTGTATATTTATTATGGTATGTTAAACCTTTTCCTGACCAATTATCTTATTTAAATTAGTTTTTTTTATACAGCCTATACTATAGATCATCTATTGTATTCATTATTAATACTGTATTCCGTACATAATCCAGTGTATAAAAAGACCAATGTTTACATTAATGTCCAGGGTCATTACCAGGTTTTTCTACCGCTCCCCCAGACTCCCGCACTTGCTCCAATGTTCTGCAGAGTGGGAGATTTTGGATTGCATTTGGAAACCCCCCTCTAGAAATCCTGCATTTGCCACTGACTACATTGTCCTAAATAAATCATCCATATTAAATTTTGTATTGGCATCTGATCTTCTTAAGTATTTTAATTGTTCTCATTTTACTAATTCATGACACCATTGGTCGCTGGATCCCCTATCTGTTTTATCTATATTAATTTTCTCAGTAATTAACCAATGCTGCTTATTAAGGGGATAGCTGATGCCCTCGCATAAAGAGGGAGTCCCTTGAAATTAAAACAATTGCATAAATGTACATTTAAAGCTAGAGACAATCTCAAAAGTGGTGCTGTATATTACAATTCTATTACTTTAGTAGTAAGAAAATGTGCAAGTGTATAAAATAATGTATAACACAGTAGTACTGTGCTCCTTTTAATATTATATATTTTTAATTCAGCAGTAGCATTGCGTGTCCATAATAGTGTATGATAATACAGTTGGGGATGTAGTTGGAATCCCGGCGGTCGGAATCCCGATGGTCAAAATACAGACGCCAGAATGCTGGCAACGCCACCACAGCTATTCCCACTCCTGGGTGTCCACGACACCCATGGAGTGTGAACAGAACCAGTGGCAAGCAAAGCGAGCCACCGAGCCCGCAGTGTGGCATGCATAGCGAGCCCAGAAGGGGCTTCATTCTGCTTGCCCCCCTGCCGGCATTCTGACGGTTGGGATTCCAGCGTCGGTATTTTGACTGTCGGGATACCAACCTCCGGGATCCCGTATCCAAGCCTACAGTTGCATGCTTGTTAGTTTAAATGATATAGGGGCATATCCAACTAAGGGCTTGATTCAGGTTTGTTAGCCAAGCAAAAAAAAAAACACCCACAACTGGGCAAAACCATGTAGCAGGTGGGGCAGATGTAACATGTGCAGAGAGATTTAGATTTGTGTGGGGTGTGTTCAAACTGAAATCTAAATTGCAGTGCAAAAGTAAAGCTGCCAGTAATTACTATGCACAATAAAAATGTAATCCACCCAAAATCTAAATCTCTCTGCACATGTTACATCTGTTCCACCTGCAACACAACATGGTTTTGCTCAGTTGTGTGCTTTTTTGCTTTGTTAACAAACCTGAATCAGGCTATGAGTGGAAAATTTTTCTAGCAAAACTTAACGTGGATATTGAGCTCAATTGTTCATTACCATGGCATTGCCCTCGATACTTGTGCTATCCAATGAAAAAGTATTGTACGTTAGAATTTGAACAGCAAAAACTAACAGGATTTTCTTTAAAGAATGCGGAAATCAGCCTGTATCCTAAAAAAAACTTCAAGAAAATATTGAGTTACAGTATAAATGTTTATTACTGTCCCAAAGAAAAAGAACTAAGTTTTTAAAATGTTTTTAAATTGCTGATAATTGAATATTTTTTAAATGATAAAAAGTTTTTTCAATTTAAGTAAAAACTTTAGTTACATTTGGGTTACATAAAAATACAAACAAAAAGTTGATTTTGGGCTAAAAAACCCCCATCTAACTACAAACTGAGATGTTTAAAACTCCTGTACCATCTGTACAACACCACCGTATTACCTGTCCAATATCTTTTAACCCATTATTCTGAGTTTTGCAAAATTTCACCCCAGTAATTACATGTAGTTATTGGTCTAATTAAGCTGATTGAAAATGTCCAGTTGCCTAGTCATTGGCGGATAAGGAAGGTGGGGGGTGGGGGGTGTTGAAGGGGTTATGAACCAAGTCTCAACATTTTTACCTTTAAATGATTTAAAAAAAATCTCCTGCTATGAAGCTAAGAGAAAAAAGATGCTCTTATAGATACATGATGTATGGGAACCTTAATAGAGGTATTTGTATATTGTTACTATTATTATTATTATTATTTAAAAATAATATTAGTATTAACAGTTTCTTATATACAGTAGCTCAGCATATCCCTTTGCACTATACAGCTGGAACAACAGTAATAGAACAAATATTTTTAATGTTGTATGATATGGTCACACAGCAATGTCGGCTTGGGGTCAGGAGGATGTGAAAGTGAAGAAACACAAAATACTGTATGTGAGGTTATTGTATGAACTGTAAAGAGGGGATGTAATGGGGTAGGATAGCTTATATAGGTTATGTGGCAGTTCTTTAATCAGAAAAGCTTGTCTAAAGGGGTGAATTTTCAGGAAGTGCTTGAAGTTTTAGAAACTAGAGTAGAGTCTTACTGTTCATGGAAAGGCATTCCAGTGTGCAGCTTAAAAATGTCCTGTAATTGTGAGTGAGAGTGAGTAAAGCATGTGTTTGAGAGATGTAGGTCTAGTGCAGAGCAGAGAGGTTGGGTTGGGAGATATTTTCGGATAAGCAAAGAGATGTACTGTATGTTTGTGCAGTTTGTAAGTAACATTATTTTATGTTGAATATGGGAAAATAAGAGTAACCATTCCGGACAGAGCAGATCAGCAGGTGGTTAATGGTTTGTGAGGAAGATCAGTCTCACAGCTGCATTCAAAATGGATTGTAGTAGTGAGAGTCTATTTTTGGGAAGACCAGTAAGGAGACTATTGAAATAATCAATGCGGAAGATAATGAGTCCATGGATTAGAGTTTTTGCAGTATCTTGTGTAAGATATGGTCATATTTTGGATGTTTTTTAGATGTGTTAAAAAAGAATTTTGAGACAGATTGAATGTGGGAAACAAAAGAAAATTCAGAGTCAAGGATGGTACTTAGGCAGTGAATTTGTGAGGCAGGGTTGATTTTTGAGTTATCAATAGTGTTAGAGATATCAGGTTGGTAACTACTATTGGCCGGCAAAATTATAATTAAATTTATTTTGGAAATATTAAGTTTGAGGTGGTGAGATGACTTTCAAGATAAAATGGCAGAAAGGCATTCAGGGACATGGATCAATACAGATTGTGTCAAGTCTAGAGAGGAAAGGTAGATTTGAGAATCATCCACTTACAGATGATACTGAAATCCAAAAGAGCTGATTAGTTTGCCAAGATGTGGTATAGAATGAGAAAAGTAGAGGACCTAACACTGAGCTTTGTGGTACTCCAACCTATAGAGGTAGCAAAGAGGAGGTAGAATCAGAGAAACAAACACTGAAAGAGTGATTAGATATATATTTGTCCATCCTCATCATGGCTGCCACATGCATATGCATTGCGGATATGATTATCCGTACCCAAATGCAAATCACTCCTGAAAGCATGCACATCATGCAATCCTATCGATCACGGGTGCGTACGCAGTGCATGAGCAGACCCATGGGCACACTAGTCACAACAAATGAGCCACGAACATCCGCAATTGTGGATAAGATGAGGCAGAACTCATCTGTAGGTAGGACGAGAACCAAGGAATGGCTGTGTCCTGAAGACCTAGGGATTGTAGTGTCTCTATGAGAAGAGAGTGGTCAAATATCAGAGAGGACTATAAGAATAAAAAGTGAGTAATGGCCTTTAGCCTAAGCAGTGACCAGATCATTTACTATCTTGGTCGGTGTTTCCTCTATGAAGTGTTGGGTCCAATAAGTTGTGTGAGTTAAGAACGTGTGTGAGGTGAGTATAGGCAAGTCTCTTAACTAGCTTGGAGGGATATGGAAGTTGAGAAATAGGATGGCATTTTGAGAGTTGGGGGTCAGAATTTTTGTTTAGAATGGTAGTAATCACTGCATTCTTGTAAAGTGATTGAAAGGTACCAGTATATAGACAGAGAGATTACAGATTTTAGTTAAGGTTGGGATAAGCACAACTGATTTGTGAGGGTAAAGGATCAAAAGAAAAGGTTGTAGAGTAGGAGGAAAAGAAGAGTGTAGATACACATATGCCTATCATCAGAAGTGCAAACCAATTGCTGCATCTAGCATGCCCATGGTTATGCATGTGCACTGAGCACTCACCTGAGATCCATTGGAAAATATGGGTGCTTGCACTCCCATGAACAGGTCACACCCTGGCATTACTAGTTGCAATTGCGACTAGTACACCTGTGCAACTCATTTGCAGCAACAATGACCATGGACACATCAGTACTTCATCTTCACATGTGGGATCAAATGAAGAGAGAGTGCCAGAGGGTTTAGGCAGGGAGATGAGCAGGTAACCGGCTTTGGAAGAACATTTAATTTCAGATATTATCAATCTTGTCAATGAAATAGGAAGACAGACCTTGTGCACTGATAGTAGCTGGTGGGTTTGGTGAGAACGGTATAAGAAGTAATTTAAATGTATTAAAAAATCACTTGGGGTTAGAGGAATGAGCAGATATTAGAGATTGAAAATATGTTTGATTGCAGTGTCTAGAGCATTACAGTAAGAGTGGTAGATAGTTTTATACAGTATGTGAGGAAGTTTTTTTAAGTATGAGATTTATGGCACTGACGTTCTACATTATGTGACAGTTTTTGTTGATGTCTTGTTAATTTAGAGTGCTGCAGTTGACATCTATGTCTATGTGGAGTGTGATGGGTAGATGTATTCACTTAATTAAGGGCAATTTCCAGAGTCTAGTTCAGGTGTGATGAAGCAGTCTCAGGAGAGGTGAATATAAAAATCAGTGAGAGCAGATGTTGCAGAGTGGTGGATCATTGTTGAAAATTAATAGCATTAATATTTCTGCAGGTTTGAGGAATCTTGCAAACATCAGTGACATTGAGTTTGAAGTAATGGTGGAGAGAATGCAAATGAAAGGATGCGATTTGGGAAAGGAGTGTTAGTGATTTCAGAAACTAAACTGTTAGGGTCTCCTGCCCTGTGCTGCCACGTCATCATGGCAACCGGGAGACAAGTGCTAGCGGAGTAACCTGAGCGCAGCTGATACTCCGGTTCGGGTCTTTTGCTGTGCAGTGGTTACAGGCTCTGTGCACGGCAGGGGATCCGGTGCTGGTTTTTGTGCTCACGGTCTGTGAGGTCTGAGTGGGGCGTGGACAGCACCTGCTTTATAAGGCCTCTTCTCAGGTTAAGCAGATGCTGCTGAATCTTTGTTGGTTAGTCAGTTCCTGAAAGTTAGCCAGTACTGTGTAGCTTTGTATTTGTTGTTGCTTACTGCAAATAGGCCTGGGGATTTGGTACTACACTCTGCCAATCCAGACCTAGCAGTAAGACTGGAGTCAGTCGTTTAACTTGCTGGGGTTCTTTTGCTACTCTGTGAACTTAGCAAGTTTGCGGCTGTATTCTAAGACTTGCCTGCCTAAATCCTGTCTCACTGTGCAAGGTGTCAGGTGTCAGTTTAGTGGCAGTAAGCTGAACCTGTGCACTGCAGTGAGAATTAGGATTGTGGAGACTCTCCTTGTGTCTATCATTCCATCTCTGACCAAGGAGTTTACTGCCACACCCGTTGGTAACCCTTTAGGGTTTTGCTGTTGCCCCTAGCAACAGCATTTCGGGTTCTCTACGTATTAAAACACAACATCTTGCTTTTCCCATCTGAGCATTACTAATACTAGGGAGACACCCAGTTCCTTAGCCTCTGGGCTTCTCTGTTCACTTTGTGTGTATTTTGTTACCCTATCACCTTCTGTGTACGTAATGTCATATTCCCCAGTCTGTCTGTGAGTTCATTTGTTTTGCATACCTATCCGTTCAGACACCAGTACATTCCTGCAGGCACTGGTGTGCATAACAGTTCAAACACCAGTACATTCCTGCAGGCGCTGGAGTGCATAACAGTTCTGACACCAGTACATTCCTGCAGGCACTGGTGTGCATAACATATTCAGCAGCCTAATACTCCTGTTGAAATTTTGTGGGAATATGGAGCATACCCCTCAAAATACGTTGCAACAGGTGGTCGATCAGGTGCAGGTCCTGACTCGACAATTTAATGATTTGTCCATTAAAATGCACACCTCCCAGGCCGCTGGCGGAGCTCCCGCAGCAGCAGCACCTTCAGGGGTTAAGGAGCCGAAAGTAAATCTCCCGGATCGTTTTTCTGGAGATCGCTCGCAGTTCTTTTGTTTCAAGGAGAGCTGCAAGCTATACTTCTGGCTTAGGCCTCAGTCTTCTGGGTCGGAGATTAAGCGGGTGGGCATAGTGATTTCCTTGCTACAAGGAGACCCACAGGTCTGGGCATATGGGTTGCAGCCTGACTGTCCGTCGCTTAAAAGTGTTGATGCTTTTTTTACGGCACTGGGCATGTTGTATGATGACCCTGACAAGACGGCCTCAGCCGAGGCTCAGATTTCGATCCTTAAGCAAGGGCGAAGGCCAGTTGAGGTTTACTGTACGGAGTTTCGGAGGTTGGCCCATGATACCCAGTGGAATGACCCAGCCCTGAGACACCAGTACCGAAGAGGTCTTTCTAACCAGATAAAGGACCAACTGGTACAATATCCCTTGCCTGATAGCTTGGATCAGCTCATGCAGTTATCCATCCGGGTGGATAGACGGCTGAGAGAGCGTAGGCTTGAAAGGGAGACTGAGGTTTCCTTCTTTCCCAAGGGAACCTCAGACTCTGAGGAATTTTCCGAGGAGCCTATGCAGATTGGGGCTACCCGCCTCTCCTCGCGTGAGAAGACGCGGAGGAGACAGCAGGGGTTGTGTTTGTACTGTGGGAATAAAGGTCATGTGGTAGTATCATGCCCAGAAAAGCCGGAAAACTTCAGGGCCTGAGGGTGATGGGAAATATCCTGTCAGGCCAGAAGTCAGAATTTCCCAAGAAGACTTTTATCATTCCGGTGACCTTGAAGATCCTCGGTCAAACTGTCAAGACTGAGGCCTTTGTGGACAGTGGGGCCGACTGGGTTTTTATGGACCGCCAATTCGCCCTGAAACACTCTGTTCCCTTAGTACCCTTGGCATCGGAAATTGAGATTTGTGGGTTAAACGGGGAACCATTATCCCAAGGTAAAATTACCTCTTGCACTAGCCAGATTTCTTTGTTTATTGGAGCCACACACTCTGAAAATTGTCCTTTTATGTGACTGTCTGTACTTTTGCCCCATTGGTGTTGGGGTTACCCTGGTTAAGGGCCCACAATCCTCAATTTGACTGGGTCTCTGGGGAGATTCTTAGTTGGGGTACTGATTGTTTCAGGAGTTGCTTGAGCCTTCCAGTCAGGCTCTCGCAGCTAAGTTTGCCAGGATTGCCAGGGTGTAATGCAGATTTTGCGGACGTGTTCTCCAAAAAAGTTGCTGAGGTACTACCTCCCCATCGCCCCTATGACTGTGCCATTGATTTGTTGCCAAATGCTAAGCTTCCCAAGAGCAGGTTGTACTCCCTGTCACGTCCTGAGACTCAGGCTATGGCAGAGTACATTCAGGAGAACTTGGCTAAGGGATTTATCAGACCTTCACTGTCTCCAGTTGGGTCGGGGTTCTTCTTCGTGGGTAAAAAGGACGGTTCGTTGCGACCCTGCATCGACTTCAGGGAATTGAACCGTATCACGATTAAAAACTCATACCCACTGCCCCTCATTTCGGTCTTGTTTGACCAGCTTCGTACTGCCACCATTTTTTCTAAGATTGACCTACGCGGTGCGTACAATCTAGTCCGAATAAGAGAGGGGGATGAATGGAAGACTGCCTTTAATACCCACTCAGGGCATTATGAATATTTGGTGATGCCTTTTGGGCTCTGTAATGCCCCGGCAGTCTTCCAGGATTTCATGAATGATGTGCTCAGGGAATATTTGGATAGATTCTTAGTTGTATACTTAGATAACATCCTAATCTTCTCCCATTCCCTGGAGGAACATCGGAAGCATGTACGCTTAGTCCTCCAGAAACTCAGAGACCACCGGCTTGGGGCGAAGCTGGAGAAGTGCGAATTTGAAGTTCAGCAAATCGCATTTCTAGGATATATTATCTCCCCAGAAGGTTTCCAAATGGAGGGTTCCAAGGTACAGGCAGTCCTGGATTGGGTGCAGCTCACTAGTTTGAAGGCGCTTCAGCGTTTCCTGGGCTTTGCAAATTTTTATAGACGATTTATCGCTGGATTTTCGTCTATAGTGGCGCCCTTGGTGGCACTCACTAAGAAAGGGGCGGATGTTGCTCACTGGTCTTGTGAGGCTAAAGCGGCTTTTGCCCATCTCAAAAGGGCATTTGTATCGGCCAAGGTGCTGCGACACCCAGATCCAGAGCGTCCTTTTGTGGTGGAGGTGGATGCCTCTGAGATGGGTATTGGGGCAGTGCTTTCTCAGATGGGAGTGTCTGATAATCGCCTTCATCCCTGTGCTTACTTTTCCCGTAAATTTTCGCCTGCCGAGATGAATTATGATGTGGGTAACCGGGAATTGTTGGCTATTAAGGATGCACTCGAGGAGTGGAGACACTGGCTTGAGGGGGCTAAGTTTGTGGTCTCAATTCTCACCAACCATAAGAATCTGGCATATTTAGAGTCAGCGAAGCGTCTCAATGCCAGGCAGGCACGATGGGCTTTGTTTTTTGCTCGCTTTAATTTTTTGATAACATATCGCCCTGGGTCAAAAAACATCAAGGCTGATGCGCTCTCGCGGAGTTTTGCTCCAATCCAGGAGACCACCGAGGAGCCGTTGCCCATTGTGTCCCCATCATGTATTAAAGTGGGCATTACCCAGGACCTGTTATCATTAGTCCTTAGAGCACAGGAGCAGGCTCCTCCAGACCTTCCGGTAGGTCTTTTGTTTGTGCCTCCTAGGTTAAGACAGCGAGTGTTCCTGGAATTCCATGCCAAGAAGTCGGCAGGTCACACGGGTATTGCCAGAACTCGGGAGTTGCTATCTAGGGCGGTGTGGTGGCCCTCGGTGGCTAAGGATGTGGATCAGTGGGTTCAGGCATGTGACATCTGTGCCCGAAATAAGACTCCTAGAGGGGTTCCTGTTGGCCCATTACATCCACTCTCTATCCCATCTAAGCCATGGACCCACATTTCAATGGATTTTGTGGTGGACTTGCCAAAATCCTCGGGGATGACAGCCATCTGGGTTGTCGTTGACAGGTTTTCGAAGATGGCGCACTTCGTTCCACTGGTTGGGCTGCCATCGGCCAGACGCCTGTCTGAATTATTTATGCTGCATGTTGTGCGTCTCCACGGGTTGCCACTTGATGTGGTCTCTGACCGCGGATCCCAGTTTGTGGCCAAATTCTGGAGGGCATTTTGTTCCGATCTCCAGATTTCTGTCAGCTTGTCGTCAGGCTACCATCCGCAGTCTAATGGGCAGACTGAAAGGGTGAACCTGTCCTTGGAGCAGTTCCTCAGGTGTTATGTCTCCAAGTGTCAGACTGACTGGGTTGCTCATCTGTCCATGGCGGAGTTTGCCTATAACAACGCGGCTCACTCTGCTACAGGGATCTCTCCCTTCCTTTGTGTGTATGGGCATCATCCTAAGGCCAATTCTTTTGACCCCCTGGACTCCACGCCTGGTGGTTCCTCTGTGGTTTCGGTCCTTAGAGGTATTTGGCGGAAAGTGAAGAAAGCCCTTGTGTCTGTGTCATTAGTGACCAAAAGGGTTTTTGATAAGCGGAAAAGACCCTGCAGCTTCAAATTAGGAGACTTCGTCTGGTTGTCTACCAAGAATTTGAAGTTGAGACAGCCATCTCATAAGTTAGGCCCCCGGTTCATCGGCCCTTATAAGATCACCAGGGTTATCAATCCGGTGGCATTTCAGTTAGATCTGCCACGTTCTTTGAGTATCAATAAAACATTTCATTGTTCCCTTTTAAAACGGGCGATTAGTAATCCTTCTTCCAGTGGAAGACCTTCCCCTCTTCTGATACGTGGCCAGAGGGAGTTTGTTGTTGAAAGGATTCTTGACTCCAAGATGGTTCGGGGTCGGCTGTCATTTTTGGTGCATTGGAAGGGGTATGGCCCGGAGGAGCGGTCGTGGGTGCGCAGTTGTGATCTTCATGCCCCCAGACTGATACGCTCTTTCTTCTCGAAGTTCCCCGATAAACCCGGTGGTAGGGGTTCTTTGACCACTCGTCAGAGGGGGGGTACTGTTAGGGTCTCCTGCCCTGTGCTGCCACGTCGTCATGGCAACCGGGAGACAAGTGCTAGCGGAGTAACCTGAGCGCAGCTGATACTCCGGTTCGGGTCTTTTGCTGTGCAGTGGTTACAGGCTCTGTGCACGGCAGGGGATCCGGTGCTGGTTTTTGTGCTCACAGTCTGTGAGGTCTGAGTGGGGCGTGGACAGCACCTGCTTTATAAGGCCTCTTCTCAGGTTAAGCAGATGCTGCTGAATCTTTGTTGGTTAGTCAGTTCCTGAAAGTTAGCCAGTACTGTGTAGCTTTGTATTTGTTGTTGCTTACTGCAAATAGGCCTGGGGATTTGGTACTACACTCTGCCAATCCAGACCTAGCAGTAAGACTGGAGTCAGTCGTTTAACTTGCTGGGGTTCTTTTACTACTCTGTGAACTTAGCAAGTTTGCGGCTGTATTCTAAGACTTGCCTGCCTAAATCCTGTCTCACTGTGCAAGGTGTCAGGTGTCAGTTTAGTGGCAGTAAGCTGAACCTGTGCACTGCAAGTGAGAATTAGGATTGTGGAGACTCTCCTTGTGTCTATCATTCCATCTCTGACCAAGGAGTTTACTGCCACACCCGTTGGTAACCCTTTAGGGTTTTGCTGTTGCCCCTAGCAACAGCATTTCGGGTTCTCTACGTATTAAAACACAACATCTTGCTTTTCCCATCTGAGCATTACTAATACTAGGGAGACACCCAGTTCCTTAGCCTCTGGGCTTCTCTGTTCACTTTGTGTGTATTTTGTTACCCTATCACCTTCTGTGTACGTAATGTCATATTCCCCAGTCTGTCTGTGAGTTCATTTGTTTTGCATACCTATCCGTTCAGACACCAGTACATTCCTGCAGGCACTGGTGTGCATAACGGTTCAAACACCAGTACATTCCTGCAGGCGCTGGAGTGCATAACAGTTCTGACACCAGTACATTCCTGCAGGCACTGGTGTGCATAACATAAAAATAGTTTTGTTAATTTAATATAGGCAGTGGCCCTTCTGATGAGTAGAGGAGTCAGTCCATTTTGAAAGGCAGAAAGAGGAGGTGAGAGAGATTAGTTGGTAGAACTGTGTATGTAAAAAATGGTGACACCAGTGCTGCAGGGGAGGCCATGACTTCATGTGTGAGATATTTTTTCCATTATAGCTAGCAGGTTGAGCTTTTTTTGTGATTAAGATTTCATGGATGGATGCTAATTTGCTGCAAACAGAGTATGCATTGCATAAGTTACATTTTAGCAAATTGGAGGGTGATGGGAGACACATGAGGTTTATGAGTTTTGCTGGATTTATATTCCATTATAAATCAGCAGAATGTGAGTGGAGCATGTGGTCGGGGCCTGGATTTTATCGATATGTCACCAGCTAGTAGAAGCGGAATGTAAGAGATAAGTATAGTTGTAGGAGGTCTGTCAAAGTTATTTTATGGCAGCAGATTGAGTATATTACAGTCAGAGTATATAGGTAAGAAAAAAGCTGAGTGGTAATTAGAGGGGAATGGATTACTGTGGTTTTAATGTGCACAGAGGAAGGAATTGCAGGGAGAGTGAAAGAAGTAATAGCCTTCGAGAAGATACCTTTGAGTGAGATTAGAAAAAACTATTTGTGGTACATGATGATTTTGGATTAAAAGTATAGGTTTGCTACAAGAATACTGATATCATATGTTACATTCATTTCTATTTGCAAAAAAATCAGTTTCATTGTTCTAGTAGAGTTAAGAATTATGATTATGGATAAAAGGCTAATGAGCCATTAACCTAGGGAAAGTGGTAAATTGTAATCTAAAACAATATCCTCTGGTGGTTATTGCAGCATGGGGAAATTAGCCACTCACCATTAGTGTAAGCATATTCCTTATTATAGTGACATCTAGAAATAAATTGTATTGTAACAGGCTAATTAACAACTTGTAATAATTAGACACTGTAGATTAATTAAAAATATAAGGATCATTAGCGCAGTTCTGCATGGCATCTATTAATATTAGCTACCCACTGCTGATTCTAACTTGTATACTTTTTCCAACAACAATGGAATATGTTATACTGTAGCTGCATAAATACATTTGGTGCTTGCAGGGCCGGTGCTAGGGTGTTCAGCGCCCCCCTGCAAACTATAAATTTGCGCCCTCTCATACTTCACAAAAGGCCAGCGCGCACCTTCTACGTGTGTCAGGAAAAGGGGTGTAGTCTCGCAAGGAAGTGGCGTGGTCACACAATAGTACCCCATTTGAATTTCCGCACACCGTAGCACAATCTTATTCACATTACACCACACGTAGTAGTGCTGCTCATTCACATAATGCCCCCCAATAGCAGCGTCATTATACATAATGCTCGCTAGTAGTAGCATCCTTACCCGAAATGCCCGCCACTAGTAGTGTCCTTATCCGTAATGCCTGCCACTAGTAGCGTCCTTATACGTAATGCCCACCACTAGTAGCATCCTTATACGTAATGCCCCCCCCAGTAGTAGCGTCCTTATACGTAATGCCCACCAGTAGTAGCATCATTATAAGTAATGCGCCCCAGTAGTAGCGTCCTTATACGTAATGCCCACCAGTAGTAGCATCATTATAAGTAATGCCCCCCAGTAATAGTGTCCTTATAAGTAATGCCCCCAGTAGTAGTAGCATCTATAATGCGCGCACACATACACACCTCACACACACATACCCCCACTGATTAAAAATAATCAGTCAGTGATGAATTTGAGATTTCAACCTATCCAAAAAGAAATAATTTGGATGGATTTTCTTATTACAGTCATTTTAATAAGATTAATATAAGCTATTTTTACATGCACTATAAACATATGTCTTTTTCATTGGTGGGCTATATCTCCGAAAAGCCACATGATTTTAAAAGTGTAGTCTTCTGACATGGAGACAAATGCATGCCTTGTATATAGTAGTGAAATAAAACATGTTTTTGAATGTCTAATTAAGAAAGCAATGTTCAGACTAAAGAAGAAAAATACACACACACACACACACACACACTCCTCACACACACACTCCCCACACACAAACACACACACACATACCCCCACCATACACACGCACACCACACACACAGTCCGGCACACTCTCCACGCACATTTTTCTCTTACCAAGTCTGACAGGCCACCGCTGTTGACGCTCCCCCAGTACAGCTACCTGGTCCCGTGTAACTCCGCCCTCTGCACGCCGGTAGCTCCGCCCCTCCATGGCGTGTAGCTCCACCCCCTTTCCAGGACCCGCAGCCCGCACTGCACACAGCCCCAGCCGCTTCACAGGGAGGAGGAGGCTACAAGCTGCCGGTGCTGTTGCCTGTCATTCCGTGACAGGCACAGAAGCCGGCATCAGCAGGGGACATGCGGCGGGCGCAGCAGCGGGGATGCACGTCAGGTAGAGCGCCTCTCCTGCCTGGTGCCTACCTGTTTTGCATCCCTTCGCTGAGCGGGTAGCGCCGGGCCTGGGTGCTTGACTATTATTTTTCCCTTTTGTAGAAAAAGAAAATTCAGTATATGTTGCAAAGTATATAATGTAATGTTCCGCTCAGATTTCTAGATAAGTATTGTATTCACATAATACAGTAACTTTTCAATCTGAAATCACATCATACATTAGTATCTACCCTAAAAGTCACAAGGTAACCCAATTTCTATCTACTTGCACACATACTTACAGTATCTTGATTGACATGCTTAAATGTGAGAAATGTTTGCACACATTCAATTGTCCCACAATTCATTTTTCCTTAATTGATATTAGGACAACGCTTACCACAGCCATAATATAGTAATATAACATAGAGAGGCATGATGTTCCTGAGAAGTTCCTGAGTATGAGACAGAGATGCAGGGAGATAGGGCTGGGTGTTATGGCAGAACATGTGTCAACTGTAAAGCCCTGAACACACGGGGGAGGTGTGTACAGAGCGATCTAGCACAGACCGATCAGCACACATCTCTCCCCCCGCTCAGCACTCAATGCAATGTGTGCTGAGCGAGTGGGGGTGGGATGGGGGGATGCTCACTTCACACAGCAGTGAAGTGAGTGATCTAGATTTGTCATGCATGCATGCCAAATCTAGAGTCAGCTATAGCGATGCGCGGGACCACGGAGAGATCTGTGCTTAATTTCTAAGCAATCTAGTCAGATTATTTAGAATTAAAGCACAGATCTCTCCGTGTGTAACCCACTTAAGCACGGGAACTTGCTGGAAGTATGTACAGTTCAACTTGATCTATGAGGGATTGAGAAGTCTAGAACATGGGTGCATTCAACTATGGTGACTAATGTGAGATGACTATACAGCATGTAAACACTACTATATATGTAGTATAACCCAATAAAGCCAGAGACATTAGTGAGAGCTTCTCTGCAAGTAGTAAAGTACTAATCAGTACATCAACTTGTTAAGACTTTTTCATATTTCAGGATTTGTACAGTACTGTGGGCTCACCATCTGGGGGCTGCTGTCTAGGCAACACTTTGTCTGAGCTGCCTGGGTTTACCTGTGACGAGTAAATTCTGGTTGGTCAATTTCACCTGTTGGAAAGGTATTTAATTGCTCTTTCTCTTAGACAGGTAGTTTCCAGTCATAAATGTTCCTGCTCCGGTATATGACCCTGCTTCAACTATTTTGTCACTGTAAATCATGAGTATCTGCCTCTTAATGATCTACTCAGCATTTATCTTTTTATTTTCAGCTTCACTTTTTGGTCTCTGTCTTAATCCTGCATCCATTAGTGCATTCTGCTGTTGATTGCATTTTTGTCTGTATCCCATTCCATTTGTTTTGTATCAGGGTACTCACCAGCGTGCAAGGTTCCTGGGGTACCTGCATTCAAATATGTTCATCTGTATATTGTGAAGAGTGGCCCTCATTCCGAGTTGTTCGCTCGCTAGCTACTTTTTGCAGAAATGCACACCTAAGCCGCCGCCTACTGGGAGTGAATCTTAGCTTTGCAGAATTGCGAACGAAAGATTAGCAGAATTGCGAATAGAATAGCGATCAGAAATTTCTTTGCAGTTTCCGAGTAGCTCGATACTTACTCTGCGACTGCGATCAGTTCAGTCAGTTTCGTTCCTGGTTTGACATCACAAACACACCCAGCGTTCGCCCAGACACTCCCCTGTTTCTCCAGCCACTCCCGCGTTTTAGCCAGAAACGGCAGCGTTTTTTTCGCACACACCCATAAAACGGCCAGTTTCCGCCAAGAAACACCCACTTCCTGTCAATCACACTCCGATCACCAGAACGAAGAAATTTCTTCGTTAAGCCATGAGTAAAATAACAAACTTCTTAGCTAATTTACTTGGTGCAGCCGCGGTGCGAACATTGTGCATGCGCAGTTTGCGGAAAATCGCTGCGATGCGAAGAAAATGAACGAGCGAACAACTCGGAATGAGGGCCAGTGTCAACTGTCATTCTGAAAATGTATACATTTAAATGGACACAGTTTAAAGGGATCACAATGGTGTTTGTGAGCACAAAGGTGTTGCCCAACAGTCTTTATAACTGTTTTTAACTTTAATATCTGTATTGAGTTTTTGAACACATGCTGAATTGCAACACAAATTCATAGAGCAGTAGAAGAGTATTGTCTTCCAAATTAAGTTAGCTTGACACCCAGTATTCCCATCACTTTCGTCTAAACATCATGTCACCTGTCTCACCTATGCTACATCTTCATCACACCTGCACGTGTGGAGGCTTCTAGATGCCTAACTATGAGGAAATGAGGTGTGGGGTAAAACCGTATTTGTGGTGTCTCATTCTCCACATCAATTAATTAACTTTTTAGCCCTTTTGTTTCCCTGTCTTTCTTGCTAATGTGTTGTGACCTAGGGCCTAATTCAGGTTTGTTAAGCAAACCAAAAAAGCACACTAATAGGCAAAACCATGCTGCACAGCAGGGGGGTAAATGTAACATGTGCACAATGAGTTAGATTTGGGTGGGGAGTGTTCAAACTGATATCTAAATTGCAGTGTAAAAATAAAGCAGCCAGTATTTACCCTGCACAGAAACAATATAACCCACCCAAATCTAAATCTCTCTGCACATGTTACATCTGCCTCATCTGCAGTGCAACAAGGTTTTGCCCAATTGCTAACTTTTTTTGGTTTGCTAACAAACCTGATTAACCCCCCTAGTACATTTTATTGTCACGCTGCTGTGTTATGTTAGGGGAATGCCAGTCTGTGTATGAAGTCACACTTTAGATATTGTCAGCTGGGGGAAGCCCATTGCGACAGATTGGCAATGGCACCCCATCAATCAGAGCAGGGACTAGTGTTGTGCCACCGTAATACCCCTGAAAGTGTTGGTGACTGTAACTATGTGCCAAGGGTTGTGCCTGCTCTAAGCAAGATCCAAGCAAATACAGATCATGTGGTGGTCAGGAAACTCAGCTTGCTATCTCTTTTCCCCATACCAAGGAGAAGGCACTTTGCAACCCACCCCCCTTCCATCTGCAGTGCATGAGGAACCTGTGGAGATAGTAATTGTGGATACTTCAGCAGTTAAAACCCTCAGAGTTACCCCACCAGTTACCAAGCAAAAAGGACTGGTGGGGGAGGAGGTTATCCAGGTGGATGACCACGCAGTAGGAGCTCCAGGTGAGACACTGGCTTTTGAGTGGGGAGTGCTAGCACTGGACCAGCCTGTGCTGTTGACTACCCTGCAGCCAACAGCTAAATTGTACTCAGTGGAGGTTCCATCCTCGGACCCGGGCATTGTTGAGCTCACATGTTACACTGAAATTTGTGAGCCTCCTTTTTGGTGTTTGGGGGAGGAAGGAATGGATACAGCTGCAGAAGTGCCGGGAGCAGAACCACAACTCTTTCCTTTCCTTAGGCAGCTGTTACTTTTGTACAGGGGATGTGGAAAGTACCCACTGCCCCATAGTTCCAGAGGAGAAGGTTTTAGTACGCTCAATAAGTGTGCCAGGGGGAAAGTTTGTGATGTTGCGGTGTGGGGATACCCAACATCTGATGCAGGAGAATTATTAAATCCCACGGTGGTGAAAATTAATCTATTATATTCAGGGCCGGTTCTAGACCTTGTGGCGCCCAGGGCGAAAGTTTTCTTTGGCCCCCCCCCCTCCCCCATATAAATATACAAAAAAAATTGTGCCCTCCCGGCAAGGGGTGTGTCCTCATTAAAATGGGAGAGGCCTCATCTGAAAAGACTACCTTACACCCCAGTTTTTTTACCCTGCACCAACAGATCACGGCCACCACAGGAAAAAAAAATACCATATTAAGCCCCACACATTAATGCCCCCTGCACCATATTATGCCACACCCCACAATGCCCTTGATACATTAAATCCCCATTTTACATATTACGGCAGGCAAGTCTCCCCATTTTACACATTACGGCAGGCAAGAGTCCCCATTTTACACATTACGGCAGGCAAGTGTCCCCATTTTACACATTACGGCAGGCAAGTGTCCTCATTTTACACATTACGGTAGGCAAGAGTCCCCATTTTACACATTACGGCAGGCAAGAGTCCCCATTTTACACATTATAGCAGTCCCCTTCTACAAAGAAAGACAGAGTGAGAGAGAAAGTTATACTTACATTTGCAGCTGTCCTCTTCCATCCCGCTTCCCGCTCTTCGGCCCGCGCCGGGCCGCCTCTCCTTCCTCCTACTAGCTTGCTTGCTTCCCGGGCGGCTTCCCCTCCTCCCCATCATCATTACTCTGCTCGGGGACGGAGTTTTGTGTAGTGACGCATTTGCGTTGTGACATCACGACGCAAACGCGTCAATGCACAAAACTTTGCCCCCGAGCGAAGTAGTAATGACGGGGAGGAGGGGGAGCATACAAACTGAGCCATTACTCGGAACTCGGGACTTGGGAGGGTAGGTGGTGCGGCGGCGCCCTTCAGGGTGTGGCGCCCCGGGCAAGAATCCTGCTTACCCGCGGCAAGAGCCGCTTCTAGTTATATTGTAATACTGTCCTTGACGGTTGTCTAAAACAGCTGCCTCTTACAACATGGGTCTGGTGTTACATCACTCTGTGGGATTAAGCTGTGGGACTCAGGTGGTATACACATGCAGAAGATTCTCTCCCCTGCACCCCACTGGGACTGGCTGGTAATGTTTCCTGAACACCTGGAAACAACAACTAAAAAATAAAGGAGGAATGTGAGGAAATGAGGTGTGGGGTAAAACCGTATTTATGGTTTTTCATTCTCCACTGCAATTAATGTGCTTTTTAGCCCTTTTGCTGGTGTCACTATTCCCTTCTGCCACCACCAAATGTGAGGATATGGGGTTCTTCAATCACCCAAATACTGAGCAAAAGAAACTGAAGTAATTGTTTATTTTTCAATGTACGCAGAAATAAATAACACACAGGAACAGGATGTAAGTGTAGCAAAGGATCAATATTCAGGTAGCAGTTCAGATAGCGCCAGTCACTGTAGATGATAAAAACCATTCAGTAATTAGAGACAAACAGTTCCACACATGAAAACTATGGCCCTCATTCCGAGTTGATCGCTTGCTACGGATTTTCACAGCGCAGCAATCATGGCAAAATGGGGCTAATCTGCGCATGCGTATGCACCGCAAAGCGTACGCGTGTCGTACGGGTAAAATGAGCGACATGGTTTTGCACAGGTTCTAGCGATGCTTTGAGTCACGCTGCCGAACGCAGGGAGATTGACAGGAAGTGGGAGTTTCTGGGTGTCAACTGACCATTTTCTGGGAATGTTTGGAAAAACGCAGGCGTGGCCGGGCGTTTGACGGGCGGGTATCTGACGTCATTACCGCGTCACTCGTCGCAGCAATCATCACACTGAATAAGTAACTACAGGGCTGGTCTTGTTCTGCACAAAATGTGTTTGCAGGAGTACTGCTGCACAGGCGTTCGCACTCCTGCTATGCGTTTGCACGGCTGCTAAAACTAGCTAGCGAGCGATCAACTTGGAATGAGGGCCAATCACTGGTTCCATACAGCAGTGATAGCAGATTAGTCTGCACAATTCTATAGGGTTCCAAACAGCAAAACTTTCACTGACTTCACACAATATATCCAAACAGGATGGTTGTTGAACCCACACAGGGCAGGTAACGCTTTTCACAAGGTACCTTGACAGAGTATTACCCCTTAGACAAGGTCACTGACTAACATCTTCCACAGAGCTCCATGCCTTGAGTCCTTTCCACTGATGGCACCATCATGCCTAGTCAGGATCTGTGCCACAGATCCAGGTCCAAGCTACCCACAAAGTACTGTGCTTGTTATTTTTAAAACCTAGTAATTTCCCATGGTGCTGATGACCTCCAAGGGGAGGTTGCACAGTTTCCTGATTAGATGGGTTCTGCAGCAATTAATGTACTTTTTAGACCCTTTGTTCCCCCATCCTTTTAGCTGGTATCACTATTACACATGTGTGTTCATACCCATAACTCAAACCATTGCATTAGCCTGTGTATTCTGTTCTGTAATCTTACTCAGGTACATACAGGTGTGTTGTAACCTATTACACAAAGACTCCCGCACCAGTATGATGTTTTTACACAGTTGTTCTCCTTCCCTTATTTTAACTATATTGTGTAATATGCATACACATCCTTATTAGTTGTAAGTGTTACCCATGTCTTGGAAGACCATAACACTAACACACAGAAAAAGAAGCCATTTTCTGGGTGCACCCAGAAATCGGCTTCTTTTTTTGTGTGTTAGTGTTGTGACCTAGTACATAGTGTTGTTATGCTGCTGTGTTAGGTTAGGGGCATGCCAGTATGTGAATGTGGTCATGTGTTCATTACTTTCAAGTTATTATTGATACTGTATGCCTGTTGTATCCATCTGTTATCATGATATAGCCACACAGGAAGTACCCATGAGGGAAATGTAACATTTCACTGAAAAGCCACCCATGGGTTAAATTCCACGTCTACAGGGGAAGGACTTAAACCAATTTCCCTGTCATTGTTCCTTTTACTGTATGTACTTCCCTTTGTTCCTCTTTGGACTATAACAGACATTCCGAAGCCTAACCCAGCATGTGGTCAGCAGGAGAAGGACAGCTGAGGGATGAAAGAGGGAGAGACCTGATAAGGGATCCCACCAATCAGGAAATTGTGTAACTCCCCCAGGAGTTTGAGATTTGGTAGGTTTTAAAGGAGATTGCCCCGGTCAGCTCCTGATATTAATCGCTGACTTTGCCTAAAGACTGATACTTTGCCAAGGTACCTTGTGGAATGCATCACCAGTCCTGTGTGGACCAACTATTTACAATGTCACTCATATGTGGACAAGCCATTTCTCCTGTGTGGAACTTTTATTATTCTTTGTGGACCCATGCAACGTTGCTCCTGAGTTGAAGTATTTTTGACCCTGTGTGGACTACAGTAATTTGCTATCACTGCTGTATGGAATCAGCAAGGAACTGTTTGTCTTTAATGCCTGTGTGGATTTATTGTGGAAATATAACCTCTACTGGGACTGGCTCTATCTGGACTGCTACGTGCATAGTATTTCTGCGCTACATTTACCTCTTATTCCTGTGTATTACCTATCCCTGTGTGCTGTGAAATATAAGCCATTACTACGGTTTCATCTGCTCAGAGTCTGGGTGATTAAAAGATCCCCGTATCCTCACATTAACATTGACCTTTATACCCTGAGATACAAGAGACAGAACTACAGCTGTATGATTGTCCTACTGAGAATAATATATCCACACAGCCATGAAAATAGGTTAAGATAATAAGTAATCTATGTTTTTTACAGAGTAACCTGGATGTGACATGGAGAACCAGACTTACATGAATGGATTCCTTCTGTTACCATTTTACGCAAAATCAAATTACTTATTGTCAACTATATGTGTATTTTTTTCCCTGTATATATTTGGATTATTTATTAATGCTATTATAATAACAGTGATCTATACTGATTACCACTTACCTTAGTAGATATCTGTTTTACAACCACCACTGTCCCTCACTTGCTGTACATGTTACTATCTGGAGATAATACAGTGTCCTTCATACAATGCTTCACCCAGATGTACTTTTATATTTTAGTTGTTTCTACAGAGAATGTTCTACTATTCATTATGGCATATGACCGATATGTTGCTATTTGTTACCCTTTACACTATCACACTATTTTAAACAGGAAACACTGTCTTGAATTGGCATCTGGCACTTGGATATCAGGAAGCTTAAATTCATTGGTGATTAAAATTCCAGCATCACACATGTCCTTCTGTCATTCTTGCACCATACACCAGTTTTTCTGTAATGCTAAAGCTCTGATTAACATCTCCTGTGCTGGCAGTGAATACATTGATATTGTAATCTATATGGAAGTATTGATATATGGAGTTTTCCCAGTCATGTTGTGTTTGACATATTATGTAAAAAATTGTCAGGGTTATCTTGCAGATAAAATCTAAGGATGGCAGAAATAAAGCCTTCGCCACCTGCTCATCACACATCACCATTGTCAGTATGTACTATATAACAGCTATGTCTGTGTACATGATGCCATCGTCAGAATACTCTTTTGTCCTAGAACCAGTATTTAGTGTACTGTACTCAATTGTCACTCCCATGATAAACCCTCTGATCTACAGTCTACGGAATAAAGATGTGAAAAGTGCTCAGCTGAGACTACTGGGGGGGAAACAAAGTACTGAACAATGGGGGAGAATGTGTAAAGTGAAAATCCCAATGTGACTGATAATTTAGCAAATTATTTAAATGAATATGAAATATGTGATAATAGACTTTGAATGTGTTCTTATTGATCCTTGTATTCTCTGTTCTGGTTAGAGTTAAGGCCCGGGGGGAGGAGGGTTAGCCACAAAGGGGTGTTAGGATTGAGCAAAAATACCTACCCCCTCCAATGTCTGAACCTGCAGTGTTGGGATGATGTGGTCAGTCATGTGATCACCGGAAAGCCGGCTACCGGTATTTCATATTGAACCCTCCTAGAATAGCATAAATTTACAAAGAAATTGTTTTGCAGAGCTTAATGTTATGTATGGGAGCACATTACACTGAACAACATGGTTTGTGTAAATGAAATAAATGTTATAAAGCAATAAAATAAAAAGAAATACATTTAAAAATTCCCCCAAGAGAAGAGAGTCACATTAATACATAAATCAGTGCAATAAATGTATCGTATGTTTGAAGTGACAATCACAAATAATAACTAGAAATAACCTTTTAAGGAAGGCACAGTGTGAACATATAGTTTTTTAAAAAAAGCTTCCACTATTAAGCTGTACCTCCTTCAGGTCCAAGGCAGCAGTTTCAGTAAAACACCAATGCGTTTCAACCTCTGTGGGGTCTTGATAAAGACCCCACAGAGGTTGAAACACATTGGTGTTTTACTGCAACTGCTGACTTGGACCTGAAGGCAGTACAGTTTAATAGGGGAAGCTTTTAAAACAAAACCTATATGTTCGCACTGTGCCTTCCTTAGAAGGTTATTTCTGTTATGCATGTTTATGTATTAGTTGTGATTTTTAATATTAAATTTGTATGGTCCGAACTATGATCTCCTACTATTTGTCTTTCATGTACCCAATCTGAGGACTAATAGACAAAAGTGGAGGCATCTGACCAAAGTGTATCAAGACCTACAAAAATTGGAGGAACCGGGATGACATTATGCAAAAATTCTTTTATGCAGACTGATTGACCTATAAACTTAGAAATGGGACTTCTCATCATTAAAGCTACCACTGATTTGGGTTTAATAGACATTTGAGACACTCATTTTAAAAAAGATTATAGAGGTGTATTATACCTTTTTGATAAGTGTGCAGGAACCACTGTATTTTATTGCATGCATTGTAAATGATTGCCCCTTTAAAAAAAGTCACAGTTCGACCGGCATCCAACTCAGCCACTGAACTCAGGCTACATTACATCCAGCCCCAAATATCAGTCAAAATCAAATAATCATCCTTTCATCTGAGGAACATAGCCAAAATCAAGCACTTCATTCCCTCTGAAGAACTGGCAAAAGTCATACATGCATTTGTATCATCTTAATTACACTACTGCATTGACCTATACAAAGAAATAGACAACTTACAAATGGAACAAAATGCTACAATGGACTGCCAGACATCTGTGTACCATTGTTCTGAGTACACAAACGTAACCTTACATTTGTGTATGTTCAGCACCATTCTAGACTTCTCCTCATCCTGAAGGCCAGGATTACAAAGTTATGTAATCTACAGTTTATACCTTAGGAGGCCTCAATGAGGAGGTACTCATAACCAGAATAGAGCACTAAGGAATTGCAGTTTTGACCAGACCTCCTGACATGAGAGCACTACACACATTGTTGCTGACTTGTTAAATACAATAAAGCATTTGTTTCTTTATGGGTTTATGTGATAGAGTTTTTGCACTTTCCAATAGTGTTTTTTTTAAACAATTTTTTTTATTGAAGCCATGGATCAAAAATACAGACAGAGTAGAAGACATTGATTATTTGCATAAACACAATGTTTTGTTTTGTATTATGAAACAGTAAACCTTTACAACGGTCAATATCCCATTCCGTCAAGATGTAAATTATTTTAGGTCATTTCTTGTTTTCAAATAAGGACAGGTAATAACATATATTAAATTAGACCACTTCAGGGTCATTGGAATATAATTAATTAGGGACCTTTCGGCATCCCTTTTTACTCTCATCCAAAATCCCCTAATTATTGGACAGTCCCATAACATGTGGTATAAATCCGCTAAAGCCTGTTTACATTTTTGACATCTGTCCGTTGTTGCCAGGCCCATGAGAAATTGTCTTTTTGGAGAGAGATAGGTCCTGTGTATAATATTATACAAAAGTTCTTGACACATACTTGCAGACAAAAGTTAACATGAATTATTAAAAATTCGAAGGAGATCTTGTGTCGACATGGATGGAAAATGAACCAGCCATTGACTCATGCCTGCTTGTGTGGCAGTATGGTCAAACTTATTATATAATATACCATAGTAAAAAGAAATTGCTCTTTTGTGAGAGGGTCCTTGACATAATCATTTATCTAAGGGGTTTTCCCAATCCAATTCTCCAAGTTCTCTAATTACTTTAGAAATGTAGTAATGTGCTTGTAAAAAAAAAACATTTGAAAAACTTGAAGAAAATAAAACTTGGCAGATGCTTCCGAAAAGGAGACTGGACATTTATCCTCAAAGCGAATCAGGTGTCTTAAAGTGTTAATCCCTTCCATTCTCCAATTAGTATAAGGATGGGCTGCCAAACCATCCTGAAAGTGTGGATTTTTACAAAATTGTAAATTTATAGAGTAATACGTTTTTAGGCGGTAGTGTGTTCACAATATATGCCAAACCTTTCTACCACTCCAAAGGAGGGGATTACCTTGGAGTTCAGGGGGAATGTCCTGATCTTGGGTATGAAGGAAGGCAGAAATACCTTTGTTATTCAAAAATTGGGATTCTAATAGAGTATTTGCATACACGTATGTGCCATGTATCCAATCTATGATATATCGCAGTTGAGCTACATGAGTGTAACGTTCAATCTCAGGAAAGTTTATACCTCCATTTTCCTTTGTCTGGCACAATTTCAACCTGCTAATTTGGCACTTTTTACCCTTCCAAATAAATTATCGAAAACAGGCGTTTATCTGCTTTACGTCTTTCTTTGTCAGGAGAAGGGGGAGAACTTGTGCTAAATAAAGTATTCTTGGAAAAGTGATCATCTCTATTGAATTTACTCTTTCAAGATATGAATGAGTTAAATTAGCCCACCCCTTGAGCTCCTCCGATATTGCTTGAATTGCACAAGTAAAATTATATTTGTATAGTTCTGCAGGATTTCGTGTCAGAGTTATACCCAAATAAGACAGTGTTGTCATTGTCCATTGAATAGAAAATAACCTGCTCCAACTAGGAATACTAGAGCCAGGTCCCAAAAACACTCACACCAACTTATCGGCATTTATCACAAAGCCAGAGGCCTCGCCAAATGTATTGATTTTATCTAATATAGATGCCAGTGAGTCTCTCGGGTTATTAATATACAACAAGAGATCATCCACAAAAGCAGATACCTTTACTTCACTAGATCCTATTTTAATTCCACTTAATGTAGACCAGTTTTGTAAAATTGTTAATACAGGATCCAAGGATAAATGAAAGAGCAAAGGAGATAGGGGCCATCCATGGCGTGTTCCTCTATGTAATGTTAGTTTAGAAGTACATAATTCATATATTAATAGTGAAGTGGTCGGTGACTTATATAAAAATGAGAGTAATCTAATAAAGTCCGGATTGAATGCTCTGTGTTTTAGAATAGGAAATAGGTGAGGCCAAAGAACCGTGTCAAAAGCCTTGTGTTTATCTAGGCTCAACAGAATATTATTCGAGTTAGGAAGGTTAATTGAGGAGACTGTTAGTGCTATTGCCGAGCAAATAGCTCACACCAAGTGTCTGCCACTCACAAAGCCCAATTGATGTTCTATAAGCAAACTCGGTAATATAGATTGCAATCTATTAGCCATAATTTTAGATAACATTTTTAGGTCTACGTTTAACAACGTGATTGGCATATATGAGCCTAGTAATTGATGGTCTGTGTCCAGCTTTAGTAGTAATATGGTATGTGATTCATTAAATGTAGGAATATGGGGAGATTTACCATATATTTTTCTGATAGAGTTCCTGTAATGCAGGGAGGATATTATCCAGCAATAATTTATAATAATTCCCTGATAGACCATCAGGTCCAGGGGCCTTCCGTGATTGTAATTTTTTTTATTACCCCTGCAATGTCTTCAAGAGTAATAGTCCCATTGAGTTTATCTCGTTGGTCTTGCGATAGTTGTGGAAGTTGAGCTTCCTGTAGTATTCTATTCTGGAGCTCTTTATCAATTGGTTTGTCAGCATATAACTTCAAAATAGTCTTGAAACAAATTTAATATGCACTTGGAATCAGTAATGGGATTACTTTCATTAGGGAGTTTGATAGCTGTGATATGGGTTCTCGACTTCCAGGGGCGTGACATAGTTGCTTAAAGTCTGCCTGCCTTGTTCCCCCATCTACAGTTTTTGTGTTTTCAGATTTCTAAATAATTTTTGGCTTGTGAAAAGAGAAAACTTTCTAACAGTTGTCTATCCTGTTTATATGAAGCCCAAGTATCATCTCCAGGGGACGAGGTATATATTCTAAATTTAGAAGTTATGTCTGCTCTAAGTGAGTAATAAATAGCTTTAGAATCATGATGTTTTTTTAGCCACATATCCAATAATGTCTTCTCATATCTGCCTTTGAGGATTGCCAAAAAAGGAGAGGATTATCCCAATGTTCAATGTTATCGTTTACAAATTCTGACCATTTCGCGTTCAGGAAGAGTCTAAAATCTTTGCAAGACACTAAGGGGGTAATTCAGAGTTGATTGCAGCAGCAAATTTTTAACAGTTGGGCAAAACCATGTGCACTGCAAGGGGGCATTTATAACATGTGCAGAGAGAGTTAGATTTGGGTGTGGTGTACTCAAACTGAAATCTAAATTGCAGTGCAAAAATAAAGCAGCCAGTATTTACCCCTCACAAAATAACCCACCCAAATCTAACTCTCTCTGCAAATGTTATATCTGCCACACCTGCAGTGCACATGGTTTTGCCCAACTGCTAACAAATTTGCTGCTGCTATCAACTCTGAATTACACCCTAAGTGTGTTGGAAATCTCCAACTACGATTTGCTGATGCCAGATTCAAAGCAATGGAAATAGGAGCATGATCTGATATTAAGATATCATGCATTTTTGTATGTAAAAGATTGTTAACTAGTATATATGAGATCAATAAGTAATAAATCCTTGAGAAAGATCGATGTACTCCTCAATGGAAAGTAAAGGATTTGTCAGAAGGGTTCAACAAACGCCATGGGTCAGATAAATGCAAAGCTGTAGTAAAAGATTAAATTATTTTCCATTGCGGTTAATGTGGGTTATTAGGAGACAGAGATTTATCTATAATTGGATCCAACACTGTTAAAGTACCCTGCAATTATTAAAGGGAAATTTTTCCGTTGTCTCAGAATTTGAAGTAGGGAATTAAAAAATTATTTAGTATCTGTATTGGATGCACATTAATTTATTAGGGTATAGTTGTCATTATATATCTTGGCATCTATTATTATATACCTCCCTCCGGTTCTATGACCTGGTTCAATATCTTGACTGGTACATTTCTATGGAATAAGATGGCGACGCCTCTGGATTTGGTGCGAAAAGGTGCAGAAATACATTGAGCAATCCAAGGATCCCGAAGGGAAGAATCATGTCCCAGTCTCCAATGAATCTCCTGTACAAACATTATATCTGGATTTAACTTATGGAGATGTGACGCTTTACGTTTTCTTTAAACAGGGCTATTTGCCCCTCCCACATTCCATGAGATGAGATGTAAGTTTATTGGAGTACTGGCCGTATTGTTTGTATTTGTTAACATTATTAACCTATCCCCTCTCAGGGGCAAATGCTAGTAGCAGATATTAAACATTCTTGGGAGTAGTGGGGGATGACCACGCTCATCAGGAGGGCGGGTTTCAGCTTTTCCTCCCAAAAAACAAGTGGTTTCAAGGACACCAGTGCTGTTACAATCGTATACACAAGATTCAATACAACAGAAAATCCATGCTTCAACTTTCTAACTTTTTCTAATTTTCTTATCTTTAACCAGTAACTGATTAAGCCCCACAGCTATTCAGCTATTTTGGGCTGAACTACAATCAATACCTTATTTGTATTACAACTAACACTTTTGCATAGGGGCAAGTTAGAAATAATCAAAATAAAAAATGAGAAGAAAAAAGGAAAAACAAACAAAACAAAACAGAAAAAATATACAAAACTCTGATTTATTGAAGGGGGGTTGTTCAGGGTAGTGGGGAGAAGAAAAAATAAGTGTAATTTTAAGAAAAAAGAAAAACTTTGGGGAGTAATCCCCATATAAGATCAATCACCTAGCCAAATCTTACTTTTCAAACTCTGTGGCTAGACACCTGCACAAAAGAAGGAATAACTGAGACTATTTAATTTCCCTCAGTGTGTGTTATTGATATGTGAAAATTATCTTAACAAAACCTTGGTATTTACAAGGCAATTTAAGGTGATCTAATTGATCGTGGTGGAGATCTGGATATCATAATGCAATGCTTGGCCTGTTCTGGATCTACAAAAATTAACGGTTTTCCCTCAATTATTACCCTTAGTTTTGCCAGGTAAAGTATCCACATATCTCTGAGAAGGCTTTGCGTTTTTGGACAACATTAGCCGAAAAGTCTTGAAATATTAAAATCCTGTTATCTCTTAAAGAGTTTGGTTAGAATCTACGATATTGGGACAAAATAATTTCTTTAACTCTGTAATCCAAGAATTTAGCCACAACTGGTCTGGATCTCCTTTGAGCACTTCTCAGCATTGGGCTCTTTCAATTTGAGGAGTGGGATATGACTCGTCTAGACCAAGTGCTCGGGGAAGTACTGTACTGAGAAATTCTATTAGTTTAGAGGCAGGGATAGATTCTGGAATGCCTATGAAGCAGAGGTTAATCTTTTTATTCCTATTCTCCAGGTCATCTATTTTTTCCTGCATGGTCTGAATAACATTTGAATTTGACTGTCCCTACTGTTGTACCGTCTGTAAAGCATCTTCCACATCCCTCGTTCATTGTTCTAATGTATATAAGCGCGTGGAATGTGAATCAATTTTTGCTAGAGCGGTATCCAGTTTAGTATTTAAATCTTCAAGGGGTTTATTTATAAGGGCATAATAATTTTGGACATTTCTCTCTCCATGTCAGCTAAAGGCAGAGATTCTACAGGTATAACCTATAGTGTAGGGGAAGTGATTGAGTCTGAAGAATTTTCAGAATGAGAGGCATGTTGAGAAGTATTTACTTTATCTCCTTTGTTCCTGGATTTCACCATATCAGAGATGAATAAAGATTGTCGTGACCCTGTTCACTTATCCACGAATTTGAACATGCCCTATAAGGGGCCAAGCTCCAGAACTTAGCTCAAATTTGATGTTATGTTTCCTATAAGGTAACTAAATAGACCAAAGTCTATCCATTATCACAGATCTGTTTAATAATATTCACATACAGTATTGGTATGTTTCCCCACCCCTTGTCCTTTTAAGAAAACATTTTTACATTCACCCCACTAACTGACAATATGTATAAAGTAAGGAAAGAATACAAAAAAAATATAAAGCTATACAGTAAGTTGACTGATATCAGATCAGTGTACTAGGAAATAAAGCATCAAGTGTTACTTTAAAGATTGTAGCTTAATGTTATCACTCAGATTGGTTAGCCGAGAAAAAAATAATAATTCACTTTAAGACTTTCAAAAGGGTAGTAGAGGTATGACTTTGCAATTAGAGTTGTTAGAATAAGCTCCTGTTACTTATTTTGTAAAACCTTCAGGCCCAAGTAACCCCTAGATATTAGTATATCTTAACGGGTGAAGCTCTTCAATGAAACTCTATATATTAAATGCTTACCATAATCTGATTGCATTATGTTAAAGCTAATATACAGGGTAAACAATATGCAAATTAACAGAGATCCCTGTGTTTCAAGACAGTAGCTGTTGTGTGCAAAACAACCAACAATTTTGTCAGAAAAGTAGTATAAGTATGTTTTTACAATTAATTATGTAAAAATAAGTTCCTGTTGCTTATGTTGTAGAGTCTTATATTTTAAGTCAAGTAACCACTATATGTCAGTATATCTTAACATATGAGGCTTTTCAATTAAGCTTTATAGTAACCATTTCCAGAAATAGTCAGAGTACATTAATATTAAAGTACAAGGTGAGCAAATTACAACTTATTTGAGATCACAATGTTTAAAAAAAAGAAAAGAAAAACTGTTAAGATTATATGTTAGGCTTCCAAGGTGCATTTCCCAAAGGTGTAAATTGTCCTAAGACAGAAACAATCTATTTTCATTAGAAGCAAGTACAGTGAAAGCACTATAAAGTTGTTCCCTTATATAAATTAGGGTACATAAATATCAGATATACAGTAACAATATATTTTATAGCAAGCATCGAAGTGAGCACGGGTTTACTTGATAAGAGAACAAATCCCTCTGTATTTCACAGCAAATCCTAGGGCTACCCCATGTATTATTGACCGTGGAGTGAGAGATGAGCATACATATTAGTCAAACTGGGACAGTCACCGCAGAGATAGCTGGTTGTGGCTCGCTGGTCTCCTTAATGGTAAGAATGTTAATTACAAATATAGGAGTTACAGTCTATATGCGTTTTATATGCAAAATGCTGTGTGTGTCACAGTCCAATCTCCAGTTCATGTGTATAGCGACAAGGTTATGCTAAACCAGGGTGGGATTAATCTTTATAACTATATGCCATACACCCTGAAGTCAACATGGAAGGAGCTCTAAGAAAATGTGTCCCGTCCAAGATTTGTGGAAGCCTAGGACTAGGATGCATTTCTCACCTCCCCTAATCAGAACAAACTCACCATTTGAACAGAAGGTTTTTCAGGAGACCATATCTGTCCTGTGAGAGGCTAGCACAGCCAGGCGTGTATCCAGGGAATCAGGTCCTTCGGAGGAAGAGCCATCAAAGGCAGGTGCAGTGTCTCTCAGCTAGACATGGAACACCAGATAGGCTTCAGCTCCCAGCCCAGATCTCCACTATGCAATCAGCCAGATGGGTAGGAGGATTGCGGCCACTGATCTCAAGGCAGCTCCAAGCACAACTGCTACCTGCTCCCCCCACAGCGCAAAAAACAGTGCGCCCCCCCACACTGACAGCACCCCTCCGTGTACAGGACAGGTGTCCAAAGTGGCATAGGCAGGAGTACACAGGCAGGAGGGTGCAGGCACAGCAGCCACCAAACCAGAAACACGGACCAAGGTAGCAGGACAAATGTGTTCAGGTTTGATTCCGCCGGTGAGGACAGGGAACCCGCGGCTGCAGACTCCAGGCTGCACCAATCCTGCGGATGCCCCAGGCTGTAACAATGGGGAATTCCCCCACACTAAGTGCAGATGTCCCAGACAGGAGGACTCGGATCCAACGGCCAGCTACAGTGTGGGTGAGTCCAATTAGTATGAGGCGGTCACCCCTCCCAACTCTCCCAGCCACGGGCTGCTGCGCAGTGCGGGGAATCAGGCAGGTCAGCTCTCCCGGCACTGAGAGAAAGGCAGCGCTGTTGGTTTCCCCAGGTGAGGGAGTAGATCTTCAAGCAGGGGCTGGAGTAGAGACTCAGCAGTCTAGCATTAAATAAGCTCGACTCCTTTACCACCAAGCCATTCTTCGCGCCAAAATGATGGCGTTCATGAATGCCTTCACTATAAGAGGCCAGACTCCGGTGTACGATTAGTTTCCTGACCTCAAATTAATATCACAGGAATCTGCTTCTTGTCAGCTCCCAGATGTTATGGTTGTTTATGCCAAAAGAAGATTTTTAGCAGGAGATGGGAGCAGATTTCAGTAGGCTCTGTTGGGAGAATTGCTAAAAAGCGGCCATGCTAGATGCCCCACCCACCGGAAGTCCAATAGTGACTTTTTTAACATTGTTTAAGTGCATTAAGTCTCTGACGGTTGATAAATTCTAATTTAGTATGTATAAGTGTATTATCCTTGATAAAGCAGCCCCAGGAGAAACGTGTGTCAGCATTCCTGTGGCTGTTGTTTGACCTGTTGTTACAAATATCAATGATTAGCTGTTCTACCCATTCTTCGTATGGGAGTTTCTGATTTTCACGGTTGTACATATAAATGAGTGTTAAAAATTTGGTAAATCTATAGAGATATAAATTTGAGATGTCTTAATGTAAGTAAACATTAATCCATGCTTCTTGGTGTTATCCGAGGAGCACACATAGCAGATACGGTAAAAAGTGACTGGACCATTTTTGTCGTTAATTTAATTCAAATCCAAATTTTGATCCGGTCGTCCGTTTAGGCGTTATCATTCATGCAAAGCGAGCCATCAAAGGCAGGTGCAGTGTCTCTCAGCTAGACATGGTACACCAGATAGGCTTCAGCTCCCAGCCCAGATCTCCACTATGCAATCAGCCAGATGGGTAGGAGGATTGCGGCCACTGATCTCAAGGCAGCTCCAAGCACAACTGCTACCTGCTCCCCCCACAGCGCAAAAAACAGTGCGCCCCCCCACACTGACAGCACCCCTCCGTGTACAGGACAGGTGTCCAAAGTGGCATAGGCAGGAGTACACAGGCAGGAGGGTGCAGGCACAGCAACCACCAAACCAGAAACACGGACCAAAGTAGCAGGACAACTGTGTTCAGGTTTGATTCCACCGGTGAGGACAGGGAACCCGTGGCTGCAGACACCAGGCTGCACCAATCCTGCGGATGCCCCAGGCTGCAACAATGGGGAATTCCCCCACACTAAGTGCAGATGTCCCAGACAGGAGGACTCGGATCCAACGGCCAGCTACAGTGTGGGTGAGTCCAATTAGTATGAGGCGGTCACCCCTCCCAACTCTCCCAGCCACGGGCTGCTGCGCAGTGCGGGGAATCAGGCAGGTCAGCTCTCCCGGCACTGAGAGAAAGGCAGCGCTGTTGGTTTCCCCAGGTGAGGGAGTAGATCTTCAAGCAGGGGCTGGAGTAGAGACTCAGCAGTCTAGCATTAAATAAGCTCGACTCCTTTACCACCAAGCCATGCATCGGTATGTCAACCCCTTTTTCATCCCTTAGGGGAGATTTATTAAATTCTGATTATGTAGTTTTCCTATTTCCCACCTGAAGAATACCTATGTTACATTTCAGCTTCCTAACATATCGGGAAGAAAGACAATTAGTGATGAGTCAGTGAGTAAGTGAGTGAGTGAGGGCTTTCACATTTATATATATGCTGTAGTTTCCCATGTGAAATTATGCCACACATTTGTATTTAGGAGCTGGACATTACACCATTGCAGGGGCAAGGAGAAATATAGGGGCTCTACATGGATAAGTCAGTGTCCTAATATACACAGCAGGCACACTGATACAGCTCAGAGTAGATGATATGAAGCAGTGCTAATCACCATCTCCCTAGTATGAAATAAGGAGATCTGAAATCCATTGTTAGCTGCTTACATGACAATTGGCTCAAGGGCAGCTGGTATATGAAACAATTTATAGATACCTAGAGTAAATACTGCTTATACTGAAAGATTTGTATTGATTTAGATACATTGTTTCCATGAACAGAATCGTGCTCTTTGTGACTAATAGTATTCCACATAGTCCAATAATTATTCTAAATCATGATAGGATGATTTAAAAACTCTAAGGGATAATTGATTAATATTCCTGCAATAAAACATTTTAACTGTTACCTGAAGAGTCTCCTAACTAACTCATTTTACAACTTAATTTCTATCTGGTTGGATTATGGGTCTAATTCAAGGTTGCACGCAAATGCAAACGCATTTGCAGTTGCCGATTATCGATACACTGCGCATGCGCAAAATTCACACAGTGCATATCCGCCGATATATTTGCGTTCGGAATAGGAAGAGAAATCGCCTCCGCTAAAATATTCTGCAAATTTGCACAGAAAAACAATTCCTCCACTAAACAATGTAAAAAAGGCGTGGCAGAGGAGTGTCTGTGGGCAGTCTCCACAAAGTTACAAATCTGGGCATGTAGTGGGAGTATGTACCTGCGTCCAGGGCGGTATAACAGGGGCATGTAGTGGGAGTACGTACCTGGGTCCAGGGCGGTGTAACAGGGGCATGTAGTGGGAGTACGTACCTGGGTCCAGGGCGGTGCAAACGCATATCTGCAGACAGACAAGCAAAAAGTACAGAAAAAGTCAATGCAGATTCTGGGCAGGTATAGAGCTATGCACACTCTGCAAGTGACTATAATGGCAGCAGTAACATTGACGGTTGATGCAGTTGCTGCACAATTAGCAAATATTCGCACACAGCTGATGTTGTGTAGTAAAATCACACACAGCCTGTGTGCTGCCTCACCGTTTTACCTGCAGGTTTTTGATCCATATGCAATTTGAATTTTAGGTTAATCCCTTTGTTTAGCTTATGTTGGTTAGTGCATCATTCAAACTGTTCATTCTTTACAATTTTGGACATTAGTAAAAAATGCACATTACCCTGTGTTTGTAGTTAATTCACTGGAAACACTAATGCAGAGGTTCTCTCAGTACAAATGAACGCTAATCTGCAAAGAATTGCTTCTAACGCTAGTTTGCTTAGCTTTCAGGGTGACTTCTTTTGTGTATTAAGATTTTTTATTTTTTTTTGCACTGTGGGTGTGTTTTTTTGTTGTTGCAGATTTGCATTCACTTTGCACATGTTTGCAAATTTGCTTTTTCCAATACATGTGCATCAACCTTTAATTAGGCCCTATATATGTATTGCAGCTATAAACAAAGCAAAATGAATATATATATAGGGATGTAGTTATGTGACCACTTGACGGTTGACGTACAGTTATGTGGCAGCACGAGTGAGACCAGGGTGGTCTTAGTTAATCCTTGCCTAGAAAAGATTCCTATTATGACTGAATATGGGAAATTGGATAGTACTACAAATACCCACAGGAGATATGTCAAAAACAGCAGGTTGTAAACTGTCCCCCTGTACTGAGGGGGAGGGAAAAACCTCTGCTTCCTCTGACATACTTCTGGCACTCTACCTTGGCCAGCAGGAAGGAGGCTTTTCAATCCCCCTGAAGCTGCTGGATAAAGGCCTGAATGTAATATTAGATGACAAAGGCCTTAGCTGTGACTCAGCTGTGAGTAAGGTGATATCTGTCAGCATCCGGAGTCTTACCTCCAGTTCTGGTTCCCGGGGGTCTTCCTGTAAGCTGGATGGTGTGGCTGCGTTGGATAGGAGCTGCGGCAGCGATGTCATCCGGGGCGGGTGCCGGGCGTCTGGAGGCCGGGATCCGGGTCCTGGGGAGAGGAGCATGGCAGCTGGAGGTGCCTGTATCCAAGTGTCCTGTTGCTGGAGTGCGGTGTCTGGGAGGCTGAGGCCAGAGGTAGTGGCTGTGTGCTGGTTCCACATGTGTCATCTGTGCAGGGAGCCGCCATGTTGGAGACCAAGCCAAGCCAATAGGTATCCCAGTTCGCATCCAGCCAATCCGGTGCAGTCTTCCCTTATAAAAAAAAAAAAGGTTGATGCTTAGCTATGGTGCCAGTGCTTCAAGTTACTTGCTGCTGTAAGGTCCTCAAGCTCTGTGCTCCCAGGTTAACCCCTGGTATCCTGGTTCTGTGGAGGCTGCCCTGTGGTCAGTTCTGTTATTGCAGTCCTTTGCTTCCAGTCCACCTGCCCTTGCAGTTTAACTGCTGGGTCCTCTATCTGGTAGAAGGTCTCCATTTGCTGTCAGTGCTCACAGTGATCCTCTCTTCAACATCATTCTTCAAGGCATCTCTTCA
Source organism: Pseudophryne corroboree (assembly GCF_028390025.1). Classification (NCBI taxonomy): domain Eukaryota; kingdom Metazoa; phylum Chordata; class Amphibia; order Anura; family Myobatrachidae; genus Pseudophryne; species Pseudophryne corroboree. Next base: position 463,540,149 of record NC_086450.1, read on the forward strand.
TTCAGTGTTCTTCAGCATTGTTTACAAGTCACCAGTCATCTCCTCATTTAGTGTTCTTCAGCATCGTTTACAAATCACAAGTCATCTCATTTAGTGTTCTTCAGCATCATTTACAAATCACAAGTCATCTCCTCATTTAGTGTTCTTCAGCATCATTTACAAATCACAAGTCATCTCATTCAGTGTTCTTCAGTATCGTTCACAAATCACAAGTCATCTCTTCATTCAGTGTATTTCAGCATTATTTACAAATCACAAGTCACTTCTCCATTCAGTATTCTTCAGCACCGTCTACAAGTCATGAACATTTCGTTCTTCAGAACTCACTCGGACTTATCTCCTAGTTGTGGTGTATTATTGAAGTCTCATTAAAACTGAATTAATCTTTCTTCAGTGTATCGTTCTCAGTCATTGTCCTCATTGCCTACCTCCCTTCATCTTTGGGCCAACTCTTCAATCCATGAGTAAGAACTATATTCAGCCACCCCATTTCCTTCCTTTGCCGAAAGCTGCTCCCTCGGTCAATTTTCAGTCGTCAGATCCTCAACTCAAGCCGAGCATGACAATATCAGCTGAGGTAGTGACCCAGGGAACAGAGTGTAAAATGGAGAGTGGTCCCCACACAAAACCTGTATTAGCCCAGTGTGAGTGCAAGGGAAAATACATCTAGGCACATATCATTTAGACCCAAGTAGACCGAACCTCCACAGCTGCCTGAGTAGGGTCTCTGGGGATAATGTAAAACTTTGAAGGTGGAGCCTTACTTTGTAACAGTACAGTATTACTCTTCGGGGACCAGCTGCCAGCCCATCACTAAGGTTTCAAGGTTTAGATGTCGACCAACTGCTATCCCATCGTCAGCAACTCATGATCTAGGTAGAGGCCAACTGCCAGCCCATCACCAACAACTCAAGGATTAGATGGGGGTCCACTGTCTGCCCAATGACAACTCAATGTATCCAATCTCCCCTGCCAATGACAAATAAAATGCTCAGTGGGACCCCAGTATTGTAGGATAAGGGTAAACCCTTGTATTGGCAAGGGAAGCACCTTGAGACCTACAACAAGAGAGCCACTGTTAATGTACTTTCCAGCAAAACAGTAAAGCTGATAATCACAATAAGTGAGTGGAATGGAGGAAATTTCCAAAGAGGCAACAGACCTCCAACCTAGAAATCATTATTATAAACCACCAACCCAGCCCCAGGTTGTTACCCTTAGCTGCAATAGGACTATACAAATCAGCCATAAAAAGGGACACAACTTAATTGTTTAACACTTGCTCCTAAATATATTCTGAAACAGCCTAGTAGTTTATATTCCAACAAGTATATGACATTTTAAATAAATTTGATGATATAATAAATGTTGTTAAAACAAACAATATTATATAAACACACATAATGTGGGAAAATATTCATAATTTTTTTCTAAAATTGATGTCACAAAGTTGCTGTATAACTAACATAAACTGTAAATTAGTGCTACTATAGAGATTAAAAGGAAATTCTAATTTATATCTAAACACTTTGTGATCAAACCCCAAAGGAAAAATGTATGGGTGATGCAATTCAATAATTTTCTTATCCACACAATAATATCTTAATTACACATTGATTATGGATCCACACTGTATAAATAAGAGCTTGTCCATTCCTGTGTTCATTTACATGGCAATCTGCAGGTGAGTGGTGATCCATCTACTACATTAAACTATACAATGCAAAGTATCTGATCAATAGTTGTGATGGTTCTAGTATAATATAGACATGTTGTGTAAAATTGTGCTTACATTATAGTTTCTCTCATTGATTCTTCTCTGAAGGTAAAGTAAACATTGAATCTACAAATATTTAATGACCATGTACATTACATACAGATACCCTTATATAAAAGACTTAGGGGGAGCTGTAATATGCCTTGGAGGGAGTTAAAGTGTCAGCCAATCAGCTCCTAACTGCCATATTACAGGCTGTGTTTGAAAAATGACAATAAGGAGCTGGTTGGAAGTTTACCTCTCACCACTTCATCACTCTCCAAGCCTTGGTACATCTCCACTATGGTTTGTAACATGTCAATTAGGAGAGCTGATTGGCTGGTACTTTATCTCCATACACTTTATCTTTCTCCAAGGCTTAGTACAGAGAACCCTTAGGGGGAGATGTACTAAGCCATGGTCAGTGGTAGTGGGGAGAGATAAAGTACCAGCCAATAAGCTCCTAACTGATCGGTTGGTAGTTTATTGCTCTCCGCTTTTTTATTCACCAAGGCTTGGTACACCTGCCCCTTACAGCTATCATATTTAAAAAAAAAAAAGTTTGTAAAGTATTAGGAGCTTATTAAACGTTTCATAAAATATAAGATTATGACTGACAGAAGAATATTTCTGTCTAGGTTCTATGAGAATCTCTGCAGGACTCACTTTGATGTATGAAGAGACAGATTACACGGGATGTTATGTTGGCACTAAACTCTATACTGACAATAAATATCATGTAAAAGATTTCAATATCTGTGAACTTTATCAAAGTGATAAATATTACAAAATATAGGATATTATGTGTATCCTCTAATACACAGACACATGTCAGTGTCTCCCACAAGATTAAAATGCTTCTTTTTTTAAATACTTTGTGAATATTGTGGTGATTTGTTTGTGTCTACAGATTGCCCTGTCCCATCATAATGGGACCACGGATGTGCAGAAGATGAAGACTGATTACAAGTGATTTTGTCCTTGTCTAGCACCAAAAATATTCAAATACTTAGACATCACATACTGTATTATAAAATCATTTCTCATCCATGTACTGTAACTACAGTGATCACTATTATATTACTCTGGTAATTATGACAAAGACAAGGTGAGGAATTATAGGAATGTGCTAAATTTTCTATTAAAAAAATCAGTATTCATATAAACCTGCATATTTTTAGGAGTGTCAAGAACTTATGTTACAGTATTTCAAGCACCTCAATGATACAACATTCTATTATACTATATGATTCAAAATTCCTTAATATTGTACAATTTATCTACAAGTTTGTAAGCTAATGGATTTTGCCTGTTCATTTCATTCATTTTATATTATTTATTTATTAGATGTGCAGACAATTCATGCTATTTATCTTTTTTTTTAAATCTACACTTATTTTTCTTTTGATCAGTTGTAGAATTTCTTTTTTTTTAAACTATAAGTCTCAAAGTTGTCATACATTATGTTGTTTGCACAGAGTATCATTCAGATTTGCACATAAAAATGTATAATGATACAGAGACATTTCATTTTAGTTTTCATTTTTATACTGACAGTGGGTGAAAGCATGTATTAACCAATCACGCCATAAGACAATTTTTATTGCTTAATTTTCCACATTAGGAATAACAACAACATTAGCAAAATTATTCCTACACTACTTCTACTCAGTTGACGCTGAATTATTTCCTGTGACTGACAATCATTATAATCTAAAGCTGGGTACACACTATACGATATATTGTCTATTCAGGTGATCCATGATGATTTGCAATGAGCTCCAGCCAGGGGCACAACAGCATTTTTTTTAGGATGGGGGCTAAGGTATAATTTGTTTTTGGCATCCCTAACTCACTGAATGTTGCCCCCTCAAATCAAATCTCCCATTATGGCACTGATAGCTCCATACAGTATGTATTTGTGAGCATTATAAGAGTTGCCAAACGGGACTAGATTGTTATAGAGAGGAATTGAAAAAGGCCTCACTTCCTATCTGACTCTGCTGCTGTTGCTTTGCATGTGTCTACAGACAGTAAATACTTAGCATATAACAGCTGAGTGATGTACTGGGAGGCAAAAGTAAAATAACTCCTCAAAAGCGGTATGGGGGATTGATTCCCTGGGTGTTGTTAACCCTCACTACACAGGAGGTGGTGTTTTGGAAAACACTCACCTTATCCAGAAGTATGAGAGAACGTAGGTGCTGTCTGTAAGTGGGGACCTGGTGAACATACAGGCACTGTTCCCCAAAACCTATGCATGTTTCACCCTTAGGGCTTGGTCACAAACAAAAAATAAAAAGGAGAATTGCGGAACACCTTTACAATATTTAAAAAGGACTTAAAACACATACTGTAGCCTTTCCGCACATTTTCTGGAAAAACAAGAGAGATCCACATGGCCTAAATTTCAAGGGAATACAAACAAATCACACCCCACTGAAAAGTAGGCCTCCTAACAACTTTCCTAAAAAGAAAAGAGATGGAGTGGATCATTAAATCAAAAACATTGGCACCACAAGTCTTAAATATCAATATAGAACTCAATGTGTTTCTATAAAAAAACATACTGCATCAACACCAAACCTACAACACACACTACCATCATTTGTATTCATTATTTGTTGATCAATATTTATGTTTAATTGTTTGTTGTTTATTTTGCATATTTTTTTTATCTTTATTTTTTATTTATTATTACATTTTTTATATTGCTTTAATATTTTCACCCCTTCTAAACTTTACTTTTTCCCTCTTTATGTGAAAAACAATATGAGAATAAAATCATTTTTACGTACAATCTTTTAATCTCCATTGAAAGCCCATGGAACTTAACCAATATGTGGTTATAAATAAAACAATTGACTTCCTGTTCTGGGCACTTCCTGTTTTTTCAAAAAAGTTTTACAGTATTCTGTAAAACACATTCAGAATAAACAAGCACCACCTTTGAGAGTATCTTTTGATTTGAAATGCGTTGGAAGCAGAAGATGGGGCCACATAAGGGCAGAGACAGCAAGGCAATAGGAACTAAATGCCAAAGCACTTGCAGCATCTAATGTCTGACATCATCAATACCCGCTGCATCTCAGCATAACCACTCCCTTGCGATGCACAGCCCAGCAGAGGAAAGAAGCTGTCCCACCTAGGAGGACAGTACCTCCAAACCACCGTATCATAATGGTAACTCTCCCCGTAATCTATCCTAAAAAGGCTATAATCATTGTGGTCACATGACCAATTTTTTTTTATTCTCTTGCTTTTCAAATCTCTACCCTTATCTCTTGCTCTCCACTTCTCTACCCTTATCCCCACCCTTCCCTATCCTTATTCTAATTCTTACCTTTGATGCATTATTTCCTGTTTTATTTGGTTAATCTGTTTGTTTTTTAAAACCTTTTAAAAATGAATATATATATATATATATATATATATATATATTTAAAACTTTTTATTTATTTATTATTTTATGTTTAGCGCTCAGTCCACAGTCGCAAGGCTGTAGTGCTTCTTAGCAGTCATAATATAGTAATGTAACATAGAGCAGAAGGAGAAGCTTGGTGTACCTGAGAGGTTCCTAAGTATGAGATAGAAATGTAGGGAGATAAGTCTGGGTCTTATGACAGAACATGTGTCAGCTGCAGAGGCATTTTTACAGAGGTTGGGGCCCATGTGCAGACTCGAGGTAGGCCCCCTCCTCTCCACAGCGCAGTAGGCTTTATCATTGTGCGGGAGTCTACTGCACATGCGCAGTTCTTCTGAAACATGGTGCCCACCATGTACCAGAGACTAATTTCACTAATGTGAATGTGTGGCAGCATTTTGGCTGTGATTATAGTGGCGTCTGCAGTGCCTCCAAAAAGGTAAGTATTAAAACAAGGGTGCAGTGTGTGCAGTGTTGGCCTCCCTGGACCCAGGGGCCCATGTGCACCCATTATAGAAACACCAATGGTCAGGATAGAAGTTACTCTGAGTTCATGGAAAATAATCTACAGTATGTGAGATACTGTGAGCATGGAAACTTGCTGGAAGTATCTATGGTTCAACTATGGGAGATTGGGAAGTCTAGAACATGGGTACATGCAACGATGATGCTTAATGTGAGATGACGATGCAGCAACTAAATACTCCTATATATATATTTGGGATTACCCAACACAGCAGGAGACTTTAGTGAGAAACACTCTGCAAGTAAATAAGTAATAATCAATACACCAAAGTGTTCAGACTCTTTCATATTTCAGAATTTGTACAGTACCGTAAGCTCACCACATGGGGGCTGCTGTCTATGCAAAACGCTTTCTGAGCTGCTGGGGTTTATTTATTTATTAACAGTTTCTTATATAGTGCAGCATATTCTGTTGTGCTTTACAATTGGAACAACAGTAATAGAACAAAACTGGGTAATAACAGAGAGACCTAGAGATAGGAAGGCCCTGCTCGCAAGCTTACAATCTATAGGAAAATAGGCATTGATACACAAGGATAGGTGCTACCTATTGCATAATGGTCCTGCCAGATTGCAAAGGTGCTAAATGGGCTGTATGATATGATCACCCAGCAATGCTGGGCAAGGGTCAGGAGGGTGTGAAAGTGAAGAAAAACAAAATGGAGGGACTTACAGAGTGAATCCACAGACAATTAATTTCTAGCGAGAAAAATCAGCCTTAAAGCTGCATTCAGAATAGATTGTAGTGGTGATTGCCTATTTTGGGAATACCAGTAAGTAGACTTTTGCAATAATCAATGTATGACATAATAAGTGCATGGATTAGAGTTTTTGCAGTGTCTTGTGTAAGATGTGATCGTATTGTTGAGATGTTTCTTAGATGTATGTCATGTGATTTTCAGACAGATTGAATGTGGGGAACAAAGGACAGCTCAGAGTCAAGAATGACACCTACTGTAGGCAGCGAGCTTGTGTGGTAGGGTTGATTGTTGAGTTATTAACAGTGATAGAGATATCAGGTTGGCAACTATTTATGGCAGGTGGAAATATAATTAATTCTCTTTTGGAAATATTAAGTTTGAGGTGGCGAGATGGCATTCAAGATGAAATGGCAGAATGACATTCAGTGACATGGCACAATACAGATGGTGACAAATCTGGGAAGTATAGGTAGATTTGAGTTTAATCCACATACAGATGATACTGAAATACAAAACAACTGATTAGTTTGCCTAGAGATGTGGTGTAGATCGAGTAAAGCAGAGGACCTAAAAATGAGCCTTGTGGTACTCCAACTGACAGAGGTAGCGAAGGGGAGGTGGATTTAGAAAAATGAACACTGAAAAAGTGAATAGATAGGTAGGTTGAGAACCAAGAAAGGGTTGTGCCCTGGAGACTTAGGTATTGTAGTGTTTATATAAGAGAGTGGTCAACAGTGTTAAAAGCAGCAGAGAGATCTATGAGAATAAGAAGTGAGTAATTTCCTTTTGATTTTGCAGTGACCAGATCATTCACTACCTTAGTTAGTGCTGTTTCGGGGGAGTGTTGGGCATGAAAGCCTGAATGAAGTGGGTCCAATGCATTGTGTGAATTGAGAAAGTAAGTGAGGTAGTGAGGTGAGAGTAGGCAAGTCTCTCAAGTAGCTTGGATGGGCATAAGAGCAGAGAAAAGGGACAGTAATTTTAAGAGTTAGGGTCATAATTTTGTTTTGTTTTTGTTCAGAATGGGAGTAATCACTGAATGTTTGAACAGGGATGAAAAGATACCAGTAGATGGAGGGAAATTACAGATTTTAATTAATGTTTGGATGAGCACAGGGGACAGAGCTTTACTTATTTGTGAGGGTATTGGATCAAGAGGAAAGGTAGTAGATAAGGCAGATAAGAAGAGTGTAGATACTTAATCTCCATTTGTGGAATCAAATGAATAGAAGGCACCAGAGGGTTCAGGAAGAGAATTGGGCAGGTCACTGGCTGAAGGAGAGCATAGCATTTCATTTCTGATATTATCAATCTTGTCCTTGAAGTAGGAAGCAAGAACTTGTGCACAGTAGCTGGTGGGATTAGTGATGGAGGGATAAGAAGTTATTTAAATGTATTAAAAAGTTGCTTGGGGTTAGAGGCTTGAGCAGAGATGAGAGATTGGACATTTGTTTGTTTGGCAGTGTCCAGGGCATTATGATAAGAGTGGTAAATGGCCATACATGTGAGGAAGTCACTTGAAGTATGAGATTTACGCGACTGATATTCTACTTTACGTGAAAGTTTTTGTAATTGTCTTGGGAATTTAGAGTGCCATGGTTGACATTTAGGTGTACGTGGAGTGTGATGGGGAGCTAGAGCTTCTTCATTGCGTGCTTATTCTGGAGTATGGTTCAAGTGTGATACAGCAGTCTCTGGAGAGGTGAATGTCAAAATTGGTGAGAACAGTTGTTGCAGATGCGGATAGTTGTTGAAGATTTATATTGTTAATATTTTTGCGGGTTTGTGGAGGTTTGGTAGACTTCAGTGACATCAAGTTTGAAGTAATAGAGGAGAGCATGCAGGTGATGAGGTTTTGATCTGAGAGAGGGAAAGAAGTGTTAGTAAATTAAGAAACTGAGCACAGTCTAATGTATACAAGATCAAGGCAATAACCCTCCTGATGAGTAGAGGAGTCAATCCATTGGGAGATGTCAAGAGAGGATGTTAGAGAGAGTAGTTTGAAGGCATGAGCAGCAGATTTTGGACTATCAATAGGGATATCGAATTGACCCATGATGATAATGGGGATGACAGAGGAGTTTATTCTGGTTGATTAGTCTCACCTGTTAGAGAGGTATTTAATTGCTCTCTCTCTCCTAGAAAAGTAGTTGCTGGCCACTAATGTTCCTGCTCCAGTATATGACCCTGCTTCAACTACTGTTATTCTGAAAATACATACAATTAAATATACACAATTTGAAGTGATCACAATGCTGTTTGTGTGCTGCCTAACAGCCTTTATAACTTTATATATCTTCAAAATCTGTATTTCATTTTCGAACATATGCTGAAACATAACACAAATTCATAGAGCAAGAGCAGAGAATTGTCTTTCCAATGAAGTTAGCTTGACACCCAGTATTCCCATGTGTTGTGGCTGTACATCATGGCACCTGTCTCACCTATGCTGAATCTTCATCACTCAGGCATGTGTGGAGACTTCTGGCTGTCTAACATTGGTGGTCATTCCGAGTTGTTCGCTCGTTGCTGATTTTCGCTATGCTGCGATTTGCTGCTAAATGCGCATGCGCATGGTACACAGAGAGCATGCGCTTAGTTATTTAACAAAAAACTTAGCAGTTTTGCAGTTGTTCTTGCGGTGCTTTTCAGTCACACTGCTAATCGGTGAGTGATTGACAGGAAAGAGACGTTTCTGGGTGGTAACTGAGCGTTTTCCGGGAGTGTGCTAAAAACGCAGGCGTGTCAGGGAAAAACGCGGGAGTGTCTGGAGAAACGGGGGAGTGGCTAGCCGAACGCAGGGCGTGTTTGTGACGTCAAACCAGGAACTAAACGGACTGAGCTGATCGCAATCTAGGAGTAGGTCTGGAGCTACTCAGAAACTGCAAGAAATATTTAGTAGCAGTTCTGCTAATCTTTCGTTCGCTATTCTGCTAAGCTAAGATACACTCCCAGAGGGCGGCGGCCTAGCGTGTGCAATGCTGCTAAAAGCAGCTAGCGAGCGAACAACTGGGAATGAGGGCCATTGACCATAATACTCTAAGATACAAGATATATCTGTGTTATTGTCCTAGTGAGAATACTATAACCACATAACTGTGCAAATAGGTTAAGATAATAACATCAGTACTGTATGTTTCTTTACAGAGTAATCTGGATGTGACATGGAGAACCAGACTTACATTAATGGATTCCACTTGTTACCTTTTTACGCAAAATCAAATTATATTTTGTCAACTGTATGTGTATTTTTTCCCTTATATATATTTGGATTGCTTACTAATGCTATTATAATAACATTGATCTATACTAATTACCAGTTACACACCCCCATGTATCTATTTCTCTGTAACCTGGCCTTAGTAGATATCTCTAATACAACCACTACTGTCCCTAACCTGCTGTACATGTTACTATCTGGAGATAATACAGTGTCCTTCATACAATGCTTCACCCAGTTGTACTTTTATGCTTTAGTTGTTTCTACAGAGAATGTTCAAATACTCATTATGGCATATGACCGATATGTTGCGATATGTAATCCTTTACTCTATCACAATATTTTAAACAGGAAACACTGTCTCTTATTGGCATCTGGCACTTGGATATCAGGAAGCTTAAATTCATTTGTGATTACATTCCCAGTATCACACTTGTCCTTCTGCCATTCTAGCACCATACATCAGTTTTTCTGTGATCCTAAAGCTGTGATTAACATCTCCTGTGCTGGCAGTGAATACATTGATATTGTAATCAATATGGAATTATTGATATATGGAGTTTTCCCGGTCATGTTCGGTTTGACATCTTATATAAAAATTATCATGGTCATCTTGCAGATAAAATCTAAGGAAGGCAGAAAGAAAGCCTTCTCCACCTGCTCATCCCACCTCACTGTTGTCATTATGTACTATATGGCAGCTTTGTCCGTTTACATGATGCCACCATCAGAATACTCTGATGTCCTAGAACCAGTGTTTATAGTACAGTACTCAGTTGTCACTCCCATGATAAACCCTCTGATCTATAGTCTACGGAATAAAGATGTAAAAAGTGCTCTGCTGAGACTCCTGGGGGGGAAACTAAGTAATGAACAGTGAGGAAGAATGTGTACATTGAATAACACAGGCCCTCATTCCGAGTTGTTCACTCGCTAGCTGATTTTAGCAGCATTGCACACGCATGGCCGCCACCCTCTGGGAGTGTATCTTAGCGTAGCAGAATAGCGAACGAAAGATTAGCAGATTTGCTACTACATAATTCTTAGCAGTTTCTGAGTAGCTCCGGACCTACTCACAGATAGCGATCAGTTCAGTCAGTTTTGTTCCTGGTTTGATGTCACAAACACGCCCTGCGATCGGCCAGCCACTCCCCCGTTTCTCCAGCCACTCCCACGTTTATCCTTGGCACGCCTGCGTTTTTCCGCAAACACCGTGAAAACGCTGAGTTGCCGCCCAGAAACACCCACTTCCTGTCAATCACACTACGAACACTTCAGCGTGGTAAAAAAGGCGTTCGCTCGTGAACTAATCTACTAAATTCTTAGAAAAATTATTAAGCGCATGCGCTCTGCGTACCACGCGCATGCGCATTTTCCACCTATTCACTGCGTTGCGAAAATGAGCCAACAACTCGGAATGAGGGCCAATGTTAATAATAAATTAGCAATTTTTTTAATGAATATGAAATAAGTGATAATAGACTTTGAATTTGTTCTTATGGATCCTTGTGTTCTCTGTCATTCTTTGTCATCTGTTTGCTCAAACATCTTGATCTACATTTCATCATTATGCCTAAATTTCAGTGCTATAGCTGTTTCCATTTTAGCAAGTGGTAATAGTTTTCATTTGAACAAATGACTGAGGGCTTAATTCAGACCTGATCGCAACAGCAACATTTTGCTCTAATGGGCAAAGCCATGTGCAGTGCAGGAGGGGCAGATGTAACATGTGCTGAGAGAGTAAGATTTGGGTGGGGTGTGTTCAAACTGAATCTAAATTGCAGTGTAAAACTAAAGAGGGCAGTATTATCCCTGCACAGAAACAAAATAACCAACCCACATCTAACTCTCTCTACACATAACAGAAACAAAATAACCCACCCACATCTAACTCTCTCTGCACATGTTACATTTGCCCCACCTGCAGTGCACATGGTTTTGCCCATTAGAGAAAGATTTTGCTTTTGCGATCCATGCTAAATTGGGCCCATAATCCAGACAGAGATTGAAGTAAATGTACAGTTTGACGCAGGATTACAAATATCTCTGAACCAAGATATCATAAAATGTTACAATCAGGATTTGTAAATACACTGGTATTTTAGCATAAAGATGTGAACAGCTGAGAAATTCTACAGGACGTGCTCAGTACTTATTATAAGTTATGGCTAGAGACCCAGGATCAAGATGTCATGGCATCTATGCAAAACTGATGATATGGGCTGCAGCTCCTGATTGGTGTGCCCTGTGCAGTCAGAGTTATTATATTGAAGGAACATTTGGCATAGTCAACAGTTGTCCATGTTTCACAGTTATAATCTATGGCTTTTTCAAAAGTTAAGAAGCTTAAAGGTGCAGTATTTCAGTTTTTGTATTGTAGTAAATGCTTAAGTGGCATAACCTTTTTTGTCCCCAATATTAATAAATGCAAGTCGGGGGGCGTGGCCTAGCCAGCAAACAGGGAGGAAGCACACAGCTGGAGCACCCACATACAGAGCCCCTCAAAGTGCCTTTTCCCCTTCACCGACCCCTTTTGAACACTTGCCCTGCCTCTCCTGACCTTGCTTGCTCACCGTGGACCACCAAGTGCAGGTTGCGAAGCTGGGAAGCGGTGCTTCCGTTTTCACAGGTTGCGGCCTGCACTCTCTTGTGGAGCCAGGACCTAAATTTGGAATCTGGGCTGGGACAATAGAGAAGACGGCGCTGGCCGCATCTACGAGTGCCCCGCGGACACTGGTGTGAAAGGGGACCCAGGAGCACCCGCACAACCCTCTCCCATCTTGGGTTGTAACCCGGACTCTTCAGTGGGGCTGTCCGGAGATGACTCGGTGGGAGTGCGGAGGCTGCAGCAATTGCAATAGAGGTTAGGATAGTATCTCAGCAGTCCCCTTACATAGAATGTTGCGCTTGGCTTGGACCACCTGCAGCCCACACAGCCACAGCAATTACGGGAGATTGATATATAAATCCCCTATAAGTGACATATCACTGAGGCCAGTACAAAGCATCATTCGGAGGGTGCTACCCCCATAATCTCTTTCTAATTCTCACTCTGTCCCAATAATAAGATTGCAAGTCCTCTGTGCTGCTCAATTAGAGGAAATTCTCAAAGCATGTTTTTCTCTGGAATTACAGATGTGTCCACTATTACCTTTCTGAAAACAGAGCTATGGTAGTAAATTTGGCATGACATATATTCCTTGTGCTTTTGTGCCGTCATATTGTGCCGTGACAATTCGTGACAATTGATAGTTTCACCACTGGGTGGCCAGTGCATCACGTAACATAGCTTTGCACTAACATTGCTGTTAAATAGACACTGTAATCAGTATGGCCAGCTTTAAAGTCTAATTGCTAATTGTGTAGGTGTAAAAATCTCAGTGTGAGAGGCCTTTGAAGTAGACTCCTTGGGGGTTACAGATTTTATCCTGGCTGGGGGATGTTACTATCAGTGACATGCGGTGGGCACGTCCCTGCTTACTATACAGTATGTTGCTCAAAGCACAGAGGTGAATGAAATCTAAAGTGAAATTAAATAATAAGTTAATAAAAACCTTAGTGCTATAGAGTAAAAGAACATATTATAAGATTTTGCAATGATAAAATATTTCCAAATAAAGGGCCTCATTACGAGTTGATCAGACGAAGATGCTTTTTTCAGCCCGTGCGACAAACTAACCTCCGCCTATGGGGGTTGTTTTTTTTCCCATACCAAGGCTTTGATCACTTGTGCAGGCCTGTTATGGTAAAAAATGTTGTGCAGTTTCTAAGTAGTTCTGGACTTAGGGGGTCATTATGACCCAATCGCAGCGTGTTGTCGTTCGCACAGCTGCAATCGGGTCCCTACTGCACATGTGCGACGGCCGCTATGCGCACGCACGGCCATCGACGGGAAACAACGCTGGAACCGAAAAAAGCGATCGCTGCAATGATCGCACGAAGATTGACAGGCGGAGGGGGTACCTGGGCATCAACTCACCGTTTGCAGCCGTTTTCGGTGGGGGGGGGGTAAGAAAACGCGGGTGTAGTGAGAGAAACGCAGGCGTGTCCAGGACGGGTGTTTGACGTCAGAGCCAGGACCGAACAGGCTGAAAACGTTGCAGCAGGTAAGTAAGTCACCGACACCCCTGCACTGAGGACACCGCTGGCACTGCCCACACTGCCGGCACCCCTGCACTGGGGATGCTGCCAGCACTCCTGCGCTGAGGACACCTCCTGCACTGCCGACACTGCCGGCACTTTTGCACCGAGGACACTTCCGGCACTACCACACTGCCTGCACCCCTGACTGCTGACACTTCTGGCACCCCTGCGCTGGGGATACTGCCAGCACTCCTGCACTGAAGACACTTCTCGCACCAAGGACACTTCTGGCACTCCCACACTGCCGACACCCTTGAACTCCTGCACTAAGGACACCTCCAGTACTCCCGCACTGCTGACACTGCCGGTACCCCTGCACTGAGGACACCGCCGGCACTTCCCGCACTGCCGACACTCCTGCACTGGGTATACTGCCAGCATTCCTGCACTGAGGACACCTCCTGCACTGCCGACACTGCCGGCACCCCTGCACAGAGGACACATCCGGCACTCCCACACTGCTAGCACCCCTGAACTCCTGCAATGAGGACACCGCCCTCACTGCCAGCATTCCTACAATGAGGACACCTTTTGCACTGCCGACACCCCTGCCCCGACACCTGAGGACACCTCCCACACTGCCAACACTGCTGGAACCCCTGCACCAAGGACACTTCTGGCACTCCCAAACTGCCGACACCCCTGAACTCCTGCACTAAGGACACCTCCAGTACTCCCACACTGCCGACACTGCCGACACCCCTGCACTGAGGACACCACCGGCACTGCCTGCACTGCTGACACTCCTGCACTGGGGATACTGCCAGAATTCCTGCACTGAGGACACCTCCTGCACTGCCGACACTGCCGGCACCCCTGCACTGAGGACACTTCCAGCACTCCCACGCTGCCGGCACCCCTTAACTCCTGCAATGAGGACACCACCCTCACTGCCGGCACTCCTGCAATGAGGACACCTTTTGCACTGCCGACACCCCTGCCCTGCCGGCAGACCTATTGCTAGCACTCATGGACTGAGGACACCTCCCGCACTGCTGGCACTTCTACACCGAGGACACCCCACACTGCCGGCACCCCATAACTCCTGCAATGAGGACACCTCCCGCACTGTTGACACTGCCGACACCCCCGTTCTGCCGGCACACCTATTGCCAGCACTCCTACACTGAGGACACCTCCCACACTGCCGACACTGCTACCCTGCCGGCACACCTATTGTTAGCTCTCATGGACTGAGGACATCTCCCGTACTGCCGACACTGATGGGACCCCTGCACCGAGGACACTTCCAGTACACCCACATTGCCGACACTGCCAGCACCCCTGAACTCCTGCACTGAGGATACCTCCCACACTGATGGCATCCCTGCACCGAGGACTACATTGTTTGACCAGTAATAAGTGAAGCTGAAGCAATTATATTTTTAAATACATACCATATTTTTTTATTGCAAGGAACAAGTAATGTATAAAAAAAACTTTTAATATTGTAGCTGTATACACTAAAGTTAGAAGCTGAGAAAACTTGTGACAATAACTCGGCATTCAAATCGTATTTTTTATATATAGTGTACAGTACATGAAATATACAGTACAATAGCTGCTGCAGGAAATACAGCATCTAGCAATGACTGTTGCAGGATATACAGTATCTAACAATGGACAGTATTAGGTTAGGCAGAGGCTGTGGTTCAATACATGGCTTTGGGCTGAAATTAGCAGAGTTCCACGTTGGACATCATTATCCCAGGGCTGTACTCTGCGCATCCTTAGCAATGAATTCAAAGTACTCTTAATCTTTGTAATATCACTGTTTATTAGTTGGAATTTCTCCCCACATCGCTTCAGGATATCCTCCTTCAGATTTACCGGTAGCGCCCTTTTTATCTTGTTACCATCAAAGTTCACATTATTAACCCAAGCCAGGTACAGTTGGTGTGGAACATGCTCCTGGAATATGGCTTGGGCATATCGATGAAGATGTCCCTTGCTCAGGGTGAACAGCAATAAATCTGTTTCAGGTGAGATGTTTCTGAGTGGTATGTTTTCCACAGGTCTTCCTGCTATCGCTGAAAAATCACTTTGTGTAAGTTGCTCAGGTGTGCTGAACCTATGTGGCACTCCTGTATCACTATCCCCAGTCCTTATTACTGTTGGTTGCTGTACTGGTGTTATCGGTGCAGTGGCATCGTTAGTGAAAAGTAAGTCATCTTCCATGCAGACATTGTCAAAATCATTTAAGAATTGTTTGGGATTTTGAGATTCTGTCTCTTTCATTGTAGTACTTTGCTTAGTAATAGCATTCTTCCACTCAACAGCAGCCTCTCGAACAGACTCATGGACAGTGTCCTGAACAACATTTCTAACAGTTTCCACCAAAGCAACACTCATAATGTCCACTTCAGCCCTGAGCTGTGTCCTCATCTCGGCTCTCAATTCTTTTACCTCACCCATCAGCTGACTCACCAACTCAGCACAGGTGCTTGTACAGACACCATCACTGACTCCCATGTACTCAAGTTTCCTACGGAGTCCAAGCGGGGATCTGCTACTAGAGATGAGCGGGTTCGGTTTCTCTGAATCCGAACCCGCCAGAACTTCATGTTTTTTTTCACGGGTCCGAGCGACTCGGATCTTCCCGCCTTGCTCGGTTAACCCGAGCGCGCCCGAACGTCATCATGACGCTGTCGGATTCTCGCGAGGCTCGGATTCTATCGCGAGACTCGGATTCTATATAAGGAACCGCGCGTCGCCGCCATTTTCACACGTGCATTGAGATTGATAGGGAGAGGACGTGGCTGGCGTCCTCTCCATTTAGATTATAAGAGACTGAGAGAGATTTACTGGAGCTGACTAGGAGGAGTACTGTTACTGTAGAAGTGTAGAGACTGAGTGGAGAGAGTTTACTAGTGAGGACAGTGCAGTTTACTTTATAATCCGTTCTCTGCCTGAAAAAAGCGATACACAGCACACAGTGACTCAGTCAGTCACATACCATATCTGTGTGCACTGCTCAGGCTCAGGCCAGTGTGCTGCATCATCTATTATCTATATATAATATTATATATATCTGTCTGACTGCTCAGCTCACACAGCTTATAATTGTGGGGGAGACTGGGGAGCACTACTGCAGTGCCAGTTATAGGTTATAGCAGGAGCCAGGAGTACATAATATATTATATAGTGAGTGACCACCAGACACACAGTGCAGTTTATTTAATATATCCGTTCTCTGCCTGAAAAAAGCGATACACACAGTGACTCAGTCAGTCACATACCATATCTGTGTGCACTGCTCAGGCTCAGGCCAGTGTGCTGCATCATCTATTATCTATATATAATATTATATATATCTGTCTGACTGCTCAGCTCACACAGCTTATAATTGTGGGGGAGACTGGGGAGCACTACTGCAGTGCCAGTTATAGGTTATAGCAGGAGCCAGGAGTACATAATATATTATATAGTGAGTGACCACCAGACACACAGTGCAGTTTATTTAATATATCCGTTCTCTGCCTGAAAAAAGCGATACACACAGTGACTCAGTCAGTCACATACCATATCTGTGTGCACTGCTCAGGCTCAGGCCAGTGTGCTGCATCATCTATTATCTATATATAATATTATATATATCTGTCTGACTGCTCAGCTCACACAGCTTATAATTGTGGGGGAGACTGGGGAGCACTACTGCAGTGCCAGTTATAGGTTATAGCAGGAGCCAGGAGTACATAATATATTATATAGTGAGTGACCACCAGACACACAGTGCAGTTTATTTAATATATCCGTTCTCTGCCTGAAAAAAGCGATACACACAGTGACTCAGTCAGTCACATACCATATCTGTGTGCACTGCTCAGGCTCAGGCCAGTGTGCTGCATCATCTATTATCTATATATAATATTATATATATCTGTCTGACTGCTCAGCTCACACAGCTTATAATTGTGGGGGAGACTGGGGAGCACTACTGCAGTGCCAGTTATAGGTTATAGCAGGAGCCAGGAGTACATATTATATTAAAATTAAACAGTGCACACTTTTGCTGCAGGAGTGCCACTGCCAGTGTGACTGACCAGTGACCTGACCACACTGACCACCAGTATAGTTAGTAGTATACTTATATTGTGATTGCCTGAAAAAGTTAAACACTCGTCGTGTGACTTCACTTGTGTGTTTTTTTTTTTTATTCTATAAAAATAAAACTCATTCTGCTGACAGACAGTGTCCAGCAGGTCCGTCATTATATAATATATAATATATACCTGTCCGGCTGCAGTAGTGATATATATATATTTTTTATATCATTTATCATCCAGTCGCAGCAGACACAGTACGGTAGTTCACGGCTGTGGCTACCTCTGTGTCTCTGCACTCGGCAGGCAGTCCGTCCATAATTGTAATACCACCTAACCGTGGATTTTTTTCATTCTTCTTTATACATACATAGTTACATAGACATCTTCTCTTTATCAACCAGTCTATATTAGCTGCAGACACAGTACAGTATGGTAGTTGACGGCTGTGGCTACCTCTGTGTCTGCACTCGGCAGGCAGTCCGTCCATAATTGTATACCACCTAACCGTGGTTTTTTTTCATTCTTCTTTATACATACATAGTTACATAGACATCTTCTCTTTATCAACCAGTCTATATTAGCTGCAGACACAGTACAGTACGGTAGTTCACGGCTGTGGCTACCTCTGTGTCTGCACTCGGCAGGCAGTCCGTCCATAATTGTATACCACCTAACCGTGGATTTTTTTCAGTCTTCTTTATACATACATAGTTACATAGACATCTTCTCTTTATCAACCAGTCTATATTAGCTGCAGACACAGTACAGTACGGTAGTACACGGCTGTGGCTACCTCTGTGTCTGCAGTCGGCAGGCAGTCCATAATTGTATACTAGTATCCATCTCCATTGTTTACCTGAGGTGCCTTTTAGTTGTGCCTATTAAAATATGGAGAACAAAAATGTTGAGGTTCCAAAATTAGGGAAAGATCAAGATCCACTTCCACCTCGTGCTGAAGCTGCTGCCACTAGTCATGGCCGAGACGATGAAATGCCAGCAACGTCGTCTGCCAAGGCCGATGCCCAATGTCATAGTACAGAGCATGTCAAATCCAAAACACCAAATATCAGAAAAAAAAGGACTCCAAAACCTAAAATAAAATTGTCGGAGGAGAAGCGTAAACTTGCCAATATGCCATTTACCACACGGAGTGGCAAGGAACGGCTGAGGCCCTGGCCTATGTTCATGGCTAGTGGTTCAGCTTCACATGAGGATGGAAGCACTCAGCCTCTCGCTAGAAAAATGAAAAGACTCAAGCTGGCAAAAGCAGCACAGCAAAGAACTGTGCATTCTTCGAAATCCCAAATCCACAAGGAGAGTCCAATTGTGTCGGTTGCGATGCCTGACCTTCCCAACACTGGACGTGAAGAGCATGCGCCTTCCACCATTTGCACGCCCCCTGCAAGTGCTGGAAGGAGCACCGGCAGTCCAGTTCCTGATAGTCAGATTGAAGATGTCAGTGTTGAAGTACACCAGGATGAGGAGGATATGGGTGTTGCTGGCGCTGGGGAGGAAATTGACCAGGAGGATTCTGATGGTGAGGTGGTTTGTTTAAGTCAGGCACCCGGGGAGACACCTGTTGTCCGTGGGAGGAATATGGCCGTTGACATGCCAGGTGAAAATACCAAAAAAATCAGCTCTTCGGTGTGGAGGTATTTCACCAGAAATGCGGACAACAGGTGTCAAGCCATGTGTTCCCTTTGTCAAGCTGTAATAAGTAGGGGTAAGGACGTTAACCACCTCGGAACATCCTCCCTTATACGTCACCTGCAGCGCATTCATAATAAGTCAGTGACAAGTTCAAAAACTTTGGGTGACAGCGGAAGCAGTCCACTGACCAGTAAATCCCTTCCTCTTGTAACCAAGCTCACGCAAACCACCCCACCAACTCCCTCAGTGTCAATTTCCTCCTTCCCCAGGAATGCCAATAGTCCTGCAGGCCATGTCACTGGCAATTCTGACGAGTCCTCTCCTGCCTGGGATTCCTCCGATGCATCCTTGCGTGTAACGCCTACTGCTGCTGGCGCTGCTGTTGTTGCCGCTGGGAGTCGATGGTCATCCCAGAGGGGAAGTCGTAAGCCCACTTGTACTACTTCCAGTAAGCAATTGACTGTTCAACAGTCCTTTGCGAGGAAGATGAAATATCACAGCAGTCATCCTACTGCAAAGCGGATAACTGAGGCCTTGGCATCCTGGGTGGTGAGAAACGTGGTTCCGGTATCCATCATTACTGCAGAGCCAACTAGAGACTTGTTGGAGGTACTGTGTCCCCGGTACCAAATACCATCTAGGTTCCATTTCTCTAGGCAGGCGATACCGAAAATGTACACAGACCTCAGAAAAAGAGTCACCAGTGTCCTAAAAAATGCAGCTGTACCCAATGTCCACTTAACCACGGACATGTGGACAAGTGGAGCAGGGCAGGGTCAGGACTATATGACTGTGACAGCCCACTGGGTAGATGTATGGACTTCCGCTGCAAGAACAGCAGCGGCGGCACCAGTAGCAGCATCTCGCAAACGCCAACTCTTTCCTAGGCAGGCTACGCTTTGTATCACCGGTTTCCAGAATACGCACACAGCTGAAAACCTCTTACGGCAACTGAGGAAGATCATCGCGGAATGGCTTACCCCAATTGGACTCTCCTGTGGATTTGTGGCATCGGACAACGCCAGCAATATTGTGTGTGCATTAAATATGGGCAAATTCCAGCACGTCCCATGTTTTGCACATACCTTGAATTTGGTGGTGCAGAATTTTTTAAAAAACGACAGGGGCGTGCAAGAGATGCTGTCGGTGGCCAGAAAAATTGCGGGACACTTTCGGCGTACAGGCACCACGTACAGAAGACTGGAGCACCACCAAAAACTACTGAACCTGCCCTGCCATCATCTGAAGCAAGAAGTGGTAACGAGGTGGAATTCAACCCTCTATATGCTTCTGAGGTTGGAGGAGCAGCAAAAGGCCATTCAAGCCTATACAATTGAGCACGATATAGGAGGTGGAATGCACCTGTCTCAAGTGCAGTGGAGAATGATTTCAACGTTGTGCAAGGTTCTGATGCCCTTTGAACTTGCCACACGTGAAGTCAGTTCAGACACTGCCAGCCTGAGTCAGGTCATTCCCCTCATCAGGCTTTTGCAGAAGAAGCTGGAGGCATTGAAGAAGGAGCTAAAAGGGAGCGATTCCGCTAGGCATGTGGGACTTGTGGATGCAGCCCTTAATTCGCTTAACAAGGATTCACGGGTGGTCAATCTGTTGAAATCAGAGCACTACATTTTGGCCACCGTGCTCGATCCTAGATTTAAAGCCTACCTTGGATCTCTCTTTCCGGCAGACACAAGTCTGCTGGGGTGCAAAGACCTGCTGGTGACAAAATTGTCAAGTCAAGCGGAACGCGACCTGTCAACATCTCCTCCTTCACATTCTCCCGCAACTGGGGGTGCGAGGAAAAGGCTCAGAATTCCGAGCCCACCCGCTGGCGGTGATGCAGGGCAGTCTGGAGCGACTGCTGATGCTGACATCTGGTCCGGACTGAAGGACCTGACAACGATTACGGACATGTCGTCTACTGTCACTGCATATGATTCTCTCAACATTGATAGAATGGTGGAGGATTATATGAGTGACCGCATCCAAGTAGGCACGTCACACAGTCCGTACTTATACTGGCAGGAAAAAGAGGCAATTTGGAGGCCCTTGCACAAACTGGCTTTATTCTACCTAAGTTGCCCTCCCACAAGTGTGTACTCCGAAAGAGTGTTTAGTGCCGCCGCTCACCTTGTCAGCAATCGGCGTACGAGGTTACATCCAGAAAATGTGGAGAAGATGATGTTCATTAAAATGAATTATAATCAATTCCTCCGCGGAGACATTGACCAGCAGCAATTGCCTCCACAAAGTACACAGGGAGCTGAGATGGTGGATTCCAGTGGGGACGAATTGATAATCTGTGAGGAGGGGGATGTACACGGTGATATATCGGAGGGTGAAGATGAGGTGGACATCTTGCCTCTGTAGAGCCAGTTTGTGCAAGGAGAGATTAATTGCTTCTTTTTTGGGGGGGGTCCAAACCAACCCGTCATATCAGTCACAGTCGTGTGGCAGACCCTGTCACTGAAATGATGGGTTGGTTAAAGTGTGCATGTCCTGTTTTGTTTATACAACATAAGGGTGGGTGGGAGGGCCCAAGGACAATTCCATCTTGCACCTCTTTTTTCTTTTCTTTTTCTTTGCATCATGTGCTGATTGGGGAGGGTTTTTTGGAAGGGACATCCTGCGTGACACTGCAGTGCCACTCCTAGATGGGCCCGGTGTTTGTGTCGGCCACTAGGGTCGCTAATCTTACTCACACAGTCAGCTACCTCATTGCGCCTCTTTTTTTCTTTGCGTCATGTGCTGTTTGGGGAGGGTTTTTTGGAAGGGCCATCCTGCGTGACACTGCAGTGCCACTCCTAGATGGGCCCGGTGTTTGTGTCGGCCACTAGGGTCGCTAATCTTACTCACACAGCTACCTCATTGCGCCTCTTTTTTTCTTTGCGTCATGTGCTGTTTGGGGAGGGTTTTTTGGAAGGGCCATCCTGCGTGACACTGCAGTGCCACTCCTAGATGGGCCCGGTGTTTGTGTCGGCCACTAGGGTCGCTAATCTTACTCACACAGCTACCTCATTGCACCTCTTTTTTTCTTTGCGTCATGTGCTGTTTGGGGAGGGTTTTTTGGAAGGGACATCCTGCGTGACACTGCAGTGCCACTCCTAGATGGGCCCGGTGTTTGTGTCGGCCACTAGGGTCGCTTATCTTACTCACACAGCGACCTCGGTGCAAATTTTAGGACTAAAAATAATATTGTGAGGTGTGAGGTATTCAGAATAGACTGAAAATGAGTGTAAATTATGGTTTTTGAGGTTAATAATACTTTGGGATCAAAATGACCCCCAAATTCTATGATTTAAGCTGTTTTTTAGTGTTTTTTGAAAAAAACACCCGAATTCAAAACACACCCGAATCCGACAAAAAAAATTCGGTGAGGTTTTGCCAAAACGCGTTCGAACCCAAAACACGGCCGCGGAACCGAACCCAAAACCAAAACACAAAACCCGAAAAATTTCAGGCGCTCATCTCTATCTGCTACATGGTAACACTGGTGTGACTGTACTGTTCTCTGGTAAAACGTTGTCTTGCTCCATTATACCAATATCATCCATTAATGGCATAAAATTAGGTGTAGCTGGGTCCTTCTGGAAGTTCACTGCTTGCTCCACATCGATGTTGGCTTCCCAGTTTCGAGAAAGAACTGCACACTTTGCCTTTGCAGTTTTTTTCCTTGCATTTGGTACATTTTCTTTCCCCACTTTCTGTGGTTTAGTGGTCTTCGGTACCATACTGGCAAGCTTCTTGGAAACACGTCTATTTGGAGATTTGTTATAGAAAGAATTCTTCTTCGTTCTGCTGGTCTTTGTTCACAGAAAGCGTAGTACTGTGAAGTCCAATAGGTAACAGACCACTATTTAAACTGTGAACTAATTTGTATACAATCCTGTCTCAAGTTCCCAAAGGTTGTCCTTGATATGATTGGACAGCTTTATGAGACATCCCACATTCAAACCTGTATGTACTGGTCTGCTCTTATGACCTCCTCCACTTTTCTGCAGTACATAAAATTATAACTACTGTAAACAGTATGTTTGTACACACTACAAGATGACACGCACAATTTCAAAGAGTGTGAGCCAAATCATTGCTAATATGAAGAAGGAGAATAAGAAAATAAGTGAGATAAAACAGTGGCTGCAATACAGTGGTATTGAGGTCAGTTTACCCACGGTTCGTTATCATGCCTTTGAGAGGACTTTACTAGGAATCAACACACCTACAAAATGCACATGGTACGTATAGTCATTTTCAATATCTGTTGTTTCAATTGTTTACTTTACAGTTTCAAAATATATCACTATATTTAATATTATGAAGCCAGGAAATCACATTCTAGTTAAATGACTGCACTTTAATGTAGACATACAGTACATATTAGTGCTTAAAAATATGGTACCAAATAGTATTTCATACACTGATGCAGTATAATGTAATTAAATTACTGACAGTGATTGTGTGACTTTCATCCACTGTTTGCCTCAAAACACAGAAAGAAGGAACAAGAAATTTGGAGACAGTGCATGTGCTACTTTATGAGAATGAGACTGTACAAAAGTCTCAATACAACATCAATTAGCATTAACAAAAGGCAGGTGGGAGGGCAAATGGAGACCTAATTAGTTGTCTGTCTGGGGACAGTGCACTGGGCCTCATGTATGAAGCTTAAAAAGTGATAAAATGCAGAGTGATAAAGTACCAGCCAATCAGCTCCTTACTACCCTGTCACAGGCTGTGTTTGAAATATGACAGTTAGGAGCTGATTGTTTGGTGGTTTATCACTCTCCACTTTATCACTTTTTAAGGCTTAGTACATCTTACCAATTGTCTCCAAATTCATTTCTCATTCCCCCTTTGTGTTGAGGCAAACAATAGATGAAAGCAGGGTCTCTTTAAGAGAGCAGGAGGCGCGTGTGATCGCTGACATCACTGGGCTGAAAATTGCTCAGTGCATACACACTGAGTGATTTCCCCCCTGCCCAGCGATGTCAGCGGGGGTGAATGGCTTTCCATAGCAGGACGCTATGGAAAGCCGTCCACCCCACCATTCATTTGCTGGTAATACCAGCAGATGAACGGCTGCTGCCGGCGATGAAACGGAAACACACATCGGCGCTCACCGTTCATCGCCGGGGCATACACACTGGGCGGTTTTGAGCTGAAAGCAGCTCAAAACACCAAAAGGGAGCTGCTATTAGCTCAAAATCGCTGGAGGAGAGAGCACCGATACACAGAGCTGGATTAAAGGGGGGGGGGGGGAGTATGTACCCCGGGCCCCCCTTTCCAAAGGGCCCCCTGCCACACCACAGATCGGATCTCTCTTCCGATCCAATCTGCGGTGCTGGGCTCCCGGCTCACGTCCTCACTGCATAGGCGGCCGCACAGGTAGGACAGCTGAGCTGAGCGACAGCTCAGCTGTCCAATAATATATGAATGAAGCAGCCAGTCCCTGCAGCCTGCGTGCCCATCCAATGACTGGCTACTTCATTCATACATTATTGGACAGCTGAGCCGTCGCTCAGCTCAGCTGTCCTGTCTGTGTGGCCACTGCTGCAGTGGGGACGGTAGTGCAGGGCAGGTCAGGAGGTCCGCCGTGTGCTGCTTGGGGAGCACATTAAGCTGCTGCATATATATATATATATATATATATTCAGCTGCCTTCTTTTTATTAGGGGCTCCACAGTATTAAGAGCAACAGGCCCCCCATGGTCTTAATCCGGCTCTGCCGATACACATACAGTACGATACACCCTTGTCATTTGTTTTTATTTAAACTCTTTGACAATACTGTATTCTTGCTGAATTGGCATAGAGATACTATAGATAGTACTTTACATTTTGATTATAATCTCTAATTTTTCATCGACTGTACTTTAGGAGAGTCAAGAAAATAGTAGATGAGCTGACTGCTGATAATGATGAGCTTACTGCCATAGAACTCCGTCGTATTCTGCAAGCTGAGTATGGCCTTGACATCTCCTGTAGTAGCATAAAAAGAATGCGGAGGCAACTTGGTTGGACTTATGCCGGTGCTAGGTACTGTACAGTAAATTGAAATTTCAATTACAATTATAATACAATTTCTATACAGTTTGTATACAGTGCGGTAAACTAATTACATCTCTGAAATCAGCATCTGATTTTTCTTTAACATTATCTTAGTTTGGACGCTCAATTATTCTATTTCCACTGTAAAATGTATCCCATTTTACATTCCTTTCACAGGATGACTCACATGATTAGAGATGTTAACAAGGAAAAGAGAGTTCAACAGGCTCGTCAATGGATTGCTATTGGAGAAAATTTTGACAATGTCATATTTACAGATGAAACTTCTGTAGCACTTGAGAGGTTTGCAAGGAGGTCCTTCCGCAAACGTGGCCATTTATCATTTAAGCCATCTCCAAAGCACCCATTAAAAGTACATGTGTGGGGTGGTATCTCCCGCAGAGGCCCAGGACCAATTTTAATTTTTGAAGGTACATATAAAGTACTATAGTAATGTACATTACTATGTTGTTTTTCAATATTTTCTATTTAGAACTACTGTCCAGTGACTACTGTAAGTCTATGGACTACGAGAAAAGGATTTACTGGTAGGTATATAAAATCCTGTTTTTTTATTGTTCTACGTCAGGTATCATGGATAAAACATTCTTCCAGTCCATGATCATTAATGATACTTTAGTGCCGTATGTAAGAAAGTATTGGTCATCTGGACATCGAATGTTCCAGGACAATGATCCAAAACATAGTGCTTCGGCCAAATTCATAGAGGAATAAGGCATCATTTGGCAACGCACACCACCAGAGTAAGTACAGTTTTGCCCTGTAGACTGATGCTTCCTGTAAAGCATGAAATGCCAAATATTCCATTTTTAAATTCTCTCCCTTTATTGACTTTTCACAGATCACCGGACATGAATCCTATCGAGCTAGTGTGGTCTCAAATGAAAAGTTATATTCGTTCTCAATGTAAGTTAAGGACAAAAGAGCAACTGATTGATGGCATCAATACATTTTGGAAAAACGTACTTACATTGGAGACCTGTAATAATTATGTAGACCATTTATTTTCTGTGCTGCCAGTGATTATAGAAAGAAATGGACAAGCCAGCTGCATGTAATTGGAATGGATCATATTGTCGACAAAAAGAAGGTCAACAGTCATTAGGTCGACCAATATTGGTCGACAGGCCATATGTCGACACATCAAAAAAGACAGTACGCAAACGAATAATGCATAGAATTTGCATAAAGGGCCCTTTACCTATCGTACTCATCCTTTCTGCAAATGCTTGAAATATCAAAATTAGACTACCTGCTTAAATTAATTAATTTGTTATATTTTATCTGTAACATGTACTTCACCCTAGTATTACATTTGTTATGCAATCTTGAAAATTGTTTTAAAAAAAAAGTAGTCACCTCTGCAACACTGTATACTGTAATTGTGTATGGATTGTACAAAGCATCCAAGTGATTGCATTCAGTTTTGTCTAACTTACAGTATATTTATACTATTTAGTTGGAATTATTTTATCATTGCAAAGTCTTATAATATGTTCCGTTACCTTGTAGCACTATTAGGTTTTAATTAACTTATTCTTTAATGTCACTTTAGACTTCATTCACCTCTGTGCTCTGAGTAACAAATAACTCCAATTTTTGCATTAATAAACTGAGGCTCTGAATTGCTAAAAGTTCACTATTTATTTCAAATTCCAGGACAGCAGCCCTTCCCCCACCCAGAATACATGTTACTGTGCTGTATCTCTATTCCCCAAGTAATCTACTTCAAAGGCCTCTCACACTGAGATTTTCACACCTACACAATTAAGAACTGGACTCTAAAGCTGGCAATACTGTACATCAGAATGACCTGAATACGATCACACACACTGCTTTTCTAATTGATTTGCTGAGTCACTTAGAAATACAGCACAAATCGCTATGTGTGTATGGACTATAGCGATAGTGATGTGCGTCCCTGCATGCTTGAAAGATCTAGTCATCACCCATGTTTTCTCTATTGCAAACACGGGCAGTGACAGATCGCTCAGCACACATCGCTGGTGCAGCTCTGTGTGCTGAGTGATCTTGCTGAGCCCGTGTGATCACCGATATCGCTGGGCAGAAAACCACTCAGCGCATACATACTGAGTGATTTTCCGCCTGCCCAGCGATGTCAGCGGTAGTGAATGGTTTTGCATAGCAGGACGCTTCCTGCTGAGGTGTCCTCAGTGCGGGAGTGCTGGCAGTATCCCCAGTGCAGGAGTGTCGGCAGTGCGGGAGGTGTCCTCCTTGCAGGAGTTCAGGGGTGCTGGCAGTGCAGGCAGTGTCAACGGTGTCCTTAGTGCCGGGGTGCCGGCAGTGCGGGAGTACTGGAGGTGTCTTTAGTGCAGGAGTTCAGGGGTGTCGGCAGCGTGGGAGTGCCAGAAATGTCCTCGGTGCTGGGGTGCCATCAGTGTTGGCAGTGAGGGAGGTGTCCTCAGTGCAGGAGTTCAGGGGTGCTGGCAGTGTCGGCAGTGCAGGAGGTGTTCCTAATGTAGGAGTTCAGGGGTGCTGGCAGTGCCGACGGTGTCCTCAGTGCAGGGGTGCCGGCAGTGTTGGCAGTTCGGGAGTACTGGAGGTGTCCTTAGTGAAGGAGTTCAGGGGTGTTGGCAGTGTGGGAGTGCCAGAAGTGTCCTCGGTGCAGGGGTGCCAGCAGTGTTGACAGTGTGGGAGGTGTCCTCAGTGCAAGAGTTCAGGGGTGCCGGCAGTGTCGGCAGTGCAGGAGGTGTCCTCCTTGCAGGAGTTCAGGGGTGCTGGCAGTGCAGGCAGTGCAGGCAGTGCCGGCGGTGTCCTCAGTGCAGGGGTGCCGGCAGTGTTGACAGTGCGGGAGTTCTGGAAGTGTCGTTAGTGCAGTAGTTCAGGGGTCCTGGCAGTGTCGGCAATGCGGGAGTACTGGAGGTGTCCTTAGTGCAGGAGTTCAGAGGTTTCGGCAATTTTGGAGTGCCAGATGTGTCCTTGGTGCAGGGGTGCCAGCAGTGTTGGCAGTGTAGGAGGTGTCCTCAGTGCAGGAGTTCAGGGGTGCCGGCAGTGTCGGCAGGGCAGGAGGTGTCCTCCTTGCAGGAGTTCAAGGGTGCTGGCAGTGCTGGCGGTGTCCTCAGTGCAGGGGTGCCGGCAGTGTCAGCAGTGCGGGAGTACTGGAGGTGTCCTTAGTGCAGGAGTTCAGGGGTGTCAGCAGTGTGGGAGTGCCAGAAGTGTCCTCGGTGCTGGAGCTCAGGGGTGCCGGCAGTGTCGGCAGTGCAGGAGATGTCCTCCTTGCAGGAGTTCAGGGGTGCTGGCAGTGCTGGAGGTGTCCTCAGTGCAGGGGTGCAAGCAGTGTCGGCAGTGCGGGAGTACTGGAGGTGTCCTTGGTGCAGGAGTTCAGGGGTGTTGGCAGTGTGGGAGTGCCAGAAGTGTCCTCGGTGCAGGGGTGCCAGCAGTGTTGACAGTGTGGGAGGTGTCCTCAGTGCAAGAGTTCAGGGGTGCCGGCAATGTCGGCAGTGCAGGAGGTGTCCTCCTTTTCAGGAGTTCAGGTGTGCTGGCAGTGCCGGCAGTGTCGGCAGTGCAGGAAGTGTCCTCCTTGCAGGAGTTCAGGGGTGTTGGAAGTGTGGGCAGTGCCGGCGGTGTCCTCAGTGCAGGGGTGCCAGCAGTGTTGACAGTGTGGGAGTACTGGAGGTGTCCTTAGTGCAGGAGTTCAGGGGTCCTGTTAGTGTTGGCAGTGAGGGAGTACTGGAGGTGTCCTTAAGCTGGCCATACATCAGGACGATATCTTTCCAACCAGCCAACTAGTTGGCTGGTTGGAAAGATAATGTGGCAGTGTGTTGGAGCAAACGATTATCAGCCGTTTGCTCCCACATGCTGAAAAACGGACAGAAACGGTCTGTCCAACTAGTTGGGAAAATCAAACCTGTTTGATTTTCCCAACTAATCGTTCAGGTGTAGGGGAAACTTTCCCCCCAACTGAACGATAAGTAGGCGGACACTGCCTGCTAGTGTCCGCCTACTGCGCCGGCAGCATGAAAAGCTCCCCCCCCATTACCTGTGACAGCGGGCTGTGCAGTGCGGGGCCTGAAAAGGGGGCGGAGCTACGGCGGCACGAGGGGGCTGAGCTACACGGGATAGAGGGGCGGAGCTACATGGGACCAGACAGCTTTGCAGTGATGGCCAGCCATACTTGGTAAGTGGAGGGTGAGAGAGAAGTGTGTGTGTGTGTGTGTGTGTGCGCGCATGGTGGGGGGTGTCTTTGTATATATGTGTGAATTGTGTGTGTGTGTGTGTGTGTGTGAGGTATGTCTGTGTGTGCGTGCTTTATGGACGCCACTGCTGGGGGGGCCATTACATGCAAGGACGCTACTACTATAGGGGGGGCATTACGTATAAGGACGCTACTATTGCTGGGGGAGGGCATTACATATAACGACACTACTGCTGGGGGGGCATTATGTATAAGTACGCTACTATTACTGGGGGGGCATTACCTATAACAATGCTACTACTACTGGGGGAGCATTATGTATAAGAACGCTACTACTACAGGGGGGCATTACATATAACGATGCTACTACTA
Source organism: Pseudophryne corroboree (assembly GCF_028390025.1). NCBI lineage: Eukaryota > Metazoa > Chordata > Amphibia > Anura > Myobatrachidae > Pseudophryne > Pseudophryne corroboree. Next base: position 463,570,211 of record NC_086450.1, read on the forward strand.
CTGGGGGGGCATTATGTATAAGGAGGCTACTAATACTGGGGGGGCATTACATATAAGGACGCTACTACTGGGGGGGCATTATGTATAAGGACTCTTACTACTGGGGGGCATTATGTATAAGGACGGTGCTACTACTACTGGGAGGGCATTACATGTAAGGATGCTACTACTACTGGGGGGGCATTATGTATAAGGACGCTGGATCAGGTAAGTATAATTATCTATTATTTATTTTCAGGTACCCGTGGATTCTACTTGGAGAAGAGGACCAACTGCTTCGTGTCAACATAGGTAAGTATGTGTGTGTCGACATGTGTGAAATAAAGTTTTACTGTCACGGTGTGTGTCTCCAGTTTTTATTTGGGTATTTTTTTTCCATTAGAACTACAGGTACCAGCGGGCACGTTTTTCTCCCGCATGCTGGTACTTGTGGTTCTCCAAGTACCAGCTTGCGGGGGAGGCTTGCTGGGACTTGTAGTACTATTGAAAAAAACAATATTCTTTCAATTTTCTCAAGGCTATCAGCCCCCCATCTGCAGCCTTTGGATGGGGGGGACAGCCTCGGGCTTCACCCCTGGCCCTTGGGTGGCTGGGGGGTGGACTCCTTGATTGAAGGGGTCCCCACTCCCCCAGGGTACCCCGGCCAGGGGTGACTAGTTGGATATTTAATGCCACGGCCGCAGGGCACTGTATAAAAGTGACCCCCGGCTGTGGCATTATCTGTCCAGCTAGTGGAGCCCGATGCTGGTGTAAAAAATACGGGGGACCCCTACTCTTTTTGTCCCCCGTATTTTTTGCACCAGCACCAGTCGCAGAGCCCGGTGCTGGTTTTAAAAATACGGGGGATCCCCTGTCCGTTTTCCCCCCGGATTTTTAGAACCAGGACTGGCTCGAAGAGCCCGAGGCTGGTTATGCTTTGGAGGGGGGACCCCACGCAATTTTTTGGCGGGGTTTTCCCATTCCATTAAAAAAAAAAAAATATATATATATATATAATAATAATCTTTTTAAAAATATATAAATAATACTTGTGCCTCCAAAAAAGAGGGCACCAGGCAAGCTGTACATTTTACTACATTGGGAGTGTCGAATATCTACATCATATATATATATATATATATATATATATATATATATATTTGCCTTGGCAGCCCAACCATGCTGGTATCCATAGTTCAGTATAAAAATAAGTAAATCTAATAAATGTATGGTGGTGAAAGAAAAGCCCAGTTTCACTGAAAAAAAGACACTTCTGCATGTTTTGAAATTAAAAAACAAAACAAAACTGAAGAACTGTAGGCAGGCACTGTCCGCCTACTTCGGCGACATCACAAGTTGGACAGAAGTTGGAAGGTTGGTTGGTCTGATGAAAAGTTGGTTAGATGTGTGGAGCACTGGTAAAAAGTTGGTGAGATGTGTGGGGCACTGTTTTAGTTGAACAGACAAGTTGGATGGTTGGAAGTTTGGAGTGTTGGAGAAAAGTTGGTCTGATGTATGGCTAGCATTAGTGCAGGAGTTCAGAGGTGTCGGCTGTGTGGGAGTGCAGCAGGTGTCCTCCTTGCAGAAGTTCAGGGGTGCCGGCAGTGTCAGCAGTGCAGGAGGTGTCCTCCTTGCAGGAGTTCAGGGGTGCTGGCAGTGTTGGCAGTGCGGGAGTACTGGAGGTGTCCTTAGTGCAGGAGTTCAGAGGTGTCGGCAGTGTGGGAGTGCCAGACGTGTCCTCGGTGAAGGGATGCCAGCAGTGTTGGCAGTGTGAGAGGTGTCCTCAGTGCAGGAGTTCAGGGGTCCTGGCAGTGTCAGCAGTGCGGTAGTACTGGAGGTGTCCTTAGTGCAGGAGTTCAGAGGTGTCGGCAGTGTTGGAGTGCCAGACGTGTCCTCGGTGCAGGGATGCCAGCAGTGTTGGCAGTGTGGGAGGTGTCCTCAGTGCAGGAGTTTAGGGGCGCCGGCAGTGCGGGCAGTGTCCTCAGTGCAGGGGTGCTGGCAGTGTGGGCAGTTCGGGAGTACTGGAGGTGTCCTTAGTGCAGGAGTTCAGGAGTGTCGGCAGTGTGGGAGTGCCAGAAGTGTCCTCGGTGAAGGAGTTCAGGGGTGTCGGCATTGTCGGCAGTGTGGGAGGTGTCCTCCTTGCAGTAGTTATGGGGTGCTGGCAGTGCGGGAGTGCCAGAAGTGTCCACGGTACCATCAACCAAGTGCAAGGAGGACATCTCCCGCACTACTGACACTCCTGCACTGGGGATACTGCCAGCCCTCCTGCACTGATTACACCACCTACACCTCTGCACCGAGGACACTACTGGCACTCCCACATGTATTGGAGATATAGTAACTGACCTGCAGGGCGGACTGGCCCTGTTCTGGGCATCCCCCGCATGTCTCTGTTCCTGATCGTAGCCCTGCAAAATTTTGCAGGGCTACGATCAACTCGGAATGACCCCCCCATAGCTGCAATTTTGTTAGCAGATGGGCAAAACCATGGGGGTCATGCAGGCCTGATTGCACGCTAGGTTGTTTTGCTGAGCTGCGATCAGGACATAACTGCGCATGTGTGTGCCCCGCAATACGCAGGCGCGTCGCACAGGTACAAAGTGGATCATTGCTGAGCAATGGATTTAATGAAGATTCCATTCGCACAGACAATCGCAAGGAGAATGACTGGAAGAAAACATTTGTGGATGTCAACTGACCGTTTTCTGGGAGTGTTTGGAAAAACGCAGGTGTGTCTATGCGTTTGCAGGGTGGGTGTCTGATGTAAATTCGGGGCAAACACTTTAGCCTGTTCGTGTCCGGAATTGACGTCAGACACCTGCCCTGCAAACGCTTGGACACGCCTGCGTTTTTCCAAACACTCCCAGAAAGCGTTCAGTTGCCACCCACAAATGCCCTCTTCCTGTCAATCTCCTTGCGATCTGCTGTGCGAATCGATTCTTCGTTAAATCCATTGCTCAGCAATGATCCGCTTTGTACCCGTACGACACACATGCGCATTTAGGTGCATACGCATGTGCAGTTTCGACCTGATCGCAATGCTGCAAAACAACCTAGCGTGCGATCATTTCGGAATGACCCCCATGGTTTTGCCCATTTGCAAATAAAATGCTGCTAGAATCAGGTCTGAACTACTCCCTCTAGAATCTCTTTATCAGACTTTCTGCTTGCTCAGTTTCTGAAAATGCCACCTGCTGTCTGAAAAGTGGCACTGCACTATATTTCAGAGGAGATACACATGGCTTGCCGTGTATATCTTAAGAGGAAAGCTTATCTCGTGCCATGAACGGCAGGCCATGATACTTTTTTCAGAAAGGTAATAGTGGACACATCTTTAATAGCTGAACCTTATTTCATTACTGGACTTATGCACCATAATATATCTTTATTATATTCGTTTGGAGTTGATCACTGCAGTTGAGCACACAGCAACAGTTTTCAGCTAGCAAGCTATTTAGGGTGGTATCTACACCCTGGGTGCGGTCCTTTTGTTTAATCATTAGGATCCCTCACAGCACCTAATTTGTTGTTGTTATGATAATCTGATACTCTTTCTCAAGTGGAGCCTCTCTTGTTATTTGAGTCAATTTCACTGCAGACATTTATCTACAGTCCCAACATGCCCCCCCAAAAAGTGCAAAGTTTTGTAAGTAGTCTTGCAACTAACCTAATTCAAACTTCCGTCATGGCAGAAACCTGCAGGGGGTGGGAGTAAATCTCCTCAACCAAAGTCTTCACAATCTCCTCCCCCCTCAGGACCACTTTCTTTGCATACTAGCGAAGATTCTGCTTCTTCAATTGGAGATGATGACCCCTTAACTGTGGGTGCTATGAAATACCTACTTACTCAATTCAAGGAAGAAGTGGCCGCGGAATTCCGTGCTACACTTCAAGCCTGCCAGCAATCTATTGAGGATTTAGGTGAATGCACCAAGCATTTGGAGTCTAAGGGGTCTATTCATGAAGTAGTGAAAAGTGTGGAGAAATTAGTCATTGGAGAAGTTGCCCATGGCAACAAATTAGCATTGAAGTAACATTCATAATTTGCATACAATATAATTGTACGGAGCAGCTGATTGGTTGCCATGGGCAACTTCTCCACAGGCTCAATTCTCCACTCGTATCACTGCTTCATGAATAGACCCCCAAGATGGGAGAATTTGCCGGGTCTCATAATGATCTTTTTAACTCTCATGCTTTATTAGAGATGGAATAATCTCAAGTTACATGGGGTTTCAAACAGCAGCCTTCCTGATTATACAATTAACCTGTTTAAAAGATTGTTACCATCTGCCTCGTCTCTGGACCTTTTAATAGATAGGATTCATCGACTTCCCAAGGCGAGAATCACACTGGAGGGGGCACCAAGAGATGTACTCATGCAAATCCATTATTTCCTTATCAAAGAGGCTTTGCTGAAAGCTACCAGACCCTTGAAGGAGTCTTCAGATATCTTGGGCCCCCTACAGTTGTTTGGTGACTTAGCAGATACCCTGATTAAGCGCCGCTCATTTCAACCACTCACTTCGGCTCTTCGAAAAGCAAACATCTTATACAGGTGGGGCTTTCCGACTAGATTTCTCATTTCCCTGGAGGGCTCCATTATCTCCATATCGAATGTTGAGGATGTACTGAAACTCCTTTCTAAATGGAAAATGTCAGACTCGTCAGTATCCTGTTCCCCAGATCGAGGGCTTCAGCAGGACTGGTCCTCATCAGGGAAGTCGCCCTGACTTGGTATTACAGATCTGATGATTAGTCTTTAATGTTACGGTTTCTGATTGTTGCTGATATTGTAATGGTATGTTTCTGTTCCTCTGATTTGCTCCATTGACCCGGTACTTAGATACCCTTGTTACTGTTTGTTAGGTGTTTGACTGCCTGTGGTATTTATTGCCTGGTCTATTGTGTGTCATGTTATTAATGTTATTGTCTATATCTAACCTATGAGTTAATAGGTGCTGGGAGGTGAGCCACCACACCACCCCTATGCCTTGCTTCAAGGTGTGCATGTTATGCCGCCATAGGGTGATCCCATTTGGGGTCATTTTGGTTATTTTCCTTTTATTTATCTTGTCTATTTCTTCTTAATTTCCATTCAGCTCCTTTTCTGCTCCCACCTTTATATTTCCTCTTTTCCTCCTTGCCAGGTGCATGCCACATTTTATGTTTTCTCTATATGATTGTACTACGCATTTTTATTATTCTCTTCCATTATAGTCAACTTAATCTCTATCAATGCCAAAGGGTTAAACTCTCCGCATAAACGGAAGATACAGATGTGTCCACTTAAATCTTTGCTTATTTGCTAAATTTGGCACAACATGCAAAACATGGCTAAGCTGTTTTTCACGAGTAACGAGTGGATGGGTTTTAAAATTTTTGTTTGCCATAATAGAATATGTATAAAGTAACATATTAAAGAAGCAAATTAAGAAAAATCACAAGGCATGGCTAAATCTCTGAATCTTTGGTATGTTAAACCAAGCCATACATGGCCAGATATAGCAAAAATGTATGTGGACACATCTGTAGCTTTAAACTTTTTTCATAAAATGAAAGCTAACGTGGTAGCAGTCCAGGAAACCCACCTTCAAAATGTGTCCCCTCCTAAATTCTTTGATCATAGATCCTCATTGTTATACTGCTAATAACCCTCAGAAAAAGCAGGTGTGGCTATCTTACTATCTCAACACTGTCCATTTGTACTAGACTCTTCATACTCAGATCCAGAAGGGAGATTTTTGATCCTAGTGGTTAAATAAGACAATGTAGATGTAACTTTGGCATCCTGTTATGCTCCTAACACTAAACAATTGCAGTTTTGTAGACGATTCTGTAAGTCCTTTCAAAAACAGGCTAAAGGTGCACTAATGATTTTGGGTGACTTTAACATAATCATTGGCCCGTCAATTGATAAATCTAGAATATTGCCTCCAATGTGTGGTGTGTCATCTGCACTGTCTTCGGGGTTCCTGACAAATTTTAGCAGAATATTACTTATTTGATGCTTGGAGAGCCAAACACCCGACTGTCAGAGACTATTCTTATTACTCACATGTACATAGCTCATACTCCAGAATAGATTATGTTTTGACCGATAAGTGGTCGCTAGAGTCGATACACAAAATAGAAATCCTACCGATGTCTTGGTCTGATCACTCTCCCTTATTTGTCTCATGGAATCTATCCCAGAGGAAAATTAAACCGGGCCCTTGGAGATTAGGAAAATACACTCTAACACAGCCTTCTGCCTCCCAAGCTATCCATCAAACACTTTTGCAATATTTGGATACTATCTGCTCTGGGGATACTTTGATATTAACTCATTGGTGTACACTCAAGGCGGTGGTCCGAGGTTCAGCCATTCAGTCGGCTGCCAGACTTAAAAGGGAGCATAAGCTCAAGTATGACCAGGCAATTGCCAAGGTTGCCGATCTAGAATCTGCCAATAAGGCAGACCCCTCTAACAAACCCTGTTATAAAATGTTGCTTAAGGCACAGGAGTAAGTTCATTCCTTTTCCCTTAGTGAGGTACAACGTAATATACTACGCCTTAATCAAATTCTATACCTTTGGTAATAGGGCAGGACGTCTGCTGTCCAGTAAATTAAGGGGTCGGCGGGCAAAGAAGATGGTCTATTGTGTTTATAACACTAAGGGAACTAAGTTAACAGATCCAAGTGATATTTCTAATGAATTTGCAAAGTTCTATTCAAAGTTGTACAATTTGAGAGGTGACCTCGATACCCTGCAGCCTTCCCCAGAGTTTATTGATGCTTTTTTAAGTAAACTCTCTTTGCCTTCTTTAGATAATGAAACTAGTCTGTCCTTATGTCAACTGTAGTCTCTGGAAGATGTCAAAAAAGCGATTGACTCTCTACCAACAGACAAAGCACCAGGCCCTGATGGGTTCCCCTCTAATTTCTATAAAACATATAAATCAGATCTAGCACATGGTCTGTCATCTGTCTGTAATGCAGCTTCTGAAGCTAAGATATTTCCGAAAGAGATGCTCGATGCACAGATCGTTACAATCACAAATCCAAGCAAACCCGCAATGACAGTACAAAACTATCGACCCATTGCACTTTTAAACACTGATGTGAAGCTGTACGCCAAGCTTATTGTCCATCATTTCTGCCCTTTATTGCCTTCCTTAATTAACGTTGATCAAGTTGGCTTTGTCCCGGGTCAGCAGGCACCAGACAATATCCGTAGGGACCTCAATATTAGAGAATTCTGTAACTTTAAACAAATTCCTCTACTGATCTTCACCCTCGATGCTGAGAAAGCTTTTTATAGATTGCATTGGCAATATTCAAGCTACCTTATTACAATTCGGCATCAGGGAGAGGTTCCTGTACTCAATTTAGGCACTGTAATCAAACCCTTCTGCTAAAGTTACGGTAAATGGGTGTCTGTCATCTGGGTTTGATATATCTAATGGAACCAGGCAAGGATGTCCTCTTTCTCCACTTATCTTTGCTCTAGCTATTGAGCCTCTGGCCGAGAGAATTAGGACATCCAGTGCTGTATTGGGTCCTTATATAGGGGATATTGCTCACAAAATATGCCTCTTTGCTGACAATATACTACTAATTATTTTACATCCTACTTCATCTTTACCCCATCTACATTCTATACTAGAGGAGAACTTTGAAATTTCCTATTATAAGTTGAATACCTCAAAAACAGATGCGATGTCCTTTAATATTTCACAAGAAGCTCTTAAAGAGCTAAAGACACTTTAGATATTTAGGAGTGCAGTTGGCAAGCGATGATAATCTATTAGAATGTAACTATCTTCCCTTACTAAGTGCTTTTGAACATCTGACTAAAGAGTGTTTTTTACATGAAGTCTCCTGGTTGGGCCGAATAGCAGCAGACAAGATGGTATTGCTTCCCAAGCTGATGTACCTCTTTTGCACAATCCCTAGGCCACTGCCCAAATCCCTCTGTAACACATTTAACAAAATTCTCTCTTCCTGTGTGTGGAAAGGGGGCAGACCTGAGATAGCCAGAAAAGTTCTTGTCCTTCCTAAAAAGGAGGGAGGAGTGGCCTTTCCTGACTTTGAAAATTACCATTGTGCTTGCCTCCTTAGTCAGCTCACTGAGTGGTTCAAATTGGATAACCCTAAGCCGTGGGTGGTTATGGAAAGATCCTTTATGGATCCTATACCTTTGCTGGATCTATTATGGCTACCTGTGGGGACGCCCCTGATTCATTCTGGTTTGGGCGGGGTGATTTGTGTGACATTGCAATCTTGGCACAAACTGGTGTCCTCCTGTGAAGGACTCTCTCTACCCACACTAGAATTGTCATTATCCTCTTTAGCTTCTCTCATTCCCAATTTAAGTCTTAACTCCTGGGTCTCTAGAGGTCTTGTACACCTTGGGGACATTTGTGAAGCAGAGGAACTAACCTCCTTTGATATTTTGCAACGATCTCATGACATTCCAAAACAAGACTTTTATCAGTATCTACAGATTCGCCACTGGTTAAAGTAGTAAGTAGCCAGCCTAAATTTAATGTAGATTCCCCAAATATTCTGAACCTGGTTCGCTCCCATCTCCAAGTGGCACGTAATAGAGGAGGTATCTCTTGGTGGTATTCGTTCTTGCTTCTGGAATCTAAAAAAGGGAAATTACCTTCTCAGATCAAATGGGAGCAAGATCTGGCCAGGTCTCTCACTTTAGAAGACTGGAACCATATATGTTGTTTGCGTTTCACAATTTCTAAATGTATAAATCACTCAGAAATGTATTATAAACTGTGACATAGAGCATATTATACTCCAGAAAGACAACATAGGATATGGCCTAACTCATCTAAGTATTGTAGGAAACATTGTGGGTGCATAGGTACCTTATTTCACATTTTCTGGACTTGTCCATTGATACAATCTCTGTGGACTAGTGTATTTACGCTGATTAAGGATGTACTGGGAGCAGAGGTTCCTGTTGATCCAGTAGTTGCCCTGTTTCACTATCACCCAAATCTCTCATTTGTTGGGGATGCATATTTACTAGGCCAAATATTAATCTCCACAAAAGCAGCCATCACTCAAATGTGGAAATCATCCTCAATTCCTAGTCTTTCCTTTATTATTAATAAAATCCACAAGCCTCTGATGAAATGGTTTAAATGGGGTGAATACATGGAAAATCAGGGAACCTTTTTTATAAATAATGCTTCTGATGCTCTGATTATATATAGTTTCCCCATTAATTTTAAATTTGTTTGGCATGCATCTGGCAACTCCCCACCCTCCCCCCCCTTTTTTCACTTTCTATTTTTTTTTTTTTTTTGCTCTCCTGTTATTACAGGCCATTTCTTCTGCTGCCTAATATTTACAGTTTCTCACAAGTTATTTATCTTTTTGACATAAGGGATTTGAATGTCTAGGTAACTTAATTATGATGAATAACTGGCTTGTATCATTTGTACCTTATGTGATACTCCCTCTTCTTTTTTCTGTATCCCCTTTGTTTATCTACTTAAACTGAATAAAAACTATTTAAAAAAAAATGCTAGTTAGTTTTTCAGTAACAAACTTTCATTTTCTAAGAAAGGTTATTAAGAAAATGGTTACAACTTACTTAGAAAGTCACCTATCAACCCATGATAAATATGATACATTCCTGTCAGGATTCAGGAAAAGACATATAGTACTACTAAAACAGCCCTGCATGTGTGCTTAATGATCTTCTGTTGGAAAGAGACAGAGGTGACTGTTCAATCCTTATCTCTCTGGATCTCTCTGCAACATTTGATACCGTGGACGATGGGGGAAAAATTTCTGTGGACTCTATGGTACAGCTGATTCAAATAATTTCTCACCGGCAGGTCACAAAGACTTTTTTCTGGACTATACTCGTTGTCGCCAGTGCCAGAACCACCGGTTTCTATACTATCTCCCATGGTTTTTGCAGTATACATTCTAGCACTGGGTGAATTATTCAGACATCATCTGATCTTAACTGCAATGCAGATCATACACAGTTGTACCTGTACTTTTCTCCGGGTACTGAGAACCTCAAAACAACCCTAAATTGCTGTCTCTCTGTGCTTCAGGAGTGGATGAGTGCCAGTTAGCTAAGACTGAATCCTGATAAAACAGCGGCCACGATGCTAGGTAAATCTTGGTGTTGTCCTGAATAGTAGCTTGACACTTAAACATCAGATATCAACCAAAATCAAATCACCATCATTTCATCTGAGGAACAAATCCAGAATCAAGCACTTAATTCCCATAGAAGTACTGCCAAAAGTCATACATTCATTTGTATCATCTCGATTAGACTACTGCAGTGACTTCTACTTGGGTCTCCCAGCAAAGAAATACACCACTTGCAGATGGAACAAAATGCATCTGCCAGGCTGTTACCCAACCAGCCATGTTCCAGTTACATAATACTCATTCTCTACTTCCTTCACTTGCAGCCTATAAGGAGGCACATCCATTTAAGATTGGTTTACTGATTTTCAAAGATCTACATAACCAGAGCCCAAGATTCCTGGAGCAGGTTCTGATTCCTTACTGTCCCTCCCAATTACTGCAATCTGTATATGAAGGACTATTAGCAGTTCTGTACCTAGAATGTACCTGAATTTATCTAGGGGTTGGGCTTTCAGCTTTGTGGCTCAGACTCTTTGGAATCAACTGCTTTACAAATTTCAAGAGGCAACTATTCTAGAGTCCTTCAAAAACAGTCTCAAGACTTTACTGTTAACTTGCAAGTTTTTGTATTATAGGATGTAAATATTATTATTATTATTAACAATAATAATAATAATAATAATAATAATAATAATAAATATATGGTTCCAGGTGCTAATAAATAACCATATTTCCATAAATGGTCAAAGTACCATAAATGGTCAAATACTGTATGAAGTAATAAAAAAATAAATAATAATACAAAATATTACAAATAATTAAAATAATAAAAACAGCTGGAACTCCCTAAGAATTAGTAAATAGACACTCACTAAAAACCCTTTCTAGCAAGAAATATTGAAAAAATTCAAGTAATAAAGTGTTGCAGCGCTTATATTATGTAAATTAAGGTATTGGTATGGGAGAATGAGTAATTAAGACATGTATACATTATAAACTCCACATTTAAAAATATAAATTTTTTACAATGTTAAATAAATATAGATATTTTTAACATAAATATAAATACAAAAAATGTCACAGGGCAAGGCTGCCCAGCATGCCAAGTCCTACCTAGTGTTGCAATCACAATCTAATTATGATTGCATTGCTGACCTGGTAATTGCAAATGTCAGCTAAACTGACACCATTTTCTTCATCGGAAAGGAAGCATGTGGCGTTACACAGCCGCCATGAAATTGTAAAAATATAAATAAAATGCAGGTGCACACTATATAGTACTAAGCACTACTAATCAGAATAATTATGATAAACTCTGATTAATGGAATTGAATCTTAGTTTTTGGGTCCCATCAGATGAGGTCAGCTGGTCGTGGTTGGTGGGACCATGTTTTTGCCCCCCCTCCCCCCCACAAAAAAAAGCACTTTAATTTTGCTCTATGTTAGTTGCAGAGTGTATCATAATTGTTCTGCTCAGTAGTTCTTAGTACTATAGAGTGTGCATCTGCATTTTCTCCTTTTTTCTCAGTGGAACTACAAGTATCAGCATGGTAGCGCCTCTTATTATATTTAGCATAAGGTTGTGCAGTCCAAGGCCCCCCTCCCAAAATGAAAAGTATCATGTCCAGCTTGTATGAAGGATTTCTTCTTTGGGAATGCAGTCTGCAGTTAGCCCAGCATTGACTGATAGGGGAGATTCCATATTTGAGCATTAGGGTTTGGTGACCTGAAGCTACAATGGACTGCCAGACATCTGTGATCCATTGTATGTAAGGGACTAGCACCATGCCAGACTTATCCTCTTCATCCTGAAGGCAAGGATTCCAAAGTTATGTAATCTACAGTATATACAGTAGCTCAGAGGGCCTCAATGAGATGGTACTCATAACCAGAAAAGAGCAAAGACTAATGAATTGCAGTTCTGACCAGACCTCCAGACGTGAAAGCAATACACACATTGTTGCTGACTTTTTAAATACACAATAAATATGTGATGGAGTTTTTGCACTTTCCAATAGTGATTTTTGAACATTGTTGAAGCGCATTAAACCTATGAAGATCATGTGGGTTTTATGGAAGATGCCTCAAATTTGGAACATAATCCATACATTCCTGGAGCATGCCAGAGATGCACACCTGGCAGAGAGTTCCAAGCCACGGAAAGAGAGATGGAGCTGGCCAAAGCTGAGCACCTGGCAGTGTTCCATGGCAGAGTGGAGCTCTGCAAAATGCCAAGCTGAGAGTGTCAGCTACAAATGACATAGCTACAAAGGAGTGATCACTCACAGCACCATGAGACTAGGGGGGCTAACATTTAAAACTTGTCTGGAACAGGTCCATATTATGACTGAATATAGGATCTTGTTCATTACTACAAATACCCAGTGGAGGTCAGACACCTCTAACAACTCAAGTGGGATTTTGACCTGGACAAGTATTTACGGACTGCGAAGGATAAAGACAGCGTGACCCTACTGGAGCTGATACAGCAGTTCCAATCAACTGGAGAATGAGAAACTGCTACAGAACATGATGCTACCAAGGAAGCTGCCTTGTGAGTCTGATGAGCAGGAAGTTATGGAATGCAAAAATGAGCACCAGTACCAACAACCAGCCAGCAGTCAGAGACTTTCCTCTTAGCATGTCCTGTCCGGAGCATTTCCCTGTGTTGGAAAAGGATGTGGAAAACCAAGCAAATGCCTGCTCTGTTTTGGAGAACCAGCTGGCTCCAGACATTACAGCATATACTCAACAGAGATCTGACACCTCTTATAGTTTCAGGAAGGCTGTAGAATGTGCAGCAGTGAGGGTGGCTGTAGAGCACCAACAAAAGAGCACCAGATGATCAAAGTAGGTTTATTGTCCCAAATCCAAAGGAATCATTTACCATGATGCGCATGGAGGATCTAACTAAAGAATGTCAGCTTCAAGGTATCGCCTGCTGCAACAATACTCACAGTGGGATGATCATGCAGCTTGACTGGGCACAGCTCAACTTTCAGCCTAAATCACACAATTATTCTTATTCCAGGTTACAAGATGAGTATCATGGAACAGCTGGACTGGTAGGAGGAGTGTTTTGAATGTGCTCAAAAGGAGATTATTATTGGAAGTAGCTTGATACCCCATTCCAGAAAGACCGTAAATTGCCACCTGCAACATCTTATTTCACCAGCCGGGGAGGCAACTACCTAGTATACAGGGGTTTACCCACAAGGAAATTATGCACCCACTAGCTACAGTCAATGTGGAAATGCTACCAAGATATCATTTTCAGAGGCCTAATTTTACTTTGCTGTAGAAAGCTAAGGGTAGCTGAGGGTGCAAGCAGCATACTACCACAAGATGCCCAAGATTTGTTACTGGAGGAGGCTAATTTTAACAAGGACATAATCTGTGAAAAAGACTATTTCTGTGAGAGAGGTGGGAGTGTCTGTAAATACTCCCACAAGTGTGCTACTGAGTACTGACTTTGAAAGATTAATATCCAGATATGGCCCTGCAAATGCTGTCCCTGCTACAGTATTTCTATTTCTTTTGAACCATGTGATTCATCGCAGATAGTATGTGAGATGCATCCTGCAATTATTTAACTCTGTGTATTGCACCTGAAATGCTCTGTGATCATTTCCCATAGTCTAATGTGATAGAGAAATGTAAGGGTGAGAAGCGGATAGGTGCCAGTGTTAACTCTTACATTTACATGGGCTTATTCAAGGACCTGACGTAATCAGGGATAATTTGTAGACTCCTAATAATGAATTGTGGCTTGAAGTTAATGCCACACATGTTACTATGTTAGAATGCAAACCTGTTTTTTTTTTGTTATAAGGGCGAGACAGGGGACACTGTTCTCTCAAATGTGGTACTTGATCAGATAGGACTTTAGTTCACCAAGCCCTAGTGAGACCAGAGTACATTATCCTAGTAAAGACTATTTCTGTACAAGGGATGGGTCAGGTACCCCAATGTACACCTGGATGCAGAGTATTTGAAATGGATCTCAGGAAAAGGCATCTGGGAGGTGGAAGTTCAACCTCATTTGCCCATGAATGTTGTAGTAGTTGAAACTGATCTGGGAAAGATGCGCACCACATACAGTACATTACTGATGCAATGATACTTGCTAAACCTATTTTTCCCTAGGTATACTAAGCTCCTCAAGGGAAACTATGTCCAAATATATGTATTGATGATGATGCTAAGGTTTATGTAATGGAAAATAATCCAATGAAAGTTCACAGTTTAGAGGCGAGTCAGAAAGAAATGTGTATGGGGGAAAATAATTAGGAAGAAATTTCTGTGGATGTTATTAAAAGTGATTGTGTCAATTTACATCTACCAGGGTGTGAGAGTGACCAAGGGTGTACAAGTATATCTACTGGGGTTCTGGTAATAGCACATATAAACTGCTCTCTAATTACGTCTGACGGGCTGTGCTGGTATTATTGTTATTATTATTATTCCACATGGGATTCACAGCACCCAATTACAGAGTACAGAAACAAATATGCAAAACAAGAAGACAGTGACTTACAATTCAATACAATATAGGACAGGTACAGCGTATACAAACATACAGTAGGTGTATCAGCAGACAACACTGAAATAAATAACAGGGTGGCAGAAAACGGAGGGATATGGTGGCGTCAATGGCAGTGTTGAAAAGAATGTAGGTTAAGTAAGATACATAAAAGCACATGAGGAAAGACGGTCCTGCTCATGACAGTTTACATTCTAAAGGAAAGGGCACCAAGACATGGGTGACACAGATAGGGTAGAAAGTGAGTGTGGACCACAGAGGGCTTAGGATGAGAGACGTCTGGTTTGGTGCAGAATTGATTCTTGAGAGCCCATTTAAAGATTTGTAGAGAGGTGTAGAGTCTGAGCGAGAAAGGTAGAGAATTCCAAAGAAAGAAAGCAGCACATGCAAAATCTTGGAGGTAGGAGTGGGAGGAGGTAACCAGTAGGCAGGAGATGCAGCAGAGCGAAGAGAATAGGTGTTAACAAAGATACAGTATGATCAGAGATGTAAATGGGAGAGGAGTGGGTGAGGGCGTTGAAAGTGAGTGTGAGTGAGTGTGAGAAGCTTGAAATGGATTCTGAAGGGAAGAGGAGCCAGTGAAGGGCTTGTAAAAGAGGGGAGGTGGATGTAGCACATTTGACGAGAAAGATGAGTTGGGCAGCAGCATTGAGGATAGATTGGAGAGGAGAGAGGTATTTTTAAGGGGTGCCAGATAGCAGGAGATTACAGTAGTCCAGTCTGGAGATGACCAGTGAGTGGATAAGGGTCATTGTGGTATTCTGGGTGAGAAAGTGTCTTATCCTGGAAATATTTTTGAGATGAAAATGACAGTGTGTGGTCGAAGGAGAGGGAGAAGTCAAGGATTACTCCAGGACAGCACACTTGGGGGCTAGATGAGATAGTAGTGTCATCAACAGATAATGAAATTGTGGAAGGTGAGGTTGTGCGGGAGTGTGGGTAGATATTCAGCTCAGTCTTAGACATGTTAAGTTTAAGAAAGCACTGGGACATCGAAGAAGAGTTAGCAGAGAGACAGTTGGACACATGATTGGGGAGAGCAGGTCAGAGGTCAGGGGAGTAAAGGTAGATTTGAGTATAATCAGCATAGAGATGATACTGTAAGTCAAAAGAGCTAATGAGTTCACCTAAAGAGGACCTATAGAGAGAGAAAAGAATAGGACCAAGCAGGGGTGTATCTAGGGGTCTGAGCGCCCCTGGCAAAGTAAGGGGCTGGCGCCATCCCCTACACACATTTGGAATAAGGTGTGAGTATTGGAAATGGGGCATGGTCTTGTGGGGGAAGGGTGTTGACACAATAGTACTTCCAATTCAAATTATGCCACACAGTAGTGTCCCTCATTCACAGTACACCGCACAGTAGTGTCTCGTATTCACGTAACACCATCCCTCCCCCCTAACCCACCTTTCCCACAGCCTGACCTTAACCCCCCCCCCCAAAAAAAAGCCTCTTCAGTGGTGCCTAACCCTAACCTACCCTTCCTAATCTCCCTCCCTGCAGCTAACCCTAGCCCTCCCGCCCTCGCAGCCTAACCCTAACCCTCCCATGCAGCTTGCCAGTGGAGACTTTGGCACCAACTCGATCCGGATTTTGGCATTCTGCATCGCTATCTATGTTGGGATGCCAGCATCAGCATTCCGAGCAGTTTCGGGATGCTGGCGTCAGATTTCCGACCGCCGGGATGCCATCTTGACTGCATGCTGAATAAAATGCTAATAAGATGCTGTGAGATGAGCCTCAAATGGACCCAGCCATTAACCAAACACCATTAGTTGGATGGTAGAAGTGCTTCCTGTTAGAAGAAACATCAGGGTGCCATCACTTCCAAGATAAAATGATCAATTATACAATTAACTGATATACATTTCCTTGAACATGGCCTTGAAATAGGTAAGATATGTATTTTCTTTATTACACTCAACAAGTTAAAGTTTTCGTTTACTTACTACTTACTTACATCTAACATGCATGAAATTCATGTAGTTTTCCAGGTACTATAGTCCCTACTCCCAAACACTGACACTTTTTTATTATCTTCAACAACAAATAGATCTATAGCACTGTGCTATATAACAATTGCTGTGTTCCTGGTGAGAGTCTGTTACTGCTGGCGCGGCGTCTGTGTCCGTCAGCACCGCACTGCACTAGTGATCAGACTAGTGTCCATCAGCACTGCATACCGCACTGCACTAGTGATAAGACTAGTGTCCGGCAGCACCGCACTTGTAATCAGACTCACAATAAACTACAGTTCGCAGCAGCCTTTGCTGCCGGGAGCTCCCAGCAACAAGGGCCGCTGGGAACTGTAGTTTATTTTGAGTCTGATTACAAGTGCGGTGCTGCTGGACACCAGCGCCACTCCAGCAGTAACAGACTCTCACCAGGTACAGTCTGACAGTACTGCTTTTCTATCCTTTGGCCGCGGGTGGCACAGCCAGGCGGTGCCCCCTCCTTGCCTGGCGCCCCTGGCGAGTGCAATCCTGGCCAATAGGTAGATACACCCCTGGGACCAAGAACAGAACCTTGGGGGATACCTACAGTTAGTGGAAATGGGGGGGGTAGTACCATGAGAGGAGACAGAGAAGGAACAGTCACAGAGGTAGGAGGAAAGCCAGTAGAGGGCAGTATCATGCAGACCAAGGGATTGAAGGATTTGCTAAAGGAGAGGGTGGTCCACAGTGTCAAAAACATCAGAGAGGTCAAGGAGAAAAAGCAAAGAGCACTTTTGTGAGGGCAGTTTCAGTGGAGTGGAGAGGACAAAAGCCAAACTGGAATGGGTCAAGCAGTGAGTGGGAGGAAAGAAAGGCAGTAAGGCGATTATAGACAATACACTCAAGGAGTTTGTAGGCAAATGGGAGGAAAGAGATGGGTCGATAGTTGGATAGAGTGTGTGGATCAAGGGTAGGCTTTTTAAGATTAGGGGAGATTAATTCATGATTAAAGGCAGAGGGGACAGTGCCTGAAGAGAGGGAGAGTTTGAGGAGGTGGGAAAGATGGGAGCAGGCCATGGTAAGTGTCAAGGAATGGGGACATTAACCTGGCAGCAATCCTTGCAGGAGCCCCAGGGGCAATTTAAGAGACGAGGAGGCTAATGTGCAGCCTCCTCCATCTGGGCCCCCCTCCTCCCTGCCAGCAGTGCTGTAGAGTCTGAGCTCTAGAGGGCTCAGACGCTAATTTGTATGCACAGATTTTTGGTTATTTGGAGCAGTGTTCATTTGCCCAGAAATGTATTTAGTGCACATGTGCAAAATGCTGTGAAAATGTCTGCTGTCACCAACAGAGGACTCCAGTGGCATACATATTTCAAGAAATGGGTGACACATGTGTGGTTTGGGCCCCCCCCCTGGACTCAGGGGACCATGTGTACCACACACACTGCACACATTATCAAAACGCCAGTGGTAAGCCCCCTCACATTACATTCTTCATAAACACAGACAAAAAGAAAGCCAAAACCCCTTCTCCCCCTCCTCGCACAGACCAAGTAATGAGGAGTGAAGCCTTCCAAGGGGTGCAACAGATTGACCTTACCTCAGAACCGGTGAGAATGAGGGTTTATCAGAATAACATTGTTTGGAAAAATAAAATACTATATCAGGAGCAAAATACTCCAGGCATGCTATCTGACATAGCCAAGTGTTCCACTGTATGTCAATCATTTCTCCCATCTGTGTTGCAAAAAGCCATGACAAGTTACAAGTACTGGGGGGTGATGTGAACAAAATGTATAGAAATCTACCTGATATGATTTCTACCCTAGCTGTGAGTAACCAGCAGAAGTCAGCACAGAGGAGCTGTGACTTAACACCTGAAGAAATGAACAGTCATTTGTTAGCAGCCACATAAAACAATGTAATTGAATAGCTAGGAAAGGGTGGAATCTTTCATAGAGAGCAGAAGGAAGAGACATTGCCCTAAGGGGGATAGCCCATCAACATTCCCTTGAGGCTGAACAGAAGTTCCAAAAGTTGGGACTTCTGAGAGAAAGCAGATAGTGGCCAAGGGTGTTAGAAAAGGGCCAAGGGCCTGCCACTCCCATCCCTCTGCACCCCAGAGCTGAGGTTGGTTACCAGGGAATTGTGGGGACTGGTATGGTCAGCTCTGTTTTAGGATCTACCCCTGAAAATATGGAGGCAGCTGGTTTTTAGATAGGGACAGAAGGGTCTGGTTCCCTTGATGTAATGTCAGATAGAGCAGGTTGTGAAATGTCCCCCTGTACTGAGGAGGAGGGAAAAACCTCAGCTTCCTCTGACAGACTTCTGCTTTACTATCTTGGGCAGTAAGGAGGAGGCTTTCCAAGTCCTCTGGAGCTGCTGGATGAGGACCTGAATGAAATATTAGATGACAAAGAACCCATAAATGACTCAGTTGTGACTCAGGGTATATCAGCTGAGGTATTGACCGAGGTAAGAGAGTGTAAGAAGAAGAGTGTTCCTCACCCAAAACCTGTATTTTCCAAAGCAGGGGTGTAAGGGAAAATACACGTAGGCCTATATCATATAGTCTCATGGAGACCAACCCCCCCCCCCCCCCCCCCCCCCCAGTTGCCTTAGTAGGGTCTCTTTGAATAATGGAAAACTTATAAGGTGGACCCTTAGTTTGCAACAGTACAATTTTACTTTTCGGGGACCAGTTGCCAGCCCATTACTAACAATTGAAGGCTTAGACAAGGACCAACTGCCAGCCCATTGTCTACATTTCATTATATAGAAAGAGGCCAACTGCCAGCCCATCATCAACAACTCAAGGCTTACATGGTGGTCCACTGTTTGCTCATTGACAACAACTCAAGGTATCCAAACTCCGTTGCCAATGACACATAAAAGGCCCTTGTGACAAGTGGTGTCATTAAGGAAGCATTAAGGAAGCTAAAGGAAGCAATTGTTAGACCGCTTCTTAAAAAACCTAATTTAGATCCCGACTGCATGACCAACTACAGACCAATATCAAACCTTCCTTTCCTAGGAAAGGTTATTGAGAAAGTGGTGGCAAATCAACTGGAAACCCGCCTGACAACCCATGATATTTATGATCCATTTCAATCAGGATTCAGGAGAAGACATAGCACTGAAACAGCCCTGGTGTGTGTGTTAAATGATCTTCTGATGGCAAAAGACAGAGGTGACTGTTCAATATTAATCCTTCTGGATCTCTCGGCAGCATTTGATACCGTGGACCATGGGCTTCTGATTGAGCGACTGATACATTTCTGTGGTTTGGATGGCACAGTCCTAAGCTGGTTCAAATCATTTCTCACAGGCAGGTCACAGAGAGTATCATCTGGATTATACTCATCACCACCAGTGCCATTGCCATGTGGTGTCCCACAAGGTTCTATACTATCCCCCATGTTTTTTGCAGTATACATGCTCCCACTGGGCGAAATAATCAGGCGCCATGGCCTGGTCTACCACTGCTATGCAGATGATACACAATTGTACTTGTCCTTTGCTCCGGGCACTGATAACCCAATAGCAACCCTAAATGGCTGTCTAGCTGAACTACAGGAGTGGATGAGCGCCAGCTGGCTACGACTGAACCCGGATAAAACAGAGGTCCTTATAATACGACCGCATCATCAAAGAACAGGACTGCAGCATAGCCAACCAACTGGACTTACACTCGGGGATTCAGAATTACAGACCAGTGATCGTGTGCGGAATCTTGGCGTTGTCCTGGATGGTGGCTTGACACTTAAACATCAGATATCAGCCACAATCAAATCCTCATTCTTTCACCTGAGGAACATAGCCAGAATCAAGCACTTAATTCCTTTAGATGATCTGCCAAAAGTCATACATGCATTTGTATCATCTCGATTAGACTACTGTAATGCCCTCTACCTTGGTCTACCAGCAAAAGAATTGCAACGCTTACAGCTGGTGCAAAACACAGCTGCCAGGCTGTTAACCAACCAGCCCCGTTCTAGCCACATAACACCCATCCTCTACTCCCTTCACTGGCTGCCTCTAAGATGGCGAATCATCTTCAAGATTGGCTTACTGAGTTTCAAAGCATTACATGACCAAGGCCCAAGGTACCTGAAACAGCTTCTGACCCCATACTGCCCCACTCGATTACTGCGATCTGTAGATGAAGGACTTTTAGCTGTACCTAGAATCTACCGTAATTCATCTGGGGGTCGAGCTTTTAGTCATGCGGCTCCGACTCTATGGAACTCACTTCCCCGCACAGTGTGAGAGGCCCCAACTATAGAATCCTTCAAAAGTAGACTCAAGACTTTCCTGTTTACTCAAGCATTTCCATAGTGTCCCTTTTAGTATCTTCATGCTTCTGTATTTTATGAAAATGTACTTCATTATTTTCTGTATTATATTATGCTATATATCTGTTAAGCGCCTTGAGTCCTATTGGAGAAAGAGCGCTATATAAATAAAATTATTATTATTATTATTATTATTATTATTAACCCCAATAGTGTAGAATCATTGTAAAACCTTGTATTGTCCAGGAGAACACCTTAAGATCTACAAGACAACCACTATTACTGTTGTTTCCCACAAAACAATTAAGCCAATACAATAAGTGAGTGGAATGGTGGAAACTTCCAAAGAGAGAAGAGTCCTCCAAACCAGGAAATCACTATTATAAACCAGCAACTCATCCCCAATATTATACCCTTTAACTGCAATAGAACTAAACAAATCAGCCAAAAAAGGGACACAATTTAATTGTTTAACACTTGCTCCTAAATGTATTCTGACACAATCTAGTAGTTTATATTCCAACATGTATATGAAATACCTTCTGTCTTCCTATTTTCTAATTTTTTTACTTAGAATTGATGTAGTCAAAACAAACAATATTATATAGAGACACATAATGTGGGAAAAAATATACAGTTGACAATATGTTGCAGCATTTTGAATAAGATCAATGTCACAAAGTTACTGTATAACTAACCTAAACTGTAAATTAATGCTACTGTAGAGGTTAAAAGGAAATTCTAATTTATCTCTAAACACATTGTGCTCAAACCCCAAAGGCAACACCCATGGGTGATGCAATTTAATGATTTTCTTATCCACACAATAACATATTAATTACACATTAATTATGGATGCATCCTGTATAAATAAGAGTCTCTCCTTTCCTGTGTTCTTTTTCATGGCAATCTAAAGGTGAGTTGTGATCCATCTCCTACATTATACAATACAATGTAAAGTATCTGATCTATAATTGTGACGGTTCTAGTATATTGAAAAACATTTTGTATAAATTTGTGCTGACATTATCTTTTATCTCATTGGTTCTTCTCTTAAAATAAAGCAACACATTGAATCTACAACAACAGTATTTAATGTCCATGTACTGTACATTACATACAGATATCATTATATAAAATACTTAGGTCAATGTACTAAGTCTTTGAGAGGTAAAAAGTGGACAGAGTTAAGTTCTAACCAAACAGCTCCTCACTGTCATTTTTCAAACACACAGGTAGATGTACTAAGCCTTCAAAAGTGAAAAAGTGGAGATAGCAAAAAGGACCAGCCAATCAGCTCCTAACTGCCATGTTTCAGGCTGGGTTTGAATAATGTCAGGAGCTGGTTGGTTGGTAGGTACTTTATCTTTCTCCACTTTATCACTTTCCAACGCTTAGTACATCTCCCATACAGCCTGTAACATGTCAGTAAGGAACTGATTGGCTGGTACTTTATCTCTGTCTAGTGTTTCCCTATCCAAGGCTTAGTACAAAGGACCCAATTCAGTAAGGATTGCAATTTCTGCTAAAAAGCAGTTTCTACAATGAAATAGTTGCCGCCCAGAAATAGAGAAAAAAATGGCCATCGTAAAAATTGTGAATGCATCGCAATATGCGGCTGATCGGAAAATCATATGCAATTACCAGAACATCGAAGATTTTTCCTATCTGCGCCAAGCAAGGTCATCCACAATTTTTGCTAAACAAGGGGCTGGAATTGGTCGTCGCTGACGTCAGAGGCACACCTAAGAAACATCTGGTCACGCCTACATTTTTTCAGACACGCCCAGAAACACCAGCTTTCTGTCACTCAAACAGCGGCTGCACTGCAATCACAATGTGTATGCATTTTCTGTCGCTGTTTTTGCTAGCACGTGCATAGTGTGAATGCTGCACATGCGCAGTTGTTCGATAATCGCCAGATTTTTAAATAGCAAATTTTGCAATCCAACCTGAATTAGGCCCATAGACCCCTCAGGGGGGGTTGTACAGTATTAAGTCTTACACAGAGATAACGTGGAGAGAGATAAAATGCCAGACAATCAGCTTCTTACTGCCATGTTACAGGTTGGGTTTAAAAAAAAGCAGTAAAGTTCTGATTTGTTGGTAGTTTTTTGGTCTCCATTTAATCACTCTCAAAACTTAGTACATCTGCCCCTAACTAGAGATAAGCGGATTCGGTTTTACTCGGTTTTACTCGGTTCTCAAAACGGCATCTTATTGGCTCACGGATGTCACGTGTTTTGGATAGCCAATAAGATGCCGTTTTGAGAACCGAGTAAAACCGAGTAAAATCGAATCCGCTCATCTCTACCCCTAACTGCAATCATATTAAAATAAATGTGTTTGTAAAGTAACAGGAGCTTATTAAACATTTCATAAAATACAAAATTATAACTGAAAGAGAGATATTTCCTTTCCAGGTTCTATGAGGATCTCCGTAGGTATAAAGTATGTATGAAGAGAAATATTACACATGATATTATGTTTGCACTAAGGCCCTGATTCCGAGTTGATCACTCGCTAGCTGCTTTTAGCAGCAGTGCAAATGCTAAGCCGCCGCCCTCTGAGAGTTTATCTTAGCTTAGCAGAAGTGCGAACGAAAGGATCGCAGAACGGCGTCTAAATTTTATCAAGCAGTTTCTGAGTAGCTGCAGACCTACTCCTACCTTGCGATCACTTCAGACTATTTAGTTCCTGTTTTGACATCACAAACACCCCCTGCGTTCGGCCAGCCACTCCCTCTTTTCCCCAGGCACGCCTGCATTTGTATCTGACACGCCTGCGTTTTTCAGCACACTCCCGGAAAATGGTCAGTTACCTTCCAGAAACGCCCAACTCGTGTCAATCACTCAGCGGTCAACAGTGCAACTGAAAAGCGTCGCTAGACCTTGTGTGAAACTGCACCAGATTTTGTGAAAGTACGTCATGCGTGCGCACTGTGCCCCATATGCATGTGCAGAAATGCCACTTTTTTACCTAATTGCCGCGCTGCGAACGAAAGCAGCTAGCGATCAACTGGGAATGAGGGCCTAAGCGCTATACTGACAATGAATACCATGTAAAAAGATTTCAATATCTGTGAACTTTAACAAAGTAATTAATATTACAAAATATTTAATTCTGAATACATTTTAAATGGTTCTACGACACACAGAGATAAAATTAAAGAATCACAGTAGGAAAAAAGGAAATGTATTATAGATTTGTACAAGTAGTTGTTTTAATTGGCAGTAATCTTCCTGTTCTTTTTGCTAAATGCCATACCACATTGTACATGCTTGTAGTACCTAATATACAGTATAATATACACACAAATATTTTATATACAGTAAATTTTATCCTTGTCTACTCTCAAAAGTATATTACAGAATAAATGTATTATCTGAATGGAGGAATTATATTGTCTAAGGTTCTGATTGGTAATATACTTTGACTGAGCCAGTTAGCACACTGCTCTTCCCTCCAGCTACCTATCCAGATTCCATGTCTGATCCACCTCAAAGCATAATAGTAACATGTCACATGCAGACCTGTCCTCTCTTTCACAGACACACAGGTCACTTAAGGTTCCAATGCCTCAATTTTGAAATTCTTTGTGAACATGTTGATGCTTTGTCTACAGGTTCCTCTGCTCCATCATAATGGGATCATGTATGTGCAGGAGATGAAGACTGATTTCAAGAAGTGATTTTGTCCTTGTCTAGCTACCATAAAGATTCAAATAAATTAAAATGAAATTTCTTAATGAGGCTGATTCAAAGTTATGTCTAATGTGTATGTTATTTTCTTTTTTATTTAGATACCATATAATATAAAATAATTTCTCACCCATGTACTGTAACTATAGTGAACCACTAATATATTACTTCTGTAATTATGGCAAAGACAAGGCATGGAATTTTAGGTAAGTGTATTTTATTTTTATTTATTTCTCGTCATATAAGGCAACAATGGCATGTGCTAAATTTGCTGCAAAATAAGTATTTCCTGTACTATTCATATAAATCTGCTTATACTGTATCTAAATCTTTCATTGCACTTGAAGAACAGATACTGTATTTTTTTAGGGCACTTTCACACTGTTCAAAATTATTCCTTGAATCCATTCGATTTTTTGGGATTCACTTATCCACTTGATGTGAATTCCCATTTTTGTGTGACTGTGCAACCAGCCAATTTTCCTATTTAAGTTTACTCTTGTGAATGACCTATGAACAATTTCCAGAACCTTAATTATGACATTACATTATATTTTTCGATTTTTCAGGGATTAATTTTTTCTGAAGAAGTCTAATTATGGATGAAGTGCATAGGGTTTCTGGTGCCGTGTCCATACACTAAGGGGCATATTTACTTAATCGTCTAAAATTGAAAAGTGGTGATGTTGGCCATAGTAACTAAACAGATTCTATAATTTTCTAGTATGCAATAGAGAAATGAAAGGCAGAATCTGATTGGCTGCTCCGGCCAGCGTCACCACTTTTTATTTTTAGAAGCTTTAGTAAATTTACCCCTAATCTGGAGGTTCCTACCAATTGAGCTCACACCCGTAAGGATGGTGGCAGATACATGCCATCACCTCAAATGTATACTAATTGTAGATACTTTGTCATTTACTTTATGTTATAAGCAACTTTTATGAATTATGTGTTGTTTTTTCATAAATTATTAACTGATTGAACATTTGGCCTTTTTTTTGTTGTGTGATCTTTTATAAGAGGTTATTTTTAGGAACACCCTGGATATATAAGCCTGTTCAATTCTACACCTTGGAGGATCCCAGTGAAAAGGTCAAGAGTAAATACCATTCTCATACCTCCATAACCGTTGACAACTTGACAATCTACCCTACCCCACATGCTCTCTGCTGCCTAGGTATCAGCCTTATCTCTGAACTGTCCTTTGCTCCACACATTTAATCTGTCTCTAAATCATGTTACATGCATCTAAAAAACTTATCCAAAACATGACCATATCTTACGCAAGACACTGCAAAAACTCTAATCCATTCTCTCATTATCTCCCACATTGATTATTGCAAAAGTCTCCTTCTTGGTCTTCCCAAACATAGGCTATCACCACTATAATCCATTCTGAATGCAGCTATAAGGCTAATCTTCCTAGGAAGATGTTCATCATCTGCTGATCCTGTCTGTCAGTCCCTTCATTGGTTGCGCATATTCTACCATATTCTATATAAAATACTTCTACTCACATATAAAGCTATTAACCAAACTACAGCAACATAAATCTCTTCGATTATCTCAAAATATCTCCCAACTCTACCTTTTCACTCTACACAAGATCTGTGTCTCTGATCTGCATGGATTACTTACTCCCATTCACAATTGCAGGACTTTCTTCTGGCAGCATCCACCTTATGGAATGCCCTCCCATATATAATTAGGCTATCCTCTTGCCTCCAAACTTTCAAGCGCTTTTCAGGCAAGCCTATCAAATTCCTGAACTGCCTTAATAACCTTTAGAAGTATTCATATCTAATTACATGCCATCAGGACTGTCTTTACAATCTGGTGGAACCTCTTTGCTATAGATAGTGCATATCCTTGTGTAGCCTTCCTATTTCCCTATAGATTGTAAGCTTGGGAACAGGGCCTTCCTACAACTATGTCTGTCTGTTATTACCCACTTTTTCTTATCACTGTAGTTTCCCATAGTAAAGTGCAATGGAATATGCTGTGCTACATAAGAAACTGTAAATAAATAATAATAAATAAGAAAAGTTCTTTAAGACACAGTAACGATGACCCACTGATCTTAGAAGTGAAGAGGCTAGACTGAGAAAGGTTCCAGAAATTGTATTGGTTGCCCAGGTGAGCGACAGCAGCAACATGCTGAGAGAAACGGCTGAAAATGCTGATAGAATGTAGTTCAAATGATGAAAATGTGAGTGATGAAACCCTTGGTAGAACTGTGTATGTAAAATATGGGAACAGTAATATTACAACCCCACCTCCTTAACTGTTTCTAGGCCTGGAGGTGTGCATGAAATGGAGACCACCAGTGTTGCAGGGGAGGCCATGTCTTATTGTGTGGTCCATGTTTCCATTATAGCCAGCAGGATGAGATTTTTTTCATGGATGGATATTAATTTGGTGCAAACAGAGTTTGCATTCCATAAGGTACATTTTAGGGACTTGGAGGGTGATGGGAGAAACATGATATTTATGAGTTTTTCTGGATTTATATTCCATTGTGAATCAGCTGAATGTGAGTGGAACATCTGTGTATGGCCTGGATTTTATCAATTCACCAGCATGTTGAAACAGATAGACAGATAAGTATAGTTGTAGGAAGTCTGGAAAAGTATTTTATGGCAACAGGTTGAGGATGTTACAGAGTATATAAGTAAGAAAAAACTTATGAGAGTCAGAGTATAGAGGTAAGAAAAACTTATTTGAGGGAAATGGATTATTGAAGCTGCAATGTGCACAGGGGGTGAGTTGAAGGGAGAGTGAAGGATTTAATAGCCTTAGAGAAGGTGCCATGGAGTGAAATTAGGAAAAGCAAGTTGTGGTACATGATGATTTTATATTAAAAGTATATAGGTTTGCTAAAAGAATACTGATATCATTTTACATGTGTTTCAGTTTTAAATACAGTGGTTTCATTGTTTTTGAAGAGTTAAGTATTATGATTTGGGATAAACAGTTGATGAACAATTTACAGAGGGAAAGTGGTAAATTGAATCTAATACAATATATTCTGGTGGTTATTGCAGAATGGAGAAATTAGTCATTTACCAATAGTGTAAGTATATTCCTTATTATAGTGACATTAAGAAATAAATTTGTTGAAACACATTATTTAACCAATTGTAATAATTAGATGCTGTATATTAATTAAAACTATAGGGATCATTGGTGCAGTTCTTTGAGGCATTTATTAATTATATTAGCATCCCACTGCTGATTTTATTATTATTATTATTATTATTATTATTATTATTATTATTATCATCCTTTATTTATATGGTGCCACAAGGGTTCCACAGTGCCAAATTACAGAGTACATAAACAAATAATCAAAACAAGAAAACAGCAACTTACAGTTGAAGACAATATAGGACAATACAGGGTAAATAAACATAGCTACATCAGCAGATGACACTGGAATAAGTATCAGGTGGCAGAAGACTGCTGAAGTTGATGCAGTTGAAGATTATTAAAGTAAGAGAAAGGATAAGCACATGAGGAAAGAGGGCCCTACTCGTGAGAGCTTACATTCTAAAGGGGAGGGGTAGACAGACAGGGGTGACACAGACAGAGTACATAGAGAGTGTGGAATAGCGGGTTAGGGCGAGATTTGGCTGGGTTTGGTTTAACTCATATACTTTTTCCAACAACAATGGAAAACACTATACTGTAGCTGTGGCCTCTCCCATGGGAGGCTACATCAATACATTTGGTGCTTGACTATAAGTTTTCCATTTTGCAGAAAAAAAATATACTGTATTTTGTATGTTAAGTTCAGATCTCTAGATAAGAATTCATATAATAGCTTCTCAATCTTAAAACACATCATACATTAATATCTACCTTTAAAATCACAGGGTAACCCACGTTGTATCTATTTGCACCCATACATAGAGAATCTTGAGTGACATGCTTAATTGTGTGGAATTTGTGATAGTGGGTGTGGTTGCACCAATTCAAATGACCCACAATGGCTTTTTCCTTTATTGGTATAAGGACAACGCTTCCAGCAGCCATAATATAGTAATGTAACAAAAAGCAGAAGGAGAGGTCTGATGTTCCTGAGAGGTTCCTGAGTATGAGATGGAGATGCAGGGATATAAGGCTGGATGTTATGCAGAACATGTGTCAGCTGTCAAATAAGATTAACTCTGAGTTCATGGAAAGAAATCTACAGTAACTGAAACACTGTGAGCATGGGAACTTGCTGGAAGTATATATGGTTCAACTTGATCTATGAGAGATTGAAAAGTCAAGAACATGGGTGCATGCAACTATGATGCCTAATGAGAGTTGAATATACAGCATTTAATTACTCCTACATATAGATTTGTGATTACGCAATACAGAAAGAGACATTAGTGAGAGACATTCTTCAAATAATTAAGTAATAATCAGTACACCAAAATGTTAAGACTCTATTTCATATATAAGGATTTGTTCAGTACTATGGGATCACCACATGGGGGCTGTGGTCTAGGCAACACTCTGTCAGAGCTGGTGGGGTTTACCTGTGAGGTTTTAATTCTTGTTGATTAGTCTCACCTGTTGGAGATGTATTTAATTGCTCTCTCTGAGACAGGTAGTTTGTGGCCATTCATTTCCTGCTCCAGTATATGACCCTGCTTAAACTATTCTGTGATCTCCTGAGGTTCTGTTTCTGAGGGATCTGCTCAGCAATTAGCTTTCTCTATTCAGCTGCTTTTGTTTGGTTTCTGTCTTAATCCTGCAACCATAGGTGCATTATGCTGTGGCCTGCATATTTTGCCTGTATCACATTCCTTTTTATTTTGTATTGTGGTACTCGCCAGCCTGCATGTGTTTATCTCTACATTGTGAAGAGTGTCTACTGTTATTCTGAAAAAGTATACGATTAAACAGACCGAGTTTGGAGGGATCACAATGGTGTTTTTGACAACAAAGGCATTGTCTACTAGCGTTTATAACTGTTTTTAACTTTAAAATCTGTATTTAGTTTTTGAACACATGCTGAATTAGAACACAAATTCATAGAGAAGAAGAGTCTCCTGCCTTCCCAATGAAGTTAGCTTGACACACGGCATTCCCAACTGCTTTGTCTGTTCATCATGTTACCTGTCTCATCTATGCTGTATCTTTCCTACCAAAATGTGCGGAGACTTCTGGCTGCCTACCAATGACCTACAGTATATACTGTAAGATTCAATAAACAGATCTACAGCTGTGTGATTGTCCTACTGAGAGCACTGTAATCACACAGCCTTGAAAATAGGTTAAGATGAAAAGTACTGTTTGTTTCTTTACAGAGTAACCTGGATGTGACATGGAGAACCAGACTTACATGAATGGATTCCTCTTATTACCATTTTATGCAAAATCAAATTATAGATTATCAACTATATGCTTATTTTTGCCCCTATATATATTTGGATTGCTTACTAATGCTATTATAATAACAGTGATATACATTGATTACCAGTTACACACCCCTATGTATCTATTTATCTGTAACCTGGCCTTAGTAGATATCTGTTATACAACCACTACTGTCCCTAACCTGCTGCACATGTTACTATCTGGAGATAATACAGTGTCCTTCATACAGTGCTTCACCCAGTTGTTTTTTTATTTTGTGGTTGGATCCTCAGAGATTTATCTAATATTCATTATGGCATATGACCGATATGTTGCTATTTGTTACCCTTTACATTATCATAATATTTTAAACAGAAAACACTGTCTTGTATTGGCATCTGGCACTTGGATATCTGGATGCTTCAACTCATTTGTGATTACAATACCAGTGTCACACATGTCCTTCTGTCATTCTCGCACCATACACCAATTTTTTTGCGATGCTAAAGCTCTGATTAACATCTCCTGTGCTGGCAATGGATACATTTATATTGTAATCTACTTGGAAGTATTGATATATGGAATTTTACCAATCATGTTCTGTTTGACATCATATACACAAATTATCAGAGTTATCTTGCAGATAAAATCTAAGCATGGTAGAAAGAAAGCCTTCTCCACCTGCTCATCCCACCTCACCGTTGTCATTATGTACTATATGACAGCTTTGTCTGTGTACATGATGCCACCATCAGAATACTCCAATGTATTAGAACCAGTGTTTATAGTACTGTACTCAGTTGTCACGCCAGTGATAAACCCACTGATCTACAGTCTACGGAATAAAGATGTAAAAAGGGCTCTGCTGAGACTGCTGTGGGGAAAACAAAGTATTGAACAGTGAGGATCAATGTGTAAAGTGAATAACACAATGTGAGTGATAACTTCATTTAGCATTTTTTTATGAATATGAAATAATTGATAATAGAATTTTATCTTATTGATCCTTGTATTCTCTGTAACATTTGTAATCTGTTTGCTCAGTCATCATTTATCTACATTTCCTCCTTAAAAAAGGCAATTTCCTGTTTCCCACATGAAGAATACCTATGTTAAATTTCAGCTTCCTAACATATCGGGAAGTAAGATAATTAGTGATGAGTGAGTGAATTAGTGAGTGAGTTAGTGAGTGAGTGAGTGAGTGAGTGAGTGAGGGCTTTCACATTTATATATAGATAAGTACTGTAGATTAGTGTTGTATATGGGTGGTCATTCCGAGTTGTTAGCTCGTTGTCGATTTTCGCTAAGGACCAATGTAGGCGAAAATACGCATGCGCATGGTAAGCAGTGCGCATGCGTTAAGTAAATTAGCAAAAAACTTAGTAGATTTACTCACGGCCGAATGAAGAATTTTCATCGTTGAAGTGATCGGAGTGTGATTGACAGGAAGTGGGTGTTTCTGGGCGGAAACTCAGCGTTTTCACGTCGTTTGTGTAAAAACGCAGGCATGCCAAGGAAAAACGCGGGAGTGGCTGGAGAAATGGGGGAGTGGCTGGCCGAATGCAGGGCGTGTTTGTGACGTCAAACCAGGAACGAAACTGACTGAACTGATCGCTAATCTTGAGTAGGTCTGGAGCTACTCAGAAACTGCTAAGAATTATTCAGTCGCAATTCTGCAAATCTTTCGTTCACAATTCTGCTAAGCTAAGATTCACTCCCAGAGGGCGGCGGCCTAGCGTGTGCAATGCTGCTAAAATCTGCTAGCGAGCGAACAACTCGAAATCACCCCCATTGTTGGAATACAGGCACCCTAGACACTATCCTATTAGCACTCATATAATAGTGGTATTTGTTAGCTGAGAGACTATATTGTTACTAGTATAGGTTTGCTACAATAATACTTATATAATTAATTACATTTGTTTCAAATTGCAATACAGCAGTTCCATTGTTTTAGTATAGTTAAGTATTATGTTTTGAGGAAAAGTGTCAATGAGCCACTAACAGAGAGGAATTGGTAAGTTGTAATTTAACAGAATTTCCTCTGGTTGTTATTGTGGCATGGGGATATTAGTAAACACCAATACTGTAAAGATATTCCTGATTATAGTGGCATATAGAAACAAAAATTGCCTTTGGCCTAAGCAGATAAAAACAATATTGGGAGCTGTGAGATGATTAAAATTGACTGGAAATGACTGGAAATGAATGGTATTGAGGATAATAATACTCTAGGATGAAAAAAAGACCCAAATTATGTGATTTAGCTTTTTTTTGTAAACAAAACCAAAACCAGTCAAGACCAAAAACTAAATCCAAAACCAAAACTGGACCACAAATTAGAACCAAAACCAGCAAAAGTGGTCCAGAGCACATCTCTGCTTGTAATCTAGATCTCTAGATAAGTATTTGAAATGTATATTCCAATAGATTCTCAACCTGAAATCACATCACACTTTAGTATTCACTGTACTCTAAGAATCACAGGGTGACCCACTTTCTAATTACTTTTTGCACACAGACTTTTCTTGATTAACACTCTCAAATGTGTAATATTGGGTGTGTTTGCACATACTCGCTTGTCAAACAGAGTCATTTTCCATAAATGATATTAGTACAACACAAACAGTAGCCATAAATATCGTAATGTAACATAGATAGAGTAGAAGGAGATACAGTACATGATGTTCCTGAGTATGAGATGGAAATGCAGGTAGATAAGGCTGGGTGTTGAAGCAGAGCATGGGTCAGCTGTCAGATAGGAGTAACCCTAAGTTCAGCAAAACTAATCTAAGTCAGACGCTGAGAGCATGGGAACAGAATAGAGGTTATACATGTGAGATTAGGAGGCTGCAGATCAAGTACATTGCAGTTTGATCTATGTGAAATTGGCAAGTCTAGAATACATAAAGTATGTAAGCTATTATTAAGCTTAATGTGAGATGACTCCACATTACCTAGGTAATTATACATATATACAGTATGTAACACCCCGGTGTTGGCAGGTATTTCTAAATGGTTGGAAGTAGTATCACAGATGTTAGGTGGCTATGTGACAGACCTTTTTCCATAAAGTGATCTTCCCCATTCCTTGTCTGTAGCACCTTGCACAGAGAGGTAGGATAGATTGATATGCAACAGAAATAAGAGAGCAATTCCAACAGAATGTCTTTTAATTGAGCTGCAATGAACTCTAGATTTTAGAGGATGATTACTTATTTGGCAAAAATTAGACAATCACAAGAACAAGATGGAATCAAAGAAGATTGGTAAATCACAGTTGACTTTAACTAACGGCATGCAGGGACATTTAGTAATTCAATGGGACTATCAATCTAGATATATGCTTCTTCCAATAACACAATAATAATAAGGGTGATGAGAAGAGTGATGGAAAATGCAATTCTCAATGACAGTTTCTGTATTCCTAGCTTTCCCTAACAAGGATGTTTCCATGTTCATCAACAAATAACATTGGAGATCTCTTTAAATCCAGAAAATGCCACAGTTTTGCAATGGGGGTGATGGCACATGTAAGCATGATAAAACCTGGGCTAACAAGAATGCTACAGTACTATAACTCAGTCTATGTAAAGAGGATAAAACTAGCAAAGGAATCTTAGTGTTTATCAACAAATGCAGGTTACTTAGGAGAAAGTGTTCCTTGGGTAAATAAACTCAGTTCTTTCAATGTAAAGTAACTTAATTTCACTTGCACAAATTATTCAGTCTCTTTCTCCTTAATTTTCACTAAATATGTCTTTCAACTGTTATTGAACAGAGTATGTTTGTCTTAATAGCTGTATTGACGCAGGGCCTAGTTTGTAAGGTGTCTCTTTGACAGACTGTCTTACACTGCTTTTACCATTTACAATGCACAGCGTGTGTCAAATGGACACTAGGGCTTGGCACTTTGTTTGCTTTTTGCTCACAACACTGACAGTCTTTGTGTACTCACTCAGAACTTCTGCAGTAGATGTACTCACTAGCTGGCACTGTCTCAGCGGTTCCTTGCTGCACAAGATTGCTGCAGCGTCCGCACCTTTCAGTAGACCTGGCAAGTCCGGTTCCCGTTTTATGGCACTCTGGTAGCACCCCGCTGCTTCTGCTCTGCAGCGCTGCTCTCGCCACCCAGTGTGACCATATTATTTGCATCCGTTTACTCAGCTCTTGCTCCTATCCTCACTCAGCGTGTTCAGGACTCCAATCATTTCTATCTGAGTCCACCTTCTTCTTCCCACAAGGGTCCTCTGCTCCCAGACTCCCTTGTCCAATCCATGCTCACCATCTGGATCATGTGAATGGACCCTGGTCCAACATTAACCCTTGCTGTACCAGAGCATCACTTCAACAGACTTCAGACACTGTAAGTCACTTTCTTTTAAAGGGGGACACTTTGCGTGGGTGCCACATTCTGACTCGCTGGAAATATGCATGTCCTTACGCATGTCCTTACGCATCCATAAACTAGGTCTATACACAAATAATGGCATTTTGGCTCAACTCTTTACTTGCCTTTTTTCTTATGTCAAACAACTGTCGCAAGAATTTACAATTCTTACTCTATGCAAAATAACAAGCTCTGTAACATTTCCAACAATTTTGAATATTTTTGTCAAAGATCTTTTTGGTTTAACAGATTTGTCTTCTTTTCTTCATCTCACTGGTATCTGAGAGGTAATATTCCCATTGTACTTCTCCCTGACCTTCTGATCGGGGGTTCATTTACATTTTCTTCTGCCACTACTGGTTTGGCTGTTGCTTGTAACTCATGTACTGTTTCTTGTTGAGGTATGTGGGTTGGTTCTATTGGCTCAGCAATTCCCACTGGCTGTAGAGTCAAACACATATTTACACAAGAGGTCCATGCTTCTTCCATATTGCTACATTCTGGACACAACTTTAACTAATCCTGGTAAACCTAATGTAGCTACTGATCATTCTCTTTTGTATCTGGTACACGGTCTCATTTTCTCTAGGAACACTGACTACAGAAAGGGTTTGGTTTCCCATTCATAGTCGAGCATACTAACCTGGTTCTTCTTTAACACTTTCGCCACTATTGGTATGAGTTAGGCGAGCGCAGTTTCATTATAATTCTCTTCCTGTCTATGACCTGTTGACCCATATGTAGTACTATTATAGATGAAGACAAGTTCCATCAACAAGGTAGGCCACTCTAAATGCATATGCTGTTGAGCTGTCAAGGTTCTCAATTAGTTTATCAGAATTTGATTAGATCTTTCGCACAATCCATTTCCCTATAACCTTTGGTCTGTAACTTTTTGAATCAAATTAATTCACACAGTTCATGAAAAAGCTTTTTTGTAAAAACTAGGCACTGATCAGTTTATGTCTTATCCGGTTAAACATATGGTCAAATGAATGCTCTCAAGAATATCTCAACTGTTGTGTTTGTTGTAAAAAAAATTATGGGCAATGCTACAGTGAACTTGGTATAGAGTCGACAATGGTGGTATCGACAATGGTGGTATTCTTCCCAACTTTACTCAAGCTTGACATGGTCATTAGTAACCAGTTACAGGGGGTGCTGACTTATTACAGGGTGCAAAGGTGAGCATTGTGTGTTCAGAGATGACCGATGCAAAGTACAAGTGTCACAACAGTTACACCACTCTTCAATACTTTTTCTCAGGTTTATCCAATAAAAATGTTTTCTTATAGTCAACTCTGTCTTCTGGTGTCCAAAATAACCCAATTGGTTGTGCAACAGTATATCAGCTTTTGTACTTGATACCACAATCTGAGTCACTAATTGATGGGTTCAGGGTTTTAGACTTTTCCTGAATATGACATTCCCTTTTTCAGCCAACTGATATCTTTGTCACCATAATTTCAAGTGTTCTGGCTCCACATTATCTCTCTCTTGCCTGGTCATCTCCATCTTACTCATAATCAGTTGTTTCACTTGCCAACATGTGGGGAGCTCATCTTGCCAACATTGCCAATCTATGTCTAAGTTCATTCCTTTCAGTTGATCTCATCCCAATGTTCTGGCCATGAGGTTGTTTTGAGTGGCCTCTGTATCTGGCCTGTGAAAAGCTTGCCATTCCAACAGTTCCCAAGTATCTTCTCCTTCGGGCTCTTCTTTGTCGAGTAATCTAGACAGTGCAACAGCATTCTGGTTAGTCTTCCCAGACCTATACTTGACGGTGATAGTTCACCAGTCGTGATGACTATCTTTGTTCCAAAGCGCCTTACTTAGCTGTGTTGAGGTGTGCTAAGGGGTTATAATCCATAAAGGCCTCAAAGGGGACAGCCGCTAAATATCACCTACATTTTTCTGTTCTGCCCAGACCAGTGCCAAGAACTCCATCTTAAGCACACTATAATTGGTGTCATTTCGCTCCATATTTTTCAAACTTCAGCTTGCAAAAGCATTCGCTTTCTCTGTCCCATCTTGCACTTGAATTAGCTCCTAGTCCTGATTACTTGCATCTATGTATAATCAAAAGGGCTTGGTGTAGTCAGGATAAGCTAATAAAGATGCCTGGACAAGGGCATTTTTTAATTCATCAAATGCTGTCATACTAATAGGACACTCATAATGGTCCCATTCTTGGGGCTTTCTTGCAAGGCCTCATGTAGGGGTGCTGCTGCCATGGCAAAGTCATTTACAAATCTTCTATAATATCCAATAAAACCCAGGAATCTGCACACTTTTTGAATGGTTCTGGGTATAAGCCAGTCTCGCACTGATTCAATCTTTTTTGGGATCAGGGGTCACACCTTTCTCACTAACTAGATGTCCCAGGTACTTGACCTCTGGCTTTAACAAGTGTCACTTGGCAGGGTTCAGCTTCAATCCAAAATTCTGCAGCTGCTCGAATACTTCTTGCAGATGCACCAGGTGTTCTTCATAGGTCTGTAAAGACATAATCAAAATAGAGAACTAATTAAAAATTTCTGTGGCCCAAACAGTGCTCCAACATTCATTGAAAGGTTCCTGGGACATTACATAATCTGAGCGGCATATGCAGGAATTCAAATAGCCCCATTGGTGCTGTAAATGTGGTCTTCTGCCTGTCCTGTGGGGACATCTCAGTCTGCCAATAACCACTCATCAGGTCAAGGATGGAGAAATAGTGGGCAGACTTGAGGGATGTTAAGGACTCTTCGATCTGTGGCAATAGGTATGCGTCTTTATGTGTAACTTCATTCAATTGTTGATAATCTGTGCAGAATCTCAACTGGACAATGTTCTTCACCAAAACAATTTGGGCTGCCCATGGACTGTGACTTTCCTGGATAACTACATATTTTAACATTTCTTCCAGCATCTGTATGACTGGTTGGAGACAATGGAAAGTGCTTCTATTCAATAGGGGGAACATCTCCATTGGGGATGTAATGTTGAACCGTGGATAGTTTACAAAAGTCTGTGGGATCTTTACTGAAAACTTTCAAATTCTCTTTTATCGTGTTCAGTACACACATTCTCTGCTCTTCACCAAGCAGTGATGGAGGCAAGTTGCTGCTACTGTATATATGTTCTGCTGTACACTCAGATGAGGTATTATTGTCTTGAAAATGGGATCAACTCAACTGAGCAAGTGGGATATCTTATACAATCTCACAGCATGGTTTTGTGGGTTCAGAATTCTCATGGGAACTCAACCATCCTTTACAGTCACCAAACTTCTTGCCGCAACTACCTAATTTCTCATGAGCTTTGCACATGGCTCTACCAAAGCTACATAACTTGTACCTTGGGGTCCACACCTAGGCTTACCCCACACAATGGTTTTTGTGTTTGGCTTCAGGACAATAGGCTTCCGATCAGTGATTCTCACTTTTCCTGCCTTCTGTTGGAATCTTGGAAACTCAGGTGTCCTTGTAGCAATCGAATCATATGTTGCAGCACTTGCTGCTCATGATAAGCAGCTTGGGACATAAACTTCTTCAACATAGTTGCTAGCTATTCAGGGCAATGCTGTACAATATTCATGCCAATTTTTTTTCTCTAACCAATAATAACAGGAACAGTATCTTGGTCATGCACATTTGTGACTAGGCATACCTGTTTCTCAAGACAGGCCTATCCAGTCTGGACAGTGGCTTTCAAGTACCCCTGACATTAAATTTCCAAACCATTGCTGGCGATGAAGTGAAGCCAGAATGATGGTGGGGGTAATAGAAACTCTATGCCTTCGTGTCTTTCAAATGCATCTAGTTGAATGGTAGAAATTTGTGATCCCATATCAAGCATAGCTTTGAATTGGATCCCATTGTTGCAGACTGGTATAGTGGGGCATCTGCCAACATACTGTGGGCTCCAATCTCTTTAATTGACTACTAGTGCTGTTCCTCTCACCAATAATCAGTCATCCTCCCATACTGGAGTTTAAATCCCTGTTTGTGTTACAATATCTCTCAATATGCCCATTTTGGTTACACCGTCGGCACATAGGCCTGCCCTGGGTGTCGAATATGTCTGATGCTCTCCATCCATTTCTCGATGTAGGCTTACTGTTTCTAGGCCTGGAGGTGTGCATGAAATGGAGACCACCAGTGTTGCAGGGGAGGCCATGTCTTATTGTGTGGTCTATGTTTCCATTATAGCCAGCAGGATGAGATTTTTTTCATGGATGGATATTAATTTGGTGCAAACAGAGTTTGCATTCCATAAGGTACATTTTAGGGACTTGGAGGGTGATGGGAGAAACATGATATTTATGAGTTTTTCTGGATTTATATTCCATTGTGAATCAGCTGAATGTGAGTGGAACATCTGTGTATGGCCTGGATTTTATCAATTCACCAGCATGTTGAAACAGATAGACAGATAAGTATAGTTGTAGGAAGTCTGGAAAAGTATTTTATGGCAACAGGTTGAGGATGTTACAGAGTATATAAGTAAGAAAAAACTTATGAGAGTCAGAGTATAGAGGTAAGAAAAACTTATTTGAGGGAAATGGATTATTGAAGCTGCAATGTGCACAGGGGGTGAGTTGAAGGGAGAGTGAAGGATTTAATAGCCTTAGAGAAGGTACCATGGAGTGAAATTAGGAAAAGCAATTTGTGGTACATGATGATTTTATATTAAAAGTATATAGGTTTGCTAAAAGAATACTGATATCATTTTACATGTGTTTCAGTTTTAAATACAGTGGTTTCATTGTTTTTGAAGAGTTAAGTATTATGATTTGGGATAAACAGTTGATGAACAATTTACAGAGGGAAAGTGGTAAATTGAATCTAATACAATATATTCTGGTGGTTATTGCAGAATGGAGAAATTAGTCATTTACCAATAGTGTAAGTGTATTCCTTATTATAGTGACATTAAGAAATAAATTTGTTGAAACACATTATTTAACCAATTGTAATAATTAGATGCTGTATATTAATTAAAACTATAGGGATCATTGGTGCAGTTCTTTGAGGCATTTATTAATTATATTAGCATCCCACTGCTGATTTTATTATTATTATTATTATTATTATTATTATTATCATCCTTTATTTATATGGTGCCACAAGGGTTCCACAGTGCCAAATTACAGAGTACATAAACAAATAATCAAAACAAGAAAACAGCAACTTACAGTTGAAGACAATATAGGACAATACAGGGTAAATAAACATAGCTACATCAGCAGATGACACTGGAATAAGTATCAGGTGGCAGAAGACTGCTGAAGTTGATGCAGTTGAAGATTATTAAAGTAAGAGAAAGGATAAGCACATGAGGAAAGAGGGCCCTACTCGTGAGAGCTTACATTCTAAAGGGGAGGGGTAGACAGACAGGGGTGACACAGACAGAGTACATAGAGAGTGTGGAATAGCGGGTTAGGACGAGATTTGGCTGGGTTTGGTTTAACTCATATACTTTTTCCAACAACAATGGAAAACACTATACTGTAGCTGTGGCCTCTCCCATGGGAGGCTACATCAATACATTTGGTGCTTGACTATAAGTTTTCCATTTTGCAGAAAAAAAATATACTGTATTTTGTATGTTAAGTTCAGATCTCTAGATAAGAATTCATATAATAGCTTCTCAATCTTAAAACACATCATACATTAGTATCTACCCTTAAAATCACAGGGTAACCCACGTTGTATCTATTTGCACCCATACATAGAGAATCTTGAGTGACATGCT
Source organism: Pseudophryne corroboree (assembly GCF_028390025.1). NCBI lineage: Eukaryota > Metazoa > Chordata > Amphibia > Anura > Myobatrachidae > Pseudophryne > Pseudophryne corroboree. The sequence continues at coordinate 463,610,266 of NC_086450.1, forward strand.
TAATTGTGTGGAATTTGTGATAGTGGGTGTGGTTGCACCAATTCAAATGACCCACAATGGCTTTTTCCTTTATTGGTATAAGGACAACGCTTCCAGCAGCCATAATATAGTAATGTAACAAAAAGCAGAAGGAGAGGTCTGATGTTCCTGAGAGGTTCCTGAGTATGAGATGGAGATGCAGGGATATAAGGCTGGATGTTATGCAGAACATGTGTCAGCTGTCAGATAAGATTAACTCTGAGTTCATGGAAAGAAATCTACAGTAACTGAAACACTGTGAGCATGGGAACTTGCTGGAAGTATATATGGTTCAACTTGATCTATGAGAGATTGAAAAGTCAAGAACATGGGTGCATGCAACTATGATGCCTAATGAGAGTTGAATATACAGCATTTAATTACTCCTACATATAGATTTGTGATTACGCAATACAGAAAGAGACATTAGTGAGAGACATTCTTCAAATAATTAAGTAATAATCAGTACACCAAAATGTTAAGACTCTATTTCATATATAAGGATTTGTTCAGTACTATGGGATCACCACATGGGGGCTGTGGTCTAGGCAACACTCTGTCAGAGCTGGTGGGGTTTACCTGTGAGGTTTTAATTCTTGTTGATTAGTCTCACCTGTTGGAGATGTATTTAATTGCTCTCTCTGAGACAGGTAGTTTGTGGCCATTCATTTCCTGCTCCAGTATATGACCCTGCTTAAACTATTCTGTGATCTCCTGAGGTTCTGTTTCTGAGGGATCTGCTCAGCAATTAGCTTTCTCTATTCAGCTGCTTTTGTTTGGTTTCTGTCTTAATCCTGCAACCATAGGTGCATTATGCTGTGGCCTGCATATTTTGCCTGTATCACATTCCTTTTTATTTTGTATTGTGGTACTCGCCAGCCTGCATGTGTTTATCTCTACATTGTGAAGAGTGTCTACTGTTATTCTGAAAAAGTATACGATTAAACAGACCGAGTTTGGAGGGATCACAATGGTGTTTTTGACAACAAAGGCATTGTCTACTAGCGTTTATAACTGTTTTTAACTTTAAAATCTGTATTTAGTTTTTGAACACATGCTGAATTAGAACACAAATTCATAGAGAAGAAGAGTCTCCTGCCTTCCCAATGAAGTTAGCTTGACACACGGCATTCCCAACTGCTTTGTCTGTTCATCATGTTACCTGTCTCATCTATGCTGTATCTTTCCTACCAAAATGTGCGGAGACTTCTGGCTGCCTACCAATGACCTACAGTATATACTGTAAGATTCAATAAACAGATCTACAGCTGTGTGATTGTCCTACTGAGAGCACTGTAATCACACAGCCTTGAAAATAGGTTAAGATGAAAAGTACTGTTTGTTTCTTTACAGAGTAACCTGGATGTGACATGGAGAACCAGACTTACATGAATGGATTCCTCTTATTACCATTTTATGCAAAATCAAATTATAGATTATCAACTATATGCTTATTTTTGCCCCTATATATATTTGGATTGCTTACTAATGCTATTATAATAACAGTGATATACATTGATTACCAGTTACACACCCCTATGTATCTATTTATCTGTAACCTGGCCTTAGTAGATATCTGTTATACAACCACTACTGTCCCTAACCTGCTGCACATGTTACTATCTGGAGATAATACAGTGTCCTTCATACAGTGCTTCACCCAGTTGTTTTTTTATTTTGTGGTTGGATCCTCAGAGATTTATCTAATATTCATTATGGCATATGACCGATATGTTGCTATTTGTTACCCTTTACATTATCATAATATTTTAAACAGAAAACACTGTCTTGTATTGGCATCTGGCACTTGGATATCTGGATGCTTCAACTCATTTGTGATTACAATACCAGTGTCACACATGTCCTTCTGTCATTCTCGCACCATACACCAATTTTTTTGCGATGCTAAAGCTCTGATTAACATCTCCTGTGCTGGCAATGGATACATTTATATTGTAATCTACTTGGAAGTATTGATATATGGAATTTTACCAATCATGTTCTGTTTGACATCATATACACAAATTATCAGAGTTATCTTGCAGATAAAATCTAAGCATGGTAGAAAGAAAGCCTTCTCCACCTGCTCATCCCACCTCACCGTTGTCATTATGTACTATATGACAGCTTTGTCTGTGTACATGATGCCACCATCAGAATACTCCAATGTATTAGAACCAGTGTTTATAGTACTGTACTCAGTTGTCACGCCAGTGATAAACCCACTGATCTACAGTCTACGGAATAAAGATGTAAAAAGGGCTCTGCTGAGACTGCTGTGGGGAAAACAAAGTATTGAACAGTGAGGATCAATGTGTAAAGTGAATAACACAATGTGAGTGATAACTTCATTTAGCATTTTTTTATGAATATGAAATAATTGATAATAGAATTTTATCTTATTGATCCTTGTATTCTCTGTAACATTTGTAATCTGTTTGCTCAGTCATCATTTATCTACATTTCCTCCTTAAAAAAGGCAATTTCCTGTTTCCCACATGAAGAATACCTATGTTAAATTTCAGCTTCCTAACATATCGGGAAGTAAGATAATTAGTGATGAGTGAGTGAATTAGTGAGTGAGTTAGTGAGTGAGTGAGTGAGTGAGTGAGGGCTTTCACATTTATATATAGATAAGTACTGTAGATTAGTGTTGTATATGGGTGGTCATTCCGAGTTGTTAGCTCGTTGTCGATTTTCGCTAAGGACCAATGTAGGCGAAAATACGCATGCGCATGGTAAGCAGTGCGCATGCGTTAAGTAAATTACCAAAAAACTTAGTAGATTTACTCACGGCCGAATGAAGAATTTTCATCGTTGAAGTGATCGGAGTGTGATTGACAGGAAGTGGGTGTTTCTGGGCGGAAACTCAGCGTTTTCACGTCGTTTGTGTAAAAACGCAGGCATGCCAAGGAAAAACGCGGGAGTGGCTGGAGAAATGGGAGAGTGGCTGGCCGAATGCAGGGCGTGTTTGTGACGTCAAACCAGGAACGAAACTGACTGAACTGATCGCTAATCTTGAGTAGGTCTGGAGCTACTCAGAAACTGCTAAGAATTATTCATTCGCAATTCTGCAAATCTTTCGTTTACAATTCTGCTAAGCTAAGATACACTCCCAGAGGGCGGCGGCCTAGCGTGTGCAATGCTGCTAAAATCTGCTAGCGAGCGAACAACTCGAAATCACCCCCATTGTTGGAATACAGGCACCCTAGACACTATCCTATTAGCACTCATATAATAGAGGTATTTGTTAGCTGAGAGACTATATTGTTACTAGTATAGGTTTGCTACAATAATACTTATATAATTAATTACATTTGTTTCAAATTGCAATACAGCAGTTCCATTGTTTTAGTATAGTTAAGTATTATGTTTTGAGGAAAAGTGTCAATGAGCCACTAACAGAGAGGAATTGGTAAGTTGTAATTTAACAGAATTTCCTCTGGTTGTTATTGTGGCATGGGGATATTAGTAAACACCAATACTGTAAAGATATTCCTGATTATAGTGGCATATAGAAACAAAAATTGCCTTTGGCCTAAGCAGATAAAAACAATATTGGGAGCTGTGAGATGATTAAAATTGACTGGAAATGACTGGAAATGAATGGTATTGAGGATAATAATACTCTAGGATGAAAAAAAGACCCAAATTATGTGATTTAGCTTTTTTTTGTAAACAAATCCAAAACCAAAACCAGTCAAGACCAAAAACTAAATCCAAAACCAAAACTGGACCACAAATTAGAACCAAAACCAGCAAAAGTGGTCCAGAGCACATCTCTGCTTGTAATCTAGATCTCTAGATAAGTATTTGAAATGTATATTCCAATAGATTCTCAACCTGAAATCACATCACACTTTAGTATTCACTGTACTCTAAGAATCACAGGGTGACCCACTTTCTAATTACTTTTTGCACACAGACTTTTCTTGATTAACACTCTCAAATGTGTAATATTGGGTGTGTTTGCACATACTCGCTTGTCAAACAGAGTCATTTTCCATAAATGATATTAGTACAACACAAACAGTAGCCATAAATATCGTAATGTAACATAGATAGAGTAGAAGGAGATACAGTACATGATGTTCCTGAGTATGAGATGGAAATGCAGGTAGATAAGGCTGGGTGTTGAAGCAGAGCATGGGTCAGCTGTCAGATAGGAGTAACCCTAAGTTCAGCAAAACTAATCTAAGTCAGACGCTGAGAGCATGGGAACAGAATAGAGGTTATACATGTGAGATTAGGAGGCTGCAGATCAAGTACATTGCAGTTTGATCTATGTGAAATTGGCAAGTCTAGAATACATACAGTATGTAAGCTATTATTAAGCTTAATGTGAGATGACTCCACATTACCTAGGTAATTATACATATATACAGTATGTAACACCCCGGTGTTGGCAGGTATTTCTAAATGGTTGGAAGTAGTATCACAGATGTTAGGTGGCTATGTGACAGACCTTTTTCCATAAAGTGATCTTCCCCATTCCTTGTCTGTAGCACCTTGCACAGAGAGGTAGGATAGATAGATATGCAACAGAAATAAGACAGCAATTCCAACAGAATGTCTTTTAATTGAGCTGCAATGAACTCTAGATTTTAGAGGATGATTACTTATTTGGCAAAAATTAGACAATCACAAGAACAAGATGGAATCAAAGAAGATTGGTAAATCACAGTTGACTTTAACTAACGGCATGCAGGGACATTTAGTAATTCAATGGGACTATCAATCTAGATATATGCTTCTTCCAATAACACAATAATAATAAGGGTGATGAGAAGAGTGATGGAAAATGCAATTCTCAATGACAGTTTCTGTATTCCTAGCTTTCCCTAACAAGGATGTTTCCATGTTCATCAACAAATAACATTGGAGATCTCTTTAAATCCAGAAAATGCCACAGTTTTGCAATGGGGGTGATGGCACATGTAAGCATGATAAAACCTGGGCTAACAAGAATGCTACAGTACTATAACTCAGTCTATGTAAAGAGGATAAAACTAGCGAAGGAATCTTAGTGTTTATCAACAAATGCAGGTTACTTAGGAGAAAGTGTTCCTTGGGTAAATAAACTCAGTTCTTTCAATGTAAAGTAACTTAATTTCACTTGCACAAATTATTCAGTCTCTTTCTCCTTAATTTTCACTAAATATGTCTTTCAACTGTTATTGAACAGAGTATGTTTGTCTTAATAGCTGTATTGACGCAGGGCCTAGTTTGTAAGGTGTCTCTTTGACAGACTGTCTTACACTGCTTTTACCATTTACAATGCACAGCGTGTGTCAAATGGACACTTGGGCTTGGCACTTTGTTTGCTTTTTGCTCACAACACTGACAGTCTTTGTGTACTCACTCAGAACTTCTGCAGTAGATGTACTCACTAGCTGGCACTGTCTCAGCGGTTCCTTGCTGCACAAGATTGCTGCAGCGTCCGCACCTTTCAGTAGACCTGGCAAGTCCGGTTCCCGTTTTATGGCACTCTGGTAGCACCCCGCTGCTTCTGCTCTGCAGCGCTGCTCTCGCCACCCAGTGTGACCATATTATTTGCATCCGTTTACTCAGCTCTTGCTCCTATCCTCACTCAGCGTGTTCAGGACTCCAATCATTTCTATCTGAGTCCACCTTCTTCTTCCCACAAGGGTCCTCTGCTCCCAGACTCCCTTGTCCAATCCATGCTCACCATCTGGATCATGTGAATGGACCCTGGTCCAACATTAACCCTTGCTGTACCAGAGCATCACTTCAACAGACTTCAGACACTGTAAGTCACTTTCTTTTAAAGGGGGACACTTTGCGGGGGTGCCACATTCTGACTCGCTGGAAATATGCATGTCCTTACGCATGTCCTTACGCATCCATAAACTAGGTCTATACACAAATAATGGCATTTTGGCTCAACTCTTTACTTGCCTTTTTTCTTATGTCAAACAACTGTCGCAAGAATTTACAATTCTTACTCGATGCAAAATAACAAGCTCTGTAACATTTCCAACAATTTTGAATATTTTTGTCAAAGATCTTTTTGGTTTAACAGATTTGTCTTCTTTTCTTCATCTCACTGGTATCTGAGAGGTAATATTCCCATTGTACTTCTCCCTGACCTTCTGATCGGGGGTTCATTTACATTTTCTTCTGCCACTACTGGTTTGGCTGTTGCTTGTAACTCATGTACTGTTTCTTGTTGAGGTATGTGGGTTGGTTCTATTGGCTCAGCAATTCCCACTGGCTGTAGAGTCAAACACATATTACACAAGAGGTCCATGCTTCTTCCATATTGCTACATTCTGGACACAACTTTAACTAATCCTGGTAAACCTAATGTAGCTACTGATCATTCTCTTTTGTATCTGGTACATGGTCTCATTTTCTCTAGGAACACTGACTACAGAAAGGGTTTGGTTTCCCATTCATAGTCGAGCATACTAACCTGGTTCTTCTTTAACACTTTCGCCACTATTGGTATGAGTTAGGCGAGCGCAGTTTCATTATAATTCTCTTCCTGTCTATGACCTGTTGACCCATATGTAGTACTATTATAGATGAAGACAAGTTCCATCAACAAGGTAGGCCACTCTAAATGCATATGCTGTTGAGCTGTCAAGGTTCTCAATTAGTTTATCAGAATTTGATTAGATCTTTCGCATAATCCATTTCCCTATAACCTTTGGTCTGTAACTTTTTGAATCAAATTAATTCACACAGTTCATGAAAAAGCTTTTTTGTAAAAACTAGGCACTGATCAGTTTATGTCTTATCCGGTTAAACATATGGTCAAATGAATGCTCTCAAGAATATCTCAACTGTTGTGTTTGTTGTAAAAAAAATTATGGGCAATGCTACAGTGAACTTGGTATAGAGTCGACAATGGTGGTATCGACAATGGTGGTATTCTTCCCAACTTTACTCAAGCTTGACATGGTCATTAGTAACCAGTTACAGGGGGTGCTGACTTATTACAGGGTGCAAAGGTGAGCATTGTGTGTTCAGAGATGACCGATGCAAAGTACAAGTGTCACAACAGTTACACCACTCTTCAATACTTTTTCTCAGGTTTATCCAATAAAAATGTTTTCTTATAGTCAACTCTGTCTTCTGGTGTCCAAAATAACCCAATTGGTTGTGCAACAGTATATCAGCTTTTGTACTTGATACCACAATCTGAGTCACTAATTGATGGGTTCAGGGTTTAGACTTTTCCTGAATATGACATTCCCTTTTTCAGCCAACTGATATCTTTGTCACCATAATTTCAAGTGTTCTGGCTCCACATTATCTCTCTCTTGCCTGGTCATCTCCATCTTACTCATAATCAGTTGTTTCACTTGCCAACATGTGGGGAGCTCATCTTGCCAACATTGCCAATCTATGTCTAAGTTCATTCCTTTCAGTTGATCTCATCCCAATGTTCTGGCCATGAGGTTGTTTTGAGTGGCCTCTGTATCTGGCCTGTGAAAAGCTGGCCATTCCAACAGTTCCCAAGTATCTTCTCCTTCGGGCTCTTCTTTGTCGAGTAATCTAGACAGTGCAACAGCATTCTGGTTAGTCTTCCCAGACCTATACTTGACGGTGATAGTTCACCAGTCGTGATGACTATCTTTGTTCCAAAGCGCCTTACTTAGCTGTGTTGAGGTGTGCTAAGGGGTTATAATCCATAAAGGCCTCAAAGGGGACAGCCGCTAAATATCACCTACATTTTTCTGTTCTGCCCAGACCAGTGCCAAGAACTCCATCTTAAGCACACTATAATTGGTGTATTTTGCTCCATATTTTTCAAACTTCAGCTTGCAAAAGCATTCGCTTTCTCTGTCCCATCTTGCACTTGAATTAGCTCCTAGTCCTGATTACTTGCATCTATGTATAATCAAAAGGGCTTGGTGTAGTCAGGATAAGCTAATAAAGATGCCTGGACAAGGGCATTTTTTAATTCATCAAATGCTGTCATACTAATAGGACACTCATAATGGTCCCATTCTTGGGGCTTTCTTGCAAGGCCTCATGTAGGGGTGCTGCTGCCATGGCAAAGTCATTTACAAATCTTCTATAATATCCAATAAAACCCAGGAATCTGCACACTTTTTGAATGGTTCTGGGTATAAGCCAGTCTCGCACTGATTCAATCTTTTTTGGGATCAGGGGTCACACCTTTCTCACTAACTAGATGTCCCAGGTACTTGACCTCTGGCTTTAACAAGTGTCACTTGGCAGGGTTCAGCTTCAATCCAAAATTCTGCAGCTGCTCGAATACTTCTTGCAGATGCACCAGGTGTTCTTCATAGGTCTGTAAAGACATAATCAAAATAGAGAACTAATTAAAAATTTCTGTGGCCCAAACAGTGCTCCAACATTCATTGAAAGGTTCCTGGGACATTACATAATCTGAGCGGCATATGCAGGAATTCAAATAGCCCCATTGGTGCTGTAAATGTGGTCTTCTGCCTGTCCTGTGGGGACATCTCAGTCTGCCAATAACCACTCATCAGGTCAAGGATGGAGAAATAGTGGGCAGACTTGAGGGATGTTAAGGACTCTTCGATCTGTGGCAATAGGTATGCGTCTTTATGTGTAACTTCATTCAATTGTTGATAATCTGTGCAGAATCTCAACTGGACAATGTTCTTCACCAAAACAATTTGGGCTGCCCATGGACTGTGACTTTCCTGGATAACTACATATTTTAACATTTCTTCCAGCATCTGTATGACTGGTTGGAGACAATGGAAAGTGCTTCTATTCAATAGGGGGAACATCTCCATTGGGGATGTAATGTTGAACCGTGGATAGTTTACAAAAGTCTGTGGGATCTTTACTGAAAACTTTCAAATTCTCTTTTATCATGTTCAGTACACACATTCTCTGCTCTACACCAAGCAGTGATGGAGGCAAGTTGCTGCTACTGTATATATGTTCTGCTGTACACTCAGATGAGGTATTATTGTCTTGAAAATGGGATCAACTCAACTGAGCAAGTGGGATATCTTATACAATCTCACAGCATGGTTTTGTGGGTTCAGAATTCTCATGGGAACTCAACCATCCTTTACAGTCACCAAACTTCTTGCCGCAACTACCTAATTTCTCATGAGCTTTGCACATGGCTCTACCAAAGCTACATAACTTGTACCTTGGGGTCCACACCTAGGCTTACCACACACAATGGTTTTTGTGTTTGGCTTCAGGACAATAGGCTTCCGATCAGTGATTCTCACTTTTCCTGCCTTCTGTTGGAATCTTGGACACTCAGGTGTCCTTGTAGCAATCGAATCATATGTTGCAGCACTTGCTGCTCATGATAAGCAGCTTGGGACATCAACTTCTTCAACATAGTTGCTAGCTATTCAGGGCAATGCTGTACAATATTCATACCAATTTTTTTTCTCTAACCAATAATAACAGGAACAGTATCTTGGTCATGCACATTTGTGACTAGGCATACCTGTTTCTCAAGACAGGCCTATCCAGTCAGGACAGTGGCTTCCAAGTACCCCTGACATTAAATTTCCAAACCATTGCTGGCGATGAAGTGAAGCCAGAATGATGGTGGGGGTAATAGAAACTCTATGCCTTCGTGTCTTTCAAATGCATCTAGTTGAATGGTAGAAATTTGTGATCCCATATCAAGCATAGCTTTGAATTGGATCCCATTGTTGCAGACTGGTATAGTGGGGCATCTGCCAACATACTGTGGGCTCCAATCTCTTTAATTGACTACTAGTGCTGTTCCTCTCACCAATAATCAGTCATCCTCCCATACTGGAGTTTAAATCCCTGTTTGTGTTACAATATCTCTCAATATGCCCATTTTGGTTACACCGTCGGCACATAGGCCTGCCCTGGGTGTCGAATATGTCTGATGCTCTCCATCCATTTCTCGATGTAGGCTTCCACCACTTGCAGGTGTTTTTCCTTTACTCCAGTCACCACAGAGACAGTCCCTTTGCTTGAGTTACTCTACTTTTCATATTACGAATCTCTCTACAAATCTCCACTATGCATGATGTCAACTCATCTATCCTTGGGGTTAGTGTGCTAAGCAGGTCACTTGTAGTCTTATGTGAGACTTATACTAATATCTCTTAAGGAATGTGTTTCTCTTTGAAACCAGGTATTTCTAAGAAACATGTTTCTTGATCCTGATATTGCCATATTACTTCCTAAAAGCTCATAAATGTTTCTTGTGGCAGCTGCTTATGCTATACAACTTCAGCTGTATCTTTACCATTTCTGTATTTTTTCCTACTGTGAACAGCATTACTAAAGTTTTGTCTTCATTTCTCACTTCTTGTTCACCCACTGTTCTGACAGCTCTTAAGGCCTCTTGCAGTCCTAATGCATAGTCTCTCAGAGTTTCACCTGGTAACTGTTTTTTCAAATAAAACTTGGTTTTCAATTCAGGGATGGTGTAAAGTTTAAATAAATGTTTTACTCTTGGGTCTATGATGCTACTTCTCGCAGAGCTGAACCTTTGAGTTGCCCTATTAGGATCTCCACCTGATAAGCATCTGCCAATGTGTACAAACAGAACTTGGATTGCATCTTCTTTATAAACTCTTTCAGTGTATTATGTTCTTTATCCCTCACTTTTCCTAAGTATGTAGGTAGACAGGGGTTGCAAAACTAGTATTGTAGCGTTAAGGGATTGAATTTGGCTTACTGAGGGGCCATTCCTGCCTGACATAATCCATTCCTGGCTGTGAAGGGTTTAAAGCATTATCAACTCCCTGCTTTGAAGAATTTGGGATATTATAACACCTGGTTGTGGCAGATTTGGGACTACTGCTACTTGATCCTGTGGTTGCAACAAGCTAACCCTGATGTATTGTTCCTGCTTTGGACTCTATAATCCTGTTCATGATGCCAAATGTAACACCCTGGGGTTCGCAGGTATGCCTACCTGATTTGAAGAGGTAACTTTTTCCTAAAGTGTTCTTCCCTGTACCTTGTCTGTAATACTTTGCTCAGAGAGGTAGGATACATTGATACACAAAAGGAATGAGACAGCAATTGCAACAGGTTGTCTTTTTATTGAGCCACAATGAACTCTGGATTAAAGATGCTTATTAGTTATTTGGCAAAAATTACACAATCACAAGAAAAAGGTGGCATCAAAGACTATTGGTAAATCACAGTTGACTTTAGATAACAACGTGCAGGAACATATTATAATTCAATAGGACAATCAATCTTATCACAGATATGTGCATATTCCAATAAAGAACAATAATAATAAGGGTGATGAGAAGAGTGATAAAAAAATAAATTCTCAATGACAGTTTGCATAATACTAGCTTTCCTTAACAAGGATTTTTCAATCTTCACTGGCAAATAACGTAGGAGCTCTCTTTAAATCCTGAAATGCCACAGTTTTGCAATGGGAGTGATAGCACATGTAAGCATGATGAATCCTGAGTTAACAAGAATGTTACTGTAACTCAGTCTATGTAAAGAGGATAAAACTAGAAAAGGAATATTAGTGTCTCTAAACAAATGCAGCTTACTTAGTAGTATGGGTTCCTTGGGTAAATAAACTCAGTTTTTTCTATGTACAGTAACTTACAGTCATTTTGCTTTCACAAATTATTCAGCCTCTTTCTCCTAAAAAGGTCACTACATATGTATTTCAGATGTTCTTGAACAGAGTGTGTTTGTCTTAATACTGTAGCTGTATTCAAGCAGGGGCTAGTTTGTAAGATGATGCTTTGACAGACTATCTTACACTGCTTTTATCATTTACAAAGTGCAGTGTGTGAGAAATGGACACTTGGGCTTGAGAATTTGTTTGCTTGTGCTTACAACACTAACAGTCTTTGTATACTCACTCAAAACTTCTGTGATAGATGTACTCAGTAACTGGAGCTTTTTCAGCGGTTCCTAGCTGCACAAATTGGCTGTGGCATCTGCAACTTTTGGCAGGCCTGGTGGTGTCCAGTTCCTTGCTGAGACATCTCACATTCGTTCACCTAGTTCTCGGCACTCCGGTAGCACCCTGCTGCTTTTGCTCTGTGGCACAGCTCTCAAAACCCAGCGTGACCATATGATTTGCATCAATTTACTCAGCTCCTTCTCCTCTCCTCCCTCAGCGTGTCCAGGACTCCAATCATTTCTATCCAACTTCACCTTCTTCTTCCCAAAAGGCTCCTCTGCCCAGAGACTCCCTTGTCCAATCCACGCTCACCATCTGTAACATGTGAACGGACCCTGGTCTGACCTTAATCCTTACTGTACCAGCTTGTCACTTCACCAGTCTTCAGACACTGTAAGTCACATTCTTTTAAAGGGGCACACGCCTACACTTTCTGGGGGTGTCACACAATTATATATATATATATGTTAACCCTCTATAGCATAAGGCACTAGTGAGAGATGCTCTGCAATTAATGAAATGATAGCACACCAATATAACAGAGCAGGAGAACAGAATTGTCTTTTTAATGAAGTTAGCTAGATACCAGAATTCTTATCTGTCATGTCTGTGCATCATGTAACCTGTCCTACATGCATCATCATCTTTGTTCATATATTTGGAGTGCTCTTAAATGCTATTAAAATAATAGTGATATACATTGATTACCAGTTACACCCCCCCATATATATGTTTCTCTGTAACTTGGCCTTAGTAGATATCTGTTATACAACCACTACTGTCCCTAACCTGCTGCACATATTACTATCAGGAGATAATACAATGTCCTTCATACAATGCTTCACCCAGATGTATTTTATTTTGTGGTTGGATCCTCAGAGATTTATCTAATATTCATTATGGCACATGACCGATATGTTGCTATTTGTTACCCTTTACATTATCACAATATTTTAAACAGGAAACACTGTCTTGTATTGACATCTGGCACTTGGACATCAGGATGCTTCAACTCATTTGTGATTACAATACCAGTGTCACACATGTCCTTCTGTCATTCTCGCACCATACACCAGTTTTTCTGTGATGCTAAAGCTCTGATTAACATCTCCTGATCTGGCAATAAATACATTTATATTGTAATCTATTTGGAAGTATTGATATATGGAATTTTACCAATCATGTTTTGTATGACTTCAGATATAAAAATGTTCAGAGTCATCTTGCAGATAAAATATAAGCATGGTAGAAAAAAAGCCTGCACATCCCACCTCACCATTGTCATTATATACTATATGACAGCTTTTTATGTGTACATGATGCCACCATCAGAATACTCCAATGTCCTAGAACCAGTATTTAGTGTAGTTTACTCACACCCATAATAAACCCTCTTCTCTACAGCCTACGGAACAAATATATGAAAAGTGCTCTGCTGAAACTACTTGTGGGGAAACAAAGTATTGAACAGTGAGGGAGAATTTGTAACATTTTAAATAACACTATGTGAATGATATCTTAAGTTGAGCAATTTGTTGTTAATGAATATGAAATTAATTATAAAAATCTTTGATGTTGCTCTTAATGATCCTTTTATTAACTGAATTTTATCTCATCTATTTGTTCTGCTTCAGCATATCAAATAACTTTTCATCACTAATGGACAAGATGTAATTTGAGTAACCTTACTAAAAGGGGCACAATATTTTAAAGTGTAAAGCATAGCCAATATAAAATCAATGAAATCTCTTTTATTCACACATAAATAATAAATGATTTAAAAAAAACTATATCAATTGCATAAAAATAATCCCATATATGACCATTATAGTCTTTCCTTGCTATAGCTCCAGAGTATGTATAAGACACTCACACAAAGATGCTAAATCGTGTGTGGAGTATTAATGGTTGGCTTCAGGACATGTGAAGCCACTCCAGGCAAAAAGTGTCTTGTTTAAAAGCTTTTTATGTGGTAATGAACTGCCATGTCACATGAGTACTGCATTCCAAATGGAAATCAGTAAGAAGGATCCTTATAAACCTTCACTGTAAGTTTGTTATATCCTCACTTAGACTGTTGGTTGGAATACATATTATACCCAGTAATCGGGATGCCGGCAGTCAATGACAAAGGCATCCCGGCATTGAATATCCCGACATTGGAGGGGGTATGTATTTCTGCCCCCATCTATCTCCAACCCTAGCCCTAACCCTCGTGGGGTGGCAGCTAGGGCTAACCATCGGTGGTTGGCAGCTAGGGCAAACCATTGGGGAGTGTTTGCTAGGGCTAACCCTACCTGTGCCTAACCCTAAAACCAAAGTATGTGCGGTGAAATAAAGGGCTGAGGAGGCACTGGCTTGTACCAGAGCCACATTTATACGCAATATATAAGCCAAAGGGTGCATCTGAGCATCATACACAGGTACAGCAGAATAAGCTCCTTCAAATATGGTGAGTTTTGATCAGAGACGTGCAGAACAGAAAGCCAGAGGAGGCCCTGCCTCACCTGCCATAGACTTTTTACTCCAGAGTTTTGGAGCCGGTATCCTGAGTGGTGTCAGGATTACGGCATCAATCACATGACAGACGATATTCCGACAGCTAGGATGCTAAACATACCTTGTTGGTTCTTAGAGGAAATACACACTATGCTTTATGGATCATCAATGCTAGGACTGGCAATAGTAGTATGGTACACACAGGGGAATGAGCAGTGGTGCAAGTAGAATTTTTTTCTTAGTGGTAACGTGTCATGAGGGGGCATGGTCACATGAAACTAGGGCAGTGGCAACATGACAATAGAGGCATGGCCACATTATGCCACATGCCGTAATGCCCCTTACACATTATGCCAAACACTGTAATGCCCATTTCACATTATGCCAAACACCATAATGCCCATTACACATTATGTCACACACCGTAATGCCTTACATAATATACCAAACACTGTAATCCCTATTACATATTATGCCACACACAGTTATGCCACTGACACAATTTTATGTCCACACACAAAAATGCCCCTTTTAAATTATGTTCCAGTGGTGGGCTGTTGGTACGGAGTATCGCCACCATGTTTCTTAATGGCACTCCATACCACCGCATACCACCTTACTTTCAGCACTGGGAATAAGAGAACAACCGGTCAAAGCATTCTCAGGTGTTTTTTTACTCACATCCCAGTATGAAAGTAGAAGTAAGAATCAAACTCTGTGTCTGAATCTTCTCTATGTATGTCCTGATTTGTAACCTAGGATCCTTGTTATAACCTGCGACCATTGTTGGTGCTGCTGTTAGTAAAATAGCTGATTTCAGGTGCAATAGTAAGCAGTCCAATCCACAACAAATGGAGTCACTGGCTAATTTGTGCACACACAGAGAAAAAAAACCTTACAAAATCATGTCAGTCTTTCTTAGATATGCCACAGTGAGTGGAACATACAGCATCTCAAGGAGGTACTGTAAGTTATGTTAAAAAAACAATAGTAATAGCATAGTATTTGTGACAGGTGTGCGAGTTTGTGCTGTTATCCCTAAGGGTAGCTTAAATATGCAAAAAGAAAAGTATGGGGGTGCTAAATGTTATGTGTAGGAGAATACTACAACAACGAAGATGGTCAGTGTAAATTAAATTAATGTCTGATAATAAAGCAATAAAACAAAAAAGAATACATATGAAAAACATCCCTCAGGACTAGACAGTCATAATATACCATTAACCAATACAATTAATGTATCCAGAGACGTAAGTTCATACCAGACGCACAGATGCTAAATACACTGTGGTGCCCCCCCCCCTCCCATGGCTCCTGCTTGCACATGTGCCAGCGGCAATCAGTGTATGAGCAGCAGAGGGAACAAATGAGAAAGTAATGTAATCTCAATGCTATCACATTACCTCTCAATGACCACTGGGCCGGGCTCCATTCCAGCGACTCACCAGAGGTACATCTGGGCGAATAAAGTCATGGCTGCTGTCAGAAATTGTGAGGCGCGGTACAGATGAAATAGGCTGTACCTATTGATGGTGATCACTGGCTACAAGTCCTCTGATAATCTGTACAACAGACAGTACATTTATCTACAGTATGTCATACTCTGCATTCCCATATGTTGCAGCACTGAACTGGTCCTGCTCACATACACTCCTGTATGCTGCAGCACTAAATCACAGTATCAGTAGTAGGTCATACTCTGCACTCCTATTATATGCAGCATTGAATCACAGTATATTGAGCAGGTCATACTGAACCCTGTATACTTAAGCACTTACAGTATTCAATATATAGTATAAAATGTCAAGGGGAAGTCCACTATACAAAAGCAACACAAAGATGTAGTAGGACACAGTGACATTATCTCTGCAGTGCTGACCTCCTCTTGGGACATCTCTATTGTCTCCAGGAATAAGGCACCTGCGCCATGTTACCAGGGACATCTTAAGCTCAAATCAATGGAAAATAGCCTTGGCTGCCATTTTTCTTAGTGATTTTTGCTGCTGTGCAGTTAGTCCCGGGCCCATGGAGAAGAGAGTATAATTAAATGGGTGCAGTGTGTACAGTGTGTGGGCCCCAAGGACCCAGGGGCCCATATGCACCACACATTGCTACCATAACAGAAACGCCATTGGCTCCACCCTCCTCTATTACAGCAAGAAGGACACAGAACTGGAGTCAATGGAGGAGGTGCCCCCTCAAGGATTGGAAGCCCAGTGGCAATTGACTCTATTGTCTCCGGCAGGTCTGCCCATGAATGTATCATATACTCAAGAGCAAACAATCTCTAATAATTAACTAAGCCAATATACAGTACATCAAAAACAATAGACCACTTTGCAAAAAATATCAAGTACAATAGTATAACAACTGTTCAATCACAATGTGTGTAGGAAAAAAACTGTGTTCCCTAATGCACACCGAGTGAATAATATTACTACATAATAATAGTCAGATAATACGGAGATCTTAGTTGCGTATATCTGCAGATATAGGGTTAAGCCCCCAGGCCGATCGACAAGGCTTCTCCGTCACTGGGGGTCCCTAATACTAGGTATGGGCCCGGGGTGCAGGACCCCACGATGTTGGCACAGGTCGGCCACCCCAGGTCAGCACACAGGTGAGAATTAATAGGGGTTAATAAGAAGCACAGAAGTGCTATGTAAGTGGTGTGATTAAAATAATATATACAAAGTGATAGGAAAAATAATAAGTGTTAATAAAGTGTTAGGGTGTGCCGACCTGAAGCAGCCCAGCCATACCGACACAGGGGCCACCGCACCCCACAACCACCCCATAAATAATTACAAATATATCTGGGTTAAATTCCCAGTGTAAGGCCACATGGTAATGGCACCTACAGCATCTGAGAGCCAGCTTACCTGGGGATACCCCTGGCTTCCCCTGTGGCACTTCTGGAGTCAGCAATCCCTCCTAATGCTGACCCATTTATGCCTCTCTATATACAATACACAAAGTGGAAAGCTGCTCAATCAGATTGTAATGTCACTCAGGTGCTAAAAGGTAAGGGGTAATTCTGTGTAGGAAAAAAACTGTGTTCCCTAATGCACACCGAGTGAATAATATTACTACATAATAATAGTCAGATAATGTAGTAATATTATTCACTCGGTGTGAATTAGGGAACACAGTTTTTTTCCTACACAGAATTACCCCTCCCCTTTTAGCACCTGAGTGACATTACAATGTGATCGAGCAGCTTTCCACTTTGTGTACAATCACAATGTGTATAATCCAGACCAAGATTGAAGGAAATGTTCAGTCTAATGCTGAATCAGATCTTGCAAAACCAAGATATATTCATATATAATAAATAGTCAGAATTTGTAAATACACTGACATTTTGGACTGAATGTGCCAGCAGCTGATAAATTATACAGGGTGAACTCTGCACTCCATAGAAGTAATTATCTGGCATGTCTCCTAGCAACAAACAGTGACAGATATCAGGACATCCCAGGTGTTGAGATCTTAGTGATACCTGTAGGCCCATCTTGGCTGCATAGAGACCAAGGATCAAGCTATATTGGGGTCTATGAGAAACTTATAAAAGAGGTAGGTCTCAGATGGGCAGCAGCTCTCGACCAGGACATTGTATGTTCTGTGTAGTCTGTGGTTTTCCGACTGATACTTCCTGGCACACTTTGAATACCAAATGTATTTCATGTCTCCCTCATAAAATCCCTGGTTATTAATTGATTCTCAAAATTCAGCAAGCTTTTTCTGCCCTTATAGTGGATCCTCAAGAAAAGTAGAAGTGAAGCAAATATAGCATTCTAGAGTTTCTTGGGGCTCAGTCCAGTTTTTAGTGGGATATGGTCCCGAGAAATACTGTTGGCTGAAGACATTAGATATACAGCTTTTCCTGAAATTTCAACAGATGACTCCCAAAAAGCCATATGTGTGGTGCTAGGTGCCAACCACTAGAGGGGAGGGGGTAGTGTCACATTGCACCAGGCACTGGTGCTGTCTTATCGGTCTGGTGGCACTGTTCTGTGACTTCTCCTGGAGGGTAGCGAGCAGAATTACCCCAACACCTGGTAGTCTAGTTCTCCTACAGCAACTTCCTCCCTCACAGCTCTAACACAGGTGGCTGTGGCTCCCATAGGGCCGCACACATCACTTGGTGCACCTGAAATGTGACGTCACACTGGAGCCCAAATGTGAACTCCAACTATATAAGGAAGTTCCTGGGAACACTCAGAGTATAGGCTCTTATAATTATCTCCAGTACTTAGCCTAATGCATCCAGTGTTATTATTATTATTATTATTATTACTACCAGTTATTTATATAGTGCAAACATATACCACAGCACTTTACAGAGAATATTTGGCCATTCACATCAGTCCCTGCCCCAGTGGAGCTTACAATCTATACAATCTATATTCCCTACCACATGTACACGCACACATATTCACACTAGGGTTAATTTTGTTGGGAGCCAATTACCTACCATTATATTTCTGTATTGTGGGAGGAAAACAGAGCACCTGCAGGAAATGCACGCAAGCACGAGAAGAATATACAAACTCTACACAGTTATTGCCATGGTTGGAATTAAAACCATTGATTTGATGCAATAATGCTAACCATTACACCATCCGTGCTGTCCATGCTGCCAGTGTTCTGCCTCCCTGTGCACCAGTCCTGGATCCTGTATACCTGTGCCCCATTCCTTGGTTCATGTCATTTTTGTCCTAGCCATCCAGCTTCTACCTTACCTGTGTCAGTCATCTCGGTGTTCAACATCTCACAGCAAATTACTACACCAGCCCCGTACTTGAGTACACAGAGGGCCACAACCAGCATGTTGGGTGCAGCAAAGCCCAAACCTTGCACTGGTAACTGGTGAAAACCACCAGCACATTAGACTCTGTACCTCTGTACTGGCTCTTGCCAATCCCAACTACAGGTTTACATCCTTATATCCATCTGAGGGTTTGTGACAAGGAGTCTATATGCACTGGATTTCAAGATAGCAGCCACCCATGGACAATGGTTATTACGGTAAGGTAGGAAAGTTCCATATTGATGCTTGGATGTCCACAGAGTACCAGTTTTCTCTCTGTTCTGGCCATTTCCTACATCTGTCTTTTATCAAATGCTTTGTTGGTCAAATAAAACCTATACATTTTCTAAAACAAGCTAAAAGTTAATCATAGACAAACTTTTGTGTTGCTTAAATTTGAAAACTTTATCATCAAAGCTCAAGAGCAATTCTTATGGGTGATAACTTTCTTTAACTTTCTTCTACTCCCTACAGTAATATCTTAATTAATAATGCATTATCTTATCCAGCAAACAGTATAAGTAAGATTCCAATCATCCCTGTTTTCTCTTTTGTGCTGATTCCATGGTGAGTTGTGATCCTCCTGCTGTATTACAATATGCTGTAATGTACAGTAACATTTTAAAATATACTGTAATTCACTTAATATAGATGCTTTTATATAAAATAGGTTGCAGTAACATGTAGAACAGGTTTGTGAATGTTTCAGAAGCGTATTGATAAAAAATATAAATTGTATACAAAGTTGTAGAAATCAAAATGTGAAACCTTTAGCAAATCTATGAATATTTAAGAGTCATATATATAGTACATACTCTATGGGCAGATAATATAAGATTGTGGGAGGTAATTCAATTAAATAGTAGGTCATATTTTATTATTTACTGTACTCACAAATCTGTAATACTGTATCAATCATGTCCTCATAGAGTTAACTAGCTAAATTAGTTATGTGTCTATACAGTATCTAGATAGATAGATAGATAGATAGATAGATAGATAGATAGATAGATAGATAGATAGATAGATAGATAGGCAGACATACAGACAGACAGACAGACAGACAACTAGATATATTACAGCATGGGTGAATTATTTATTTTTTTATCCATAGATCACATGGTTTAACAACAATAATATCTGTAAATAAACCGGCTGTATAACCTTAATTTGATGTGAAACACATTTCTTCTGCACCAGCACAATAGTTGATTCATATAGTATTTATACCCTTCACTGTCCACTCTTACTCTGTTTCTTCCTTTTCTACTTTACATTATGAACTGATTCTGGGCCTAATTCCGACCTGATCGCAGCATCAAAACCATATGCAGTGCAGGTGGGGCAGAAGTAACATGTGCAAAGAGTTAGATTTGGGTGGGGTGTGTTCAACTGAAATCTAAATTGCAGTGTAAAAATAAAGCAGCCAGTATTTACCCTGCACAGAAACAAAATAACTCACCCAAATCTTATTCTCTCTCTCTCTCTCTCTCTCTCTCTCTGCACATGTTATATCTGCCCCACTTGCAGTGCATCATGGTTTTGCCCATTAGAGAAAGATTTTGATTTTGCGATCAGGTCTGAATAAGGCCTTCTGTCCCTTTCAGTCAAATTTCCACTTAGACATCAGCCCAGGATTTTCAACTCCAGTTCTCAAATACTATACCACCAACAGGTCATGTTTTCTGTATTTCTTTTATCATGCATGGGTGAATTACTCTATTTCAGTGATGGCTAACCTTGACACTCCAGCTGTTGTTGAACTACACATCCCAGCATACCCTGAATCAGTTTTAGCAAGGCCAAATAGCAAAACTGTAGCAGGGCATGCTGGGATGTGTAGTTCAACAACAGCTGGAGTGTCAAGGTTAGCCATCACTGCTCTATTCTATTGGTTCAGTAATTATCCCACCTGCTCCCACAGACAGAAATCCTCAAAATAAGGCATGTTGGAAAACTTGAGGTTAGAGGCTGGAAACCCCCTACTTTAAATATAAGGTAAATAGATGGGAATTAACAGAACATGGCATTTGAGCAATTAAAAAAATATATTGAAAAGAAAAATGTACTAAATACAGGTATTTCAATATAAATAAATACAGGTTGAGTATCCCTTATCCAAAATGCTTGGGACCAGAGGTATTTTGGATATGGGATTTTTCCGTATTTTGGAATAATTGCATACCATAATGAGATATCATGGTGATGGGACCCAAGTCTAAGCACAGAATACACTTATGTTTCATATACACCTTATACACACAGCCGAAGGTAATTTTAGCCAATATTTTCTATAACTTTGTGCATTAAACAAAGTGTGTGTACAGTCACACAATTCATTTATGTTTCATATACACCTTATACACACAGGCTGAAGGTCATTTAATACAATATTTTTAATAACTTTGTGTATTAAACAAAGTTTGTGTACATTGAGCCATCAAAAAACAAAGGTTTCACTATCTCACTCTCACTCAAAAAAGTCAGTATTTACTATTTCGGAATATTCCGTATTTCGGAATATTTGGATATGGGATACTCAACCTGTATTGCAACATTCTGTATATCCCTACAATATAACAATATAATAAAAGTAATGCCAGCCGTACACAAAAATTAACATTTCCCAACTAACAAAATTAATAGAAAGTATGCAAAACAAAGCATAAATATGAAAATGTATGCCATAAATGATGAATAGCTAAATAAAAGAAATTATAGTAATAAAGATAAATATAAATGGAGTCTTGTTATTTGGGATATGTTCATTTTTGCTTGTGGCTGGCATTATTTTTAATACATTGTTATATTGTAGTGATATAGGTTACAAATGCAACTGGACAGGTTTTTTGTTTTTTTGTTATTTCTTATGTAATTTTTAGCTTTGTACTGTATTGCTGTAGCTTGGCCGTTTTTTTGCATTGTGCTGTGTGGGTATTGTATTAATAAAGTTATTGTTGAAAAAAAAAATCAGTTTTCCTAGTTTTCCCTGACACCTGGTGTATAGTGTTTCCTGCGTTCCAGAGTGGAACAGATTAATTAACCACCTAGGCCAGTGGTAGCCAACCCTGGTCCTCGAGAGCTACCAACAGTTCATGTTTTCCAGCTCACCTGCAGGTGCACAGGTGCAGTCATTACTAACTGTCACATTTTAAAAGATCCACAGGTGGAGTAAATCACTCAACTTGTGATTCTGTGAGGAGACCTGGAAAACGTACACTGTTGGTAGCTCTCGAGGACCAGGGTTGGCTACCCCTGACCTATGCCATACCCCTGCTCATTGTGAATTGTGCTACAGCCATAACGTTTGTCCATAGCCCTTTAACCCCAGAATTGGTGCTGTATGAACATGCCCTATTGCCCCATTGGTTGTCCAACAGTATGTAACAATGAGGAAGCGCTTAGCTGCATTACTGTATCTAGTGTGTGTCTCAGCATGGCTGACATGTTTGAATAATTACTGTTACTCTTACTTTGTAAGTTGCATTTGCTTCTAATTTAAGTGGTTATCATTTTAATTTATTTATGTGCTGTCTTTCCACATACGTGGTTGTGAGTTCTTACTGGCCATGACATAGGTCCACACTGGGACCAAAACATCAGACATTTTTGTAACACTGGTGGTATGCAACCAATAAATCATTGGAGTTTAGAAATTGTTGGAAATGGTAAGTGCTCTCTATTTTGTTTGCACATTACCCACAAATACTATAGAGCTTCATTTTACACTGCAATTTAGACTTTAGCTAGAGATGTGTCCTCAAACATCTCACCTCAATACACCATGCTGAACGTTTCCCGACAACACGATGCAACTAGGACATACCAGAAGACCATGCTGGCTAATTTGATATGCAACACATATCTGAGTGCAATATATTTAAAAGCTATATTATACTATACAAAAAACATACAGTACCCCCACAAACTTTAATGGTGCTATGAACAGTCTTCTTTATAGTTAATATTAAATGACTTTTTGTATGAATTTAGGGGCACAGAAAAGAGATTAAGACTATGAAACAACAGGAAAAAAAATCCTATAATGGGCACTTATGAACTAATCAATTTAATATTGAAATTAAAATATAATCTTAATTAATTTTACCCCCAAAATATGGTGGCCAGCAAAATATAATTAGAGATGAGCAGGTATGGTTCCCAAGGAACCAAACCAACAAACTTTGCGATCCGAGCTGGGATTCATGTCCGTCCTTCCTCTGATCCCAAAATGAGGCAAAATGTCATCATCCCGCTATCGTATTCTTGCGGGTTTTGGATTCTATATAAGTCCAGGTGATCTGCGCCATCTTCACTCCAGCTTTGGAAGTTTTACAGCACGGATGTGTCCGTGCTGTTTGCTGCTGTGGGCTCACATTTAGGGGCTGGTGTGACATCTAAGGAGCTGGTGTCACAACTAAGCAGCTGCTGTGACATCTAATGGGCTGCTGTGGGCTCACATTTAGGTGCTGCTGTGTCATCTATCTAAGTGGCTGCTGTGATATATACATTATGGTAAGAACTTATCTTTGATAACTGAATTTCTCCTATGTCAACAGGTATCCACAGGATAATATTGGGATATGCCAGAGCGACAGCGGAAATGGCACCAAATAGTCACAAGCTTTCTGGCCTCCCAGGATGCATTGGGGCGCCTCCATATAATCCCGCCCACCGACTCAGTCGAATCAGTTGTTTTCACAGCAATCTAGGCAGGAGCACCATGTAGTAACCTATTAAGACGATAAGAACACACATGCACACCCTTCCATACAAGAGGGAAGAGGTTTAGTGATTGTAAAGATCCTCAAATCAGGTGTGTCTGGGTGGGATCCCTGTGGATACCTGTGGACATAGGAGAAATTCCGTTATCAACGGTAAGTTCTTACCATGACGTCTATTTCTCCGGCTGGGTCCACAGGTTATCCACAGGATAACATTGGGATTCCCAAAGCCATTTTTAGTGGTGGGGACGCTCCTGATTAGACAGGAAAACCTTTCACCCGAATTCCGCGTTATGAGAGACAAAAAGTATCCAAGGCATAATGTCTAATGAATGTGTTAATGGAAGACCATATGGCTACCTTACAAATCTGTTCTGCTGAAGCACCATGTTGTGCTGCCCATGAAGGACCTACCTTATGGGTAGAGTGCGCAGAGACATTAGCCAGAGCAGGGAGATCAGCACGAGAATATGCTTCTGAAATTACCATTCGGAGCCATCTTGTCAGCGTCTGTTTACTAGCAGGCCATCCTTTTATGTGAAATCTGTAGAGAATGAAGAGAGAATCTGTCTTTCTGATGGCACTAGTATGATCTATGTAGATTCTTAACGCACGGACCACGTCCAGCGAAGCTTCTCCCGCAGAAAGTCCCGATACCTGAAAAGCCGAGACTACAATCTCTTCGTTAAGGTGAAACTTTGAGAACACCTTTGGAAGATACCCAGATCTAGTTCTGAGAACTGCCTAATCTGGATAAAAGATCATAAAAGGAGACTTACACGACAGTGCTCCTAAATCTGATACTCTTCTAGCTGACGCCATCGTCAGTAGAAAGAGAACTTTAGCCGTCAACCATTTAAGATCTGCTCTCTTAAGTGGTCCAAACAGAGCCCCCTGAAGGATTTTAAGAACCAGATTCAAATCCCAGGGAACTGCAGGAGGAACAAACAGAGGTTGAATGTGCAACACTCACTGAAAGAAAGTACGCACATCCTGTAGGTTAGCAATCTTATTCTGAAACTATAAAGTTAATGCTGATACTTGAACTCTCAAGTATAACCCCTTATACAATCCTGCTTGAAGGAAATCCAAAATCCTGGATACTCTAAAATATCTTGGATCCATACTCATGTCACTACGCCAATGAATATAGGCTTGCCATATTCAATGATAAATACGAGCTGAAGGTTTTCTTCCTCCAAGCATAGTTTGAATTACTTGTTATGAAAATCCTCTTGACTTTAGGATAGAGGTTTCAACAGCCACGCCGTCAAAGACAGACGATCCAGATGGCTGTGATAACAAGGACCCTGCATTAGTGGATCTGGATGTTGAGGGAGCTGTATTGGAGCTTCCATGGACATCCTTAGTAGATCTGTGTTCCAATGCCTACTGGGCCAAGCTGGAGCTATTAGAATTTTAGCCCCCTTTGCTTGCTTTATTTTCCTCACCACCCAGGGTAACAGGGAGATTGGATGAAACTGATATGCCAGATGAAATTCCCATTTCTCTGACAGTGCATCTACAAGGATCACCCCGGGATCTTTTGTCTTTGACCCATATATCAGAACTTTGTTGTTCAGATGGGACGCCATGAGATCTAACTCTGGCAGACCCTATCTGTTTACTGGAGTCTGAAACACCTCCGGGTGTAATGCCCATTCGGTTTCCTGAATGGTGTGTCGACTGAGAAAGTACGCTTCCCAGTTCAGCACTCCTGGAACAAACACTGCGGACAATGCTGGAAGATAGAGTTCTGCCCGTCTTAGTACGTGAGTTACTTTCTCCATTAACCCTTCTGCTGTGAGTTCCTCCCTGATGATTGAGGTATGCTACTGCTGTTGCATTGTCTGAGCAGATCTGGATTGGTCTTCCTTGCAGAATGTCATTTGCCTGAACTAGAGCCATATATATGACCCTTATTTCCAACAGATTTATTGGCAGGCAACTTTCCCTTATGGTCCATTTTCCCTGTAACCAGAAATGTTTGAACACCGCTCCCCAGCCCTAAAGTCTGGCATCTGTTGTCAGGATTTGCCAATCTGTTATCCAAAAGAGTCTCCCCTGGTCTAGATGGTCCATCTGAAGCCACCAGGTTAGTGACATTTTTACGTTTACTGGAAGCTTTATCATCGTCTTTTTATTGTCTGATGTCTTCCGTTCCATTTGGTCAGAATGAGGTGTTGTAGAGGTCTGGAGTGGAATTGTGCATATTCCACCATGTCGAATGTTGACACCATCAGATCCATCAGTCGCATTGCTGCATGGACTGATATTTTCTGACTGTGTAACAACTCCTGAGTCATTCTTGCACCTTGGATATCTTTTTCCAAGGTAAAACTATTCTTTGTAGACTTGAATCCAATATGGCCCCCAAATGAACCATCCGTTGTGACGGATTCAGAGACGATTTTTTTCAATCTATGAGCCATCCGTGTCCTTGTAGACAGACTATCATCTGTTGGAGATGGCTCAAGAGTAATTCCTGGGATTGTGCCAGGATTAAAAGTTTGTTGAGGTATGGAAAAATTCTTATCCCCTGTTTGCGGAGATAAGCTGCCATAACCACCATAATTTTTGTAAATACCCTGGGGGCTGTCGCTAGCCCAAAGGGCAAAGCCTGTAACTGAAAATGTTGCTGGAGGATGGCAAACCTGAGGTGACACTGATGGGATCGTGCTATGGGCACATGTAGGTAAGCATCCTGTATATCCAAAGATATCATGTAATCTGCTGGTTCCATAGCCAAAACTATGGAATGTAACGTTTCCATGTGGAACCTTGGAACCCAAATGTATTTGTTTAACATTTTGAGATTGAGAATTGGTCGGAAGGACCTATTTGGCTTCTGAATCAAAAATAGATTGGAGTAAAAACCCTGTCCCCGTTGTGTGTGGTGAACTGGGATAATTACCCCAGACTGAAGCAATTTCTGAATTGTTTCTTGCAGGCCGTGAGATACCACCTTCTCCACCCAAGCATCTGTCGTCTACTGATGCCATATGTTTTCAAAGTGAAGGAGTCGGCCCCCAACCCTGGAGTCCTACAGGCGGAGGCCCGAACCCTCAGATTGATGGCTTCTGTTCTGGTTTGGAAGCTGGCCATCTATTGGCATATTGCTTCCTACCCCTAGTTGGTTTATTGAACTGGGGTTGCTTAAATTCCTCTTCCCCTTTTGCTCTGCCTTGCCATCGAATTGGCCAAAATTTCGAACCCCTAGGCTTGGGGTTATAACTAGCCGGAAACCTGACCTTCTTGGATTAAGCTTCCGATTCTAGAATATCTGTCAATTGTTTTCAAAACAGAATATCACCAGCGAAAGGCAGAGCTTCCAAAACTTTCTTGGATTCTGCATCCGCTTTCCAAGTACATAGCCAAATTGCTCTGCGAGGCTGATGCTTAAGAAGCAATCGTACCTATATCAATTGCTGCTTCTTCCAAATATTGTGCAGCTTGTTTTATACGGCATAGATGAGACTCCTGCTCCCTGGTAGAAGCAGAGAGGCCATTCTCTAGTTCCTCCGCCCATTCTACCATTGCTTTCGCCACCCAGGCTACTCTTCTATCTGTGACAGCATTCCGTGAGGTAGACGGCAATGGTAAAATAGATTTACGCACAAGTCGCACGACATGTGCATCTACTTTAGGAGGAACTTCTCCTTTTGAACAGTCCGCAGCTGGAAAAGGATAGTAAGAATCCCATTTTTTCGGAATCTTATACTTTTTATTTGGTGTAGCCCAAGGTCCTTCCATAATTTCCATCAGATCTTCTGCCTCTAGAAATTCAGTCCTAACTGTTTTTGGACGTTTAAACACAGGTGCTTTAGATTTTGACACTGCTTTGGCTGATTCCTCCAGAGACAGACTAGCCTTCATAGCATCAATAAGCTCAGCTATATCATCTGAGCTGAAACCCTCCGACTGATCATTATATGGGGTATTTGAATACACTGTATCCTCATCTGTTGTATCATGTTGTGTAGTCTGTAACATGGATGTATATACCCTGGTTTCAATAGCCTGGCTACTTGTAGAAGCTGCTGGAACCAAACCATAAGGAGGGAGCAGCGTGTATTGGTTAATAGTGTAACCTATTCCCGGGGGTGGAACTGCAGGTGCTAATCTGTCAGCTATTGTAGACAAGGTCTGTGCGACCACACCCCTTCTTGCAGGGCATTGCCACTCATAAGTAAGATACTGGGTTATTCCATGCAAAATCCTTTTACCAGATAAGCATGTTAAGGGTGTATAAGTCCCTGATAAAGTATCCTCATCTTTTGCCGCTCACATACATGGTAAATATTCTGTTGTTTTTTTTTCTTACAAATACTACACTCTCTGTGACTGAAAATCACCTATATAGATATAGATGTGATATCAATCTGACCACAACCCGTGCACCTGAATTGAGGTCCAGAAACAATTCTGACAAACATATAAAAGTCAGCAATCACACTAGCAGTTAGTCACATGCAAAAAAATGTCATATGAGAATATAATCAACCACAAAAATACTTTTCTATTATGTAGGAGTACAATTATTGTATTTCTGTTTTTAAACAGCTATTACAACAAGTTTTTCAGACATAATATGCAGAAAACAACAGTTCTGTACAGGCCTCATATGCATTGTGTACCAAAATTAACTATTCATACTAACAAGTAGATATAATCTTAGTACTGTATAACCCTTACTCAGTAGAGTGGGATACAGGGAGACTCACCCCACTTCCAAGATCGATCAATACGCTCGAAAGACGCTGAGTGGATTCAGACGCTATTAGTGTACACTGCCACTCCGGTAACTGATAACGGACACAGACGCTCAGTGAACGATGAGTGTATGCAGATGCTCCTGTCTGCGACCTGGTCTCGGCGGCAACTCTAGTATACACAACCGCAGCGGCCTAAGCTGCGACCGAGTACCCTCGTGGTAGCGTCTGATATGTAAGTGAGGTCATCAGTTCATGGACGGTAGATGCACGGAAACTGGTCATGAACTGAGGGGAGGGGCGACCAGGAGAGCGTCTAATCCCCCCTGCTGACATAAACTTCAGGGATTGCAGCCTCAACCTAGTCCTGGCACGTATGATCCCTAAAGCATAGCGCTGGAGCACTTAAGAGTGGCGGCGCATCAACCACTGTTTGTAGTCTCCTCCAAAACAGTGCGGCTGTTTCTGGAATCCCCTAGTAAGTGGAACCGATGCCGTACCTTCTCCCCATGCTCCGACCACAGCCTGGTAACATCTGCTGGACCTGCTAGAACATCCATCACAGACGCCCGCTGAGACAGCACTAATATCCAAAGGTAAGCGTTGTTGCGACATGGTGGAGTGTTGTTGGAGCGACTCTTTCTAGCATGCGTTTAAGACACTGTTAAGAAAGATCACTCAAAACATAGTAACACTGTAAAAATAAAATAATAAAAGCTTAGGGCTGCTTTAACAGCAGCCCTGTGACCATGGTCTGGCTCCTGCCACACCAAACAAAAAACTGATTTGACTGAGTCGGTGGGTGGGATTATATGGAGGAGCCCCGATGCATCCTGGCAGGCCAGAAAGCTCATTACTATTTGGTGCCATTTCCGCTGTCACTCCGGCATATCCCAATGTTTTCCTGTAGATAACCTGTGGACCCAGCCGGAGAAATCTATGGGGCTGCTGTGGGCTCATATTTAGGGGCTGCTGTGTCATCTAAGGGGCTGTTGTGTCCTCATACAAGGGCTTCTGTGTCCTCCAGGGACTGCTCTGTCTGTCAAGGAGGTACTCTGTCAAAGGGGTGCTCTCTGTTGGTCCATCAAGGGGCTGCTCTATCCATGAAGGGGTGCTCTGTCCATCCATCCAGGGGACCTGCCCCAGTGTTAAAAAATAATAATATATATATATATATATATATATATTTGTGATTCTATTTTGTGCTGTACCCCAGTATACATCCAGAGACTGCTGCTGTTGGTCCATCAAGGGGCTGCTCCATTCCATTAGAGGTGCTCTGTCCATCCATCCAGGGGCTGTGCCCCAGTGTTACAAAAATAGGCAGCAGCAGGTGAACCTGGTCACTATCCGTACACAGCAGGGAGCATCTTTGAAGGAGGAAAGTGGAGAAATTTGGCAGTGCCTGCAGTGCTGGGAGGCTCGCGATCAAAGGACAGCTAGCGGTGGAAGATTAGTATCCACGGGTAAAGCAAATCCCGTAGTAGCAAGCACTGTAAGAAAAACGGCATCCCGAGGATCTGGTGAGCTCCATATTTGGGTACATCTATAGAACCAAACATATATTCCGTTACTCCTGCTGAAGTTGCCCCATGCATCATTGAGAAAGGAGATTTGTAATGGATGTTTAAAAAAAGGAAGTTTTACTTTTTACATTGAATTTTGGACTTTTTTTAAACCCATATTTAAGGTGGTGGAAGTGAACATTATAAGTGATTTATATGTGGAAACTGGGGAGTCCCTGGAAATATATTGAGAACAGCGCTATACTTCTCCTAAGTTTGATCCTTTCTTTTTAAATCTGTAATCTGGGCAGTTTAAGATGCCCTGCCACAAACAAATGAGAACATCTGCAGTTGTGGACGCACTTTGTAAGGAGGCATACACGTTTTTTTCTTTGACTTTGCGCCAATGTTTAAAAAAATATACATTTATATTTGTGCTGTACCCCAGTATGCATTCAAAGGCTGCTGCTGTTGGTCCATCAAGGGGCTGCTCCATCCATGGGTGGTCTTCAGTATGCCGAATGTCGGGATCCCGGCGCACAGTATACCGGCGCCGGAATCCCGACACCCGGCATACTGACAGCTATTCTCCCTCGTGGGGGTCCACGACCCCCCTGGAGGGAGAATAAAATAGTGTGGCGCGGGTAGCGCGCCACCGTGCCCGCAGCGTGGCGAGCGCAGCGTGGCGAGCGCAGCGAGCCCGCAAGGGTCTCCTTTGCGCTCGCCACGCTGTCGGTATGCCGGCGGTCGGGCTCCCAGCTCCGGTATGCTGGTCGCCGGGAGCCCGAGCGCCGGCATACCATACTACACCCCCATCCATTACAGGGTGATCTGTCCATCCATCCAGGGGATCTGCCCCAGTGTTAAACAAATATATATATATATATATATATATATATATAAAAAATTCGATTTTGTGCTGTACCCCAGTATACATTCAGAGACTGCTTCTGTTGGTCCATCAAGGGGATGCTCCATCCATTAAGGGGTGATCTGTCCATCCATCCAGGGGCTCTGCCCCAGTGTTACAAAATAAATATATATATATATATATATATTTAATTCTATCTTGTGCTGCACCCCAGTATACATGAAGAGGCTTCTGCTGCGTCCATCAATCAAGGGGCTCTGCCCCAGTGTTAAAAAAATAATAATTATATTTTGTGCTGTACCCCAGTATACAGTACATCCAGAGGCTGCTGCTTTTGGTCCATCAAGGGGCTGCTCCCTCCATTAAAGGGTGCTCTGTCCATCCATCCAGTGGCACTGCCCCAGTGTTAAAAATAATAATAAACATTTATATTTAATTCTATTTTGTGCTTTACCCCAGTATATATCCAGAGGCAACTGCTATGTCCATCCATCCAGGGGCTCTGCCCCAGTCTTGAAAAAAATATACATTTAAATTTTGTGCTGTACCCCAGTAGACATCCAGAAGCTGCTGCTGTTGGTCCATCAAGGGGCTGCTCCGTCCATTCAGGGGCTCTGCCCCAGTGTTAAAAAAATAATAATAATAATATATATTTAATTCTATTTTGATCTGTACCCCAGTATACATCCAAAGGCTGCTGCAGTTGGTCCATCATGGGGCTGCTCCTGCCATTAAGGGGTGCTCTGTCTGCCCATCCAGGGGATCTGCCCCAGTGTTAAAAAAATAATAAAAGCTTAAAACAAAAATCCTAAAATTATAATTCTAAAATATAAACTGTATATTTTTTTGTGCTGAACCCCAGTATACTGTACAATTTTTATTTTATTTTCATAAGTACTGTGACTATTATTTCCTACTGATACACGTATTGTGCGATGCTGTCAGTGAAGTCAACTGCAGTGTGTAATTATGCATATTTCTGACTCATTTGTGCGACACTGTTGCTGTATCCTACTTCGTGTTGATAGAAATGGAGGAAAAACAATTGAAAGATCAGGAACCACTTCCTACTATTAGTGCTGAAAATGCTGCCACTAGTCATGACATTGATAATGCAAGTCCGTCAACATCATTAGCTAACGCTGATGCCCAATGGCATACAGGGTACGTAAAATCAAAGAAGCCATATTTTACTTTGATAAATAAAAAAAGTAAAGTTAGCTGTTGAGAAACGTAAAATTGGCAATATGCCATTCACTACACGAAGTGGCAATGAAATGCTAAAGCCTTGGCCTGTGTTTATGACTGGTGGTTCTGTGTCTCATAATGATCATGTAAGCCCTCCTCCCTGTAGTAGAGTTAAAGAAATGAAACTTGTTAAGGCACAGGAACCAACTGTGCGTTCAGAAATATCACCAATTCCCAAGGAGAGTCCAAGTGTGTCCGCGGTTGTGATGTATAAGTCTGACCTTTCCAATTCTGTATGGGAAGAGGAGGCTCCATCCACCATTTGCATGCCCTCTGAAAGTGTTGGGAGAAGCAATGCCATTCAACGGGCTGACATTGAGATTGAGGATGTCATTGTAGAAGTACACCAGGAGGAGGAGAATATTGGTGTAGCTGGTGCTAATGAGAATGTTGACAATGAAGATTTTGATGATGGGGATGTGGTTTGTTTAAATAAAGCTCCAGTGTAGACAGTTGTTGCCCCTGGAAGGAAAAACAAGCTCATTGTCATGCCTGGGCAAAAGACAAATAAATCCAGCTCTTTTTTGTGGAATTATTTCTCCCCACACCCGGACAATTACTGTGTAGCCATCTGCAGCCTTTGTAAAGCCATTGTAAGTAGAGGTAGGGACCATAACCACATAGGAACCTCCTCACTGTTATGCCACTTGCAGCATATACCTCACAAGTTGTTGAAACATTCAGAAACTTTGGATAAGAACGTAACCAGTCCAGCAACACCTAGCTCCCTTTTCTCTGTTGGATCCAAATGCCTGCAATCCACACTACTAACACCCTCATTGTCAATTTCCTGCTCAATCAGTTTCGGAAGTAGTCCTATATCCAATTCCTCCAGAGAAACTTGAGTGCTACACCTACTGCTGCTGCTGCTGTTGATTCTGGGAGTCAATCTTCATCAAAGAAGGGGACCAGGAAGGCTACTAGTAGTTTAACAAAATTATTGACTGTCCTTTGCAAGGAAGATGAATTATGACACAGTCACCCAGTTGCAAAGGGGATTATTGAGGCCATATCAACTATGCTGGTGTAATACATGCGTCCAGTATCCATCATTAGTGCAGTGGGATTAAGACAGTTGATTGACGTACTGTGTCCCCGGTATCAAATCCCATCTAGATTCCACTTCACTAGACAAGCAATTCCCAGCCTGTACAAGGACATCAAAAAAGTGTAATTAGTATCCTCAGAAATGCCATTGTACCCAATGTCCACGTAACCACGGATATGTGGGCAAGTGGAACATGGCAAACTAAAGACTATATGACTGTAACAGCCCACTTGGTAGATGTATTGCTTTCTGCAGCACCAACAGCAGCTGGATTACACTGTGTATCACCAGTTTCAGTAAGAGGCACACCACTAAGGAAAACTCTCAGAAAATCTCCGAGAAATCATTGTACAATGGCTTACCCCACTTGGACTCTCCTCGGGAATTTGTGATATCTGACAATGCCATCAATATTGTGAGAGCATTACATCTGGTCAAATTCCAATGTTTTGCTCACACAATTAATTTGGTGGTGCAGAATTTCTGAAAAAATGACGGGCATGCAGGAGATGCTGATGGTGGCCCGAAAAACTTGTGGACATTTCTGACATTCAGCAACTGCATGTCAGAGACTGGAGCACCAGCAAAGACTCTTGAATTTGCCCTGCCATCAGCTGAATCAAGAGGTAGCAACGAGGTGGAATTCTACCCTTTATATGCTTCAGTGGATGAGGAGCAGCAAGAGGCCATTCAAGACTACACATCCACCTTTGCGGAGCGGGAATGCACCTGAGTCAAGCACATTGGAGAATAATTTCCATGTTGTGCAAGGTTCTCAAACCCTTCAAAGTTGCCACATGTGAAGTTAGTTCAGAAACTACCAGCTTGAGTCAGGTCATTCCCCTCATTAAGCTTTTGCAAATGTGGCTGGAGAGAGTTAAAGAGGAGCTGAAATTGAGTGATTCCGCTAAATATGTCAGACTTGTAGATGAAGCCCTTCATTCGCTTTGCCAGGATTCAAGGGTCGTCAATCAATATTTTGGAGACCATACTCGATCCTAGCTCTAAGTCATATGTTGTGTCTTTCTTTCCCATGGGCACAAATCTGCAGAGATGCAAAGAGCTGTTGGTGAGAAAATTGTCAGATCAAGTGGATTGTAACATGGCAACATCTCCTCCTTCATTTTCTCTGGCAACTGCAGCTGCAAGGAAAAACTAAATTTTCCTAAGAGACCCGCTGGCAGTTATGCAGATAAGTCAGAAACAAGCTTTGACATCTGGTCTGGACTGGAGGAGCTGCCTACAATTACTGACATGTCTACAGTCACTGCATATGATGCTGTCACCATTGAAAGAATGGTTGATGATTATTTCAGTGATAGCATCCAAATAGGCATGTCAGACAGTCCGTTACAATACTGGCAGGAAAAAAGGCAACTTGGAGGCCCTTGCACAAACTGGCTATGTTTTACTTAAGTTGCCCACCCTCCAGTGTATCTCAGAAAGAGTTTATAGCGCAGCCGGGAACCTTGTCAGCTATCAGCATAGGAGATTACTTCTCCAAAATGTGGAGAAGATGATGTTCATAAAAATGAATTACTAATTCCATGAGGAACACCTTTACCAGCAATTACCTCCAAAAAGTAGAGAGGGACTTGTGATGGTGGATTCCAGCAGAGACAAGTAAATAGTCTGTGAAGAAGAGGATGTACACACTGATGGGGGTGAGGAATCGGATGCCAATGACGACATTGTGCCTATTTAAAGTACTAAAGCCAGTTTGTGGACTGCCCATTGCCAGCTTGTTTTGTGGGGGTCCAAACAAACCAATGATTTCAGCCGCAAGTGACAGTCCCTGTCGCTGAAATCATTGGTTTGTTAAACTGTGCATGTCCTGCTTAATGTACAACATAAGGATGGATGGGAGGGCCCAAGGGCAATTCCATCTTGCACCTCTTTTCTTTGCATTATGTGCTCTTTGGAGCATTTTTTTGGCATAATTTAAAAATTGATAACCTGTCTGCCATTGCAGTGCCACTCCTAGATGTGCCAGGTGTTTGTGCCACCCACTTCTGTCGCTTAGCTTAGTCATCCAGCTACCTCAGTGCAACCTATTAGCCTAAACTGAATGAAAACTATATTGTGAGCTGTGAGTTGTTCAAAATTGACAGGAAATTAGTGGAAATTAATGTTATTGAGGTTAATAATACTGTAGGAACAAGAACACCCCCAAATTCTGTGATTTTAGCTGTTTTTATGATTTAAAAAAAAAAAATACAGATACAAAACCAAAACCCGCAAAGGGCGGTTTTGACAAAACCAATACAAATCCAAAACACGAAGGAGATCCAGATCCAAAACCAAAATACAAAACCCAAAAAATGGCCCGATGAACACCCCTAAGTATAATATAAAACAAAGTGTAATGGTGAATAAGTGACAAAGTGAAATAATAATAAAAGGCTGTTCTCTTGCAACAGTACTTTAGTTTCATATACTGTTCTGTAAACATCTAGTGATTTTTATATACAGTAATTTACACATTGGGTGGGATGTAATGAAGTCCAAGTTCGCTGGTCGTGCGGGATGCTGGCTGAAATCCTTTAAAGGGGTAATCATGTACAAGGCATGGTTATCCTTGAACATGATTGCCGCTTTAAAAAACATCCAAGTTAAGCTAGCCTCCTGCATGGCCGCAAAACTTGGACTTCATTACTTCCCGCCCATTGAAACAAGTTATGTTCTCTAGTTGGATTAAGGGCCTAAACAGACCTGATCACTGTTGTGCAAAATCACAAAGCGGACGATTTTCAAACGACTGCTCATGCATATGGATCGTAATGCACAGGCAAGTGGCCAAACTGCAAAAAAATTGTGCGTCTTTTTTTGATCGTTAGGCGAACACAGATTGATTGACAGGAAGTGGACGTTTATGGGTGGTAACTGTCCATTTTCTGAAAGTATCAGGAAAAACGCAGGCACTTCCAAGCGTTTTCAATGAGGTTGTGTGACGTCAGCTCCAGCATATTTTTTTTCGCACTGCAGGAGTATGTCCTGGGCTACGTACAGACTGCACAGACTGGAAAAATCATTTGATGGTGAGTGAGTTGCATACGGATTTGCAGCTGTCCAGCATTTGCAACGTTTACACTGATTTTCACTCTGTCTGGTCGGCGACTATCCGATCACAGACCTCTGTAAATTCAAAAAACAGTAATCAGGTCTGAATTAGGCCCTAAACCAAAATAATTTATCTTAGCAATACAAAGTGATCATAATAATAGATTCTTCTTCTAAAATTATGGGTGAGGTCATTTTACAGTCCCAAATTAGGTTAGTTTTTACTAGCGGGATCGGTTTTTCTCAGATTTACTCAGATCTCAAAATGCCATCTTATTGGCTTTTGGATGTCACATGTTTTAGATAGCCAATAAGAAAAATCTGGATAAAACCGAACTGGTGTTAATTCTGTTGTTAAATCCGAACCCGCTCATCTCTAGTTTTTACACAAATGCTGATGTTCCTGCAAAGCTGTGATAACTATAATCACATAGAAATAGTTGAACTTTATGTACATATGTTATAGTCGGTATTTACGTTTTATTGCTGTACTTGTTGTAAATATCTCAAACTTGTTGGTTCATTTGCTACAGTAACACAGCATTGTGTCATTAGGTACAAGCATTAGTACAATATTTTAACTAAAACCTTTGTGATGTTAGTAGGACTGGTACCAGCCTTTCCATTATCAATAGTCCCTCTAACCGTTACAACAGTATTATATCACCATTCTATTGACATCACAGGAACAGACAGCATAACCCTGGTCAATTCTAACCTTCCCTTTATAAGCTTTGTGGAGTAGAAAAAAGTTGTAGGAATGCAGAAGGAGAAACTTTGAAAGTGACTGCTGATTGTGCTGAGTTTTTGTAAAGTTGTCTTGTTTCTTGATTTGTTTATTGTTTATGTGATGTGTTTTCTTATAGCCTGTTTTTTAAGTTTTGTGTGGGTTTTTTTTGTGAGAATGTGGGGCAATTGTGTTGTTTGATTCTATTCTTTTGTATTCTTTGTATGACCTGCTACTGTATGTAGTAAATTCAGTATAAATGATATGTTCTTTTGTTATATCAAAACTTAATTTCATAGCAATTTTAATAAATACCAGAAAATGAATAACATGTATATTATATCAATGCATACTATATTCAATGTAAAGTACAGTTGATTCAAAAAACAATAAACAATCAAGGTACAGTAAACAGTATATCAGAAAAATACAATGAAATTGCTATTTAATAAATGGGCAAATTACTGCACCACAATATAAGTCTATAAAAATAGGTATTTTAGATAACAGTTCATGGATAACATACATATTGTTTTTTGCCTATTTATTTAATATTCGTTAGATAGATAGATAGATAGATAGATAGATAGATAGATAGATAGATAGATAGATAGATAGATAGATAGTGTAAATGATAGATAGATAGATAGATAGATAGATAGATAGATAGATAGATAGATAGATAGATAGATAGATAGATTTCCTTTACCAATTTTCTTTTTATTCTTGCTATTTATATTTGTGAAATACAGTATCTATTTTTATATTTTAAATCAATGGTGGAAGGAGTGCTGGATAGAAGGACATATAATTATCTAATTACTAATTCATTACTAATGTCGGAGATAAACCTCCTACTATCAATCTCCTTCAATTGTCTGTTCATTACCCTTTGTTTACCAATCAATTGGGAATCCCAGGAAGCAGACAACACACGCAGTTATATCCACCAAATTAGACTGCCTCCACTTTATTCAGCATGACATTATACAGAGAAAAAAGGTACTTGCATGAACACTTGATACACATCACATTTCAAAACAATAATGCATCTCTTCTCATAACTCCTCTCAGGCTGACACCCTCCTACATGTCCTTCACAAGAAGTCTAAACACACGGAAACTGTCTAATAACATGTTTTCAAGACGTTTAGCTATGACCTTGCTTTTCACAGAATATACTAACTGTGAAATGTCAGCATTATTATGATTTATCCAGAAAGCATACTTCTACTTCACCACATCATGGCTGCTACTTAAAAAAATGTCCGACACTGCTTAAGCTAAATACATCTATCTTCCTCACTAATTTGTTGATTTATGATATATGTAGGAACAGTTCTAACTTAAAATGCAGTCCTGAGAAAAGACCATTAATATTGCAAAAATAATATTTCTTAAAAAAAATTCCTGAACACAACATGGAGAATCAGACTTATGCTAGAGAATTCCACTTGTTGCTATTTTCTGTCAAATCTGAATATACAACATCAATTGCCATTTTGTTTTGTGTCCTATATATGTTTGGAGTAATTATAAATTCAATTATTATAACAGTGATATATATTGATTGCCAATTACACACCCCCATGTATCTATTTCTCTGTAACCTGGCATTAGTAGATGTCTGTTATGTGACAACTACAGTCCCAAAATTGTTGTACATTCTTCTGTCTGGAAATAATACAGTGTCCTTCATACAGTGCTTCACCCAGATGTACTTTTATGATTTAAATGCATTTACAGAGAATCTTCTAATACTCGTTATGGCATATGACCGATATGTTGCTATATGTGATCCATTGCACTATAACAATATCTTAAATATGAAAAACTGTCTCTTATTTGCATCTGGTGCATGGATATTAGGAGGCTTAAATTCACTTGTGTTTACAATTCCAGTGTCACGTATGTTCTTCTGTCATTCTGCCATACACCAATTTTTCTGTGATAACAAAGCTCTGTTTAATATTTCCTGTCGGGGTAGTGACGACTTTAACATTATAATTTATTTGGAAATATTGGTATTTGCATTTTGCCCAGTCATGTTCTTTTTGACATCTTATATAAAAATTATCAGGGTTATCTTGAAGATAAAATCCAAGGACGGAAGAAAAAAAGCCTTCTCCACCTGCTCATCACATCTCACTGTTGTCATTATTTACTATACAACAGGTGCATCTGTGTATATGATACCACCATCAGAATACTCCAGTATTGTAGAACCAGTCCTCACTGTACTCTATGCATTTGTTACTCCCATGATAAACC
Source organism: Pseudophryne corroboree (assembly GCF_028390025.1). Classification (NCBI taxonomy): domain Eukaryota; kingdom Metazoa; phylum Chordata; class Amphibia; order Anura; family Myobatrachidae; genus Pseudophryne; species Pseudophryne corroboree. Next base: position 463,649,631 of record NC_086450.1, read on the forward strand.
CTCTGATTTACAGTCTACGGAATAAAGATGTAAAAAATGCTCTGATAAAAATACTAGGGATAAAAAAACATTTCACCAGTAAAGTATAATGGGGGTCATTCCGAGTTGATCGCACGCTGCAACTTTTTGCAGCCCGTGTGATCAAATAGACGCTGCCTATGGGGGGGGAGTGTTTTTTTGCATAGCAAGGCTGCAATCGCTTGTGCAGCCCTGCTATGAAAAAAAAAGTTTTGTGCAGAAAAATACCAGGGTAAGAGTTACTTACCCTGTGCGATGAATCTAGCTATGCAGGTCCCGGAATTGACGTCAAACATCCGCCCTCCAAACGCCTCAACACGCCTGCATTTGGATTTCCACGCCCAGAAAACGGTGAGTTGCCACCAGGTTCCGCCTTCCTCCAATCAATCTTCTTGCGGTCGCCTTTGTGACCTCTTTCCTCTATAGCAGTATCGCTGCCCGGCGACGGCTGTCACCAGGCAATGACGAGCCTGCGCAATGTGGCACGCAGCACATGCACAGTTATGACCTGATCGCACATCTGTGATGAAGCGCAGCATGCCATCGGGTCGGAATGACCCCCAATGTTCAAAGAATACCTAAATAACACAATGTGACATGATAATTAGAATGATGATAAAATACATGTCGGCATTCTTTGATTTTACAGTTAATGATCCACACATACTGTATATAAATAAAGAATAAGCCTTATGATTGTTCACAATAAATGGTCACAGGGCAGCTACATTGAGTGCAAGAGTACATTTGTAAATAGTACAATACAATACAAATGTACACAAAATAAAAAGCACTCTCTAAGATCCACACGTTAAAGTGAAACTAATCACCAAGATAAAGAACACTCAAATAGAGACAATGTCATCACCATTCAATAATAATCCTTTCTCTTTGAAAAGCTAAGAGAAACTTCTTGTTAGTAGGTCACATATTGTTGCTGGATCTTAAATCATTGAATCATATGGTATAACATAATCCTTCACATTCTCCTCTTTGTATCCCAAAAAAATAAATGTCTGCACTTATCAATACCATGGGTTGAAAAGACACATAGATGTAAACTTACTAAATCTTCTTAAAGTGAAAAAGTAGTGATGTTGCCCATAGCAACCAATCAGATTCTGTGTATCAATTCTTTATTGCATTCTAGAAAATTATAGAAATAATCTGATTGGTTGCTATGGGCAACATCACTACTTGTCACTTTTAGAATCTTAAGTAAATATAAGACAGACAAATTGGCCATTGTACTTACAATAACACATTGGTTTAAAACAGAACAGATCTCCACAGATGCACACATCAACAGTACTTGGAGTGCCAGTTGGAAAAAGAGAACAGGAAAAGACTAGGTTTCTGGATATTTGGTCAGCCACAGGAACACAGGTTGCCAGTCACTCGATGTTCAACAAACGCAGAGACACACTTAACGCATTTCAGACCACTTGAGGTCCTTAATCAGATGCATGGTTACGGCTCACTCCCTTTAAATGTCCAATGACCAGGAAACTAGGCTGGTGTCCCTCACCGTTAAACGGCATCTTGCCCAAATATATTTAAGAATTTTTTATCTTATGTTCTTCTGCTTTACTATTTTTGTATTTTTTTTAGCTTTTTACAATTTAATGTCACATTCAGTGCATTTTTCTTTTACATGCCTTTCCAATTTTAGTTTGTTGCAAATGTTATTTGGTGAAATTTAAGCAATATACATAATTGATTCCATCAACTATACTTTTTCTTTTAATGTAAAATTAATTTAAAATTTGCAGACTGTTTTGTGTTTGTTTTCTTTGCTCCCCCCACCTGAATTGCAATAAATATTACTGTTCATTTATTTATTGTTCTCACAATTCATAATGTGTTAAAAATCATTATTTTAGTTAAAACATAAATCACCTAATGATTTTATTATTCCATGCTCTCATTCAAATTAACTAGAAATAAACACACAGACAACAGTATTGCTGATTTAAGAGGTCAAAGCCAAATTTATTTAATTATGCTTGTAGTTATGAAGGGTGATATGAAAAAGCAATACGAATCTCAGCCACAGCCATATAAAGATCTTTAAATAAATGAGGTGCACTACAAGAGGTTGTAAAGAATATTACTTTCCACCAAAGCCTGGTTCAAAAAACCACAGCCCACCACCTGAAAGTGACCTCTTACCCCAAACAAACTACAGTAATAAAAGTCCTGCAACAACAAAAAAATGCACTAGTGTTACCACCTTGTGCACAAAACCCACTATCCCATACATAAATATCCGAGCACAGTCCACCCCAACCTACTGATACTTCCAGAAAAGATTGTTATAGATGATTGTCTGATGCCTGAAATAAAACCCAAAAGCCCCATGGTACCCCAACCATAACACAAGTGGCATGATATCTAAACATACCAATAAATAAGTGAATCAAATATAAAGCCCAAAATCATCCAAATTCCCTTATACTGTAGGTGCCGAACATGCAACCTCAAAAGTTAACCAATCTCAACCATGCATCCTATAGTTGGTCCAAGAGACTGCCCCCATTAAGGCTAAGCAATGTGTGAAGCCAATCCAGACATGACTCTTTTAAAAGAATTTAATAAGTATAAACCAAATATTATTCAATAATATATTATAAAATATAAATATACTGTATATAATAAATAAAAATCATAGATTATAATATAATACAATATAAATATACAATGAACCTAGCCAAATGAAGGTGAAAACAAGCTTTTGGGTGACCTATATAAAGATGAAAACCACTGAAACTTTGTGAGAGCAAAAAGTGGAAAGAACTTCTTTCCCCCAAAGTGGCAGGTACAGTAGCGTAAGGTCTTCAGTTCCCAAAAGACTCACAGGATTCATATCTAACTAGTAAACAGATCATGATGATACCAAATTCTTAAAGGCTGCTTATTTAATAATAGCCAAACTTGCATAGAAAGCATGGAACCGCTTACTGACGTTTGACCAGACACTGTCTCTAATAAGAATGAGTGCAAACCTTATGCATTTAGGGTTCCAATGTATAGGTCAATAGTAACTAGGTCTACAGTCAACAGGTCAACACCCATTTGTCAACAGGTATTAGGTCGAAAGGTACAAAAGGTCAATATGCTCAAAAGGTTGACAGGTAAAATGTAGACTAGTGCTTAAGGTCAAAAGGGTTAATAGGTCAATAAGTTCAAAAGGTCAACATGACAATGGTCAACACACACACATGGTCAATGCATTTTCTATGATTTGTTATGTTTTTCCAACTTTGGCTTGATTTACTATCCATGTGGACTACGAGGTGATCACAGCAGTAGTGGATTCAGCCACCTTGCCTGAACAGGTGCAAGTGAAGCAAGCCTGCAAGTTTTTACTAGTTGGGCTCAAATATGGTTAAACATACAAAATGACACCCCCAACAAAAAACAATGTCGACTATTTCCGTGTCAACAATTTGACTTTGTCAATCTTTTGTACCTGTCGACCTTATCCACTGTCTACCATTTCCATTCAACCTTTTGCCCGTTTATGTTTTGGCCCTGTCAACCTAATGCTTATCATCTAATGACTGTCTACCTAAATACTGTAGATCTTCTATACCACAGCCCTTACCCTTTTGATAGAAACTTCCAAAGTAAAAACACAGAATAAAGGAGGCTCATCATCCTCAGAGCCTTAAACAAATGAATCCTGTAAGTCAATCAAGATATATAGCTTAGTGAAATGGGAGAATGCCTAAAAATACAATAAACCTAACAACACTGTGGACCAACAGCCCATAAAAGTCAAAAGCGTGAAATGCCAGTGACACAAGCAAACTCACTAATTACTGATACCATTACCTCACCAAAAAGCAATCCTGAGTGAGACTACATTGCAAAACACAGATTACTCAGTAATTATATTCCTGGTACTTGAACCGGCAACCCCACACATTGCATTTGGAAGCCTGACACAAGGATCTATCTGCTCCTGCTATCAAAATGAATGTTATTTAGGTTAATAATACTCTAGGAACAAAAAAATGCAGAAATTATGTGATTTTAGCTTTTTTTTCAAATCCAAATCAAAAACCAGTCTTGGCAGTTTGGCAAATCCAAACCCAAAACCAAATGATGAATCAGAGCCAAATCCAAACCCAGCAAAAATGGTCCAGTGCACATCTCTATTTAGAAGAACACTGCTGAGAGGCAAAAAAGAAGGAGTGCTGAGAGATACAAGGAAGTACATACATTGTGCAAGCCAAGTTGCTAACTTCCATGATGGGCTAAAGGTTTGAGCATGGATATAATAAAGTTGAATGGACAAAGACATGCCAAGTTAATTTTGGTCTAGAAGCAGTAATGCACTGGAAATTGCACCATTATGTTAGGACAGGATTATGTAGAGAACTGGTGGAGATAGCTCGTTTATGTGACCTTACTGTATAACAGGCAGCAGCAGAATTCTTTTCTCACTACTAACCCTATTTTCGGTGTTCTAACAAGGTAGCAGTGATAAGGAGTCATCATTTACTTTCAATGGGGTGAATTTAGAAACTGTAACATATAATATATATAAGGCAGGTACACTCATTTAAAATGCACAAATAATAACACAATACAAAAGTTAATAAAAAAAAGTGATATGTAATGTAGACAATCCCATAAATCTAAATGTTAATTTAAAGAATAAATGAAGCTGAAACAAACTATTTTTTAAAGGAATATTTTAAAAAAATATTAGTTATTGGGTTGTCCTAAAGTGAAAGTAGGCTAGACTATGAGTGGACATACTCTACAAACAGAGATTCTCAAATGTGGTCCTCAAGACACCCTAATGGTCCAGGTTTTAGGTATATCCATGGCTCAGCATAGATGTTTAAATCAAATTGACTGATGTGATAATTAAGTCACCTGTGGCAAAGCATGGATAAACTTAAAACCTGGACCATTGGGGTGCCTCGAGGACCACTTTAGAGAACCTCTGCTCTACCATGTACATTTTCAGTCAGGGTAGCAAATGAGCAGACTCTCCAGGGTCTCTTCCAGCCATTCACCTATACAACTAAATGAAAGAACTTCAACTCAGAGCAGTATCCCATCCAATTAATATTTATATTTTCTGTAATGTTAATGTGGTATACATAGAACATTGTTGGCACTTTGAAAATTAAAAGATCAATGTCAAAACATAACTTTTTTTTATAAGTGCTCTAATTGTTGTATTCATGATTATCAAAATAAAAATATTAAACTAAAAGAAAATTAAATTAATATTATTGTAAATGCAGTGTATGAATCACATCATTTTGTCCATGAAACACAATAAAATTTTATATTAAAATAATATATATTTTTCTGTATTTTCCTTAAAACTGTATTTTATGAAATAATTCAATGTTAAAACAAAACCATTGCTTTTCTTAAAACAAACAGAAAATTAGTTAAGGATTGAAATTAACAATTAAAATGTTTGCTTCTAAAAATGGAACAAATTATACAAGTGAAACTCAAGGGCAAAATATAATCTCATTCTATCATTTTCTTCTACTCCCTATAGTAAAATCTTAATTACATTGTATAAGGATCCCAACAGTATAAATAAGATTCCTCATTTACAAGTTGTCATTTGTGCTAAATTATTTGTGGGACTTGTTCAATCTGCTGCTGAAAGTTACATTGTCCTGTGAAGTTACTGTAAATGTTCTGTGGTTGTGATGGTATGGTATATTTTTAATTATAAAAGGTATGTGAAGTAAACTCCTCTCCCATGGACTAGCATTACTGAGGAGATCAAGCATGATCAAGCATGTAGAAGAAGCAGATGATAAGACCTTTAATAAAACGGTTCATTTTTGAAATGGTAGAAAATTTAAATTCAACTCCGTTAAAAATTAATCTTAACAATTATACTTACTAGATCAAGTGGGATATGCAAATAAGAGGAACACTAGCCAGCAGCCTTTAAATCACTAAGACTGATTTGGGATATCAGACTGGGAGAATAGTACTCAGACCATAGGTAGTGGTTCACAATATTTCTGGAACCAGTATGCAGAATAATACTCAGATGCATGGATCAGGCAGAAAATTATAATAAGAAAATACATACAAACACAAAAATTCTTTTTTGTGATTAATATATACCCTGGATGTATACACAACAAATGTATTGAAGATCAACTTACCAGGAAAGAATACTCTATGAGTACATTGCTTACACATGAAAGTACAGTGTGTGGTTTTAAACACTATATGTAACACTTTGTTTTGTCATTTGTTTCCAGTTTTTAATATTTCCCAGTTACAGGCCTTTTAGGATGATGATAATAAAAGCTATATTTTAAATGTGTATAATTATTTTGAATCTGTGTGCCACTGCAAGACCAATTCCTTTCTCCTTTTTTTGATATAATCTCATTCTATCATTTTCTTCTACCTATAGTAAAATCTTAATGGCATTGTATAAGGATCCCAACAGTATAAATAAGATTCCTCGTTCACATGTTATTGGTGAGAATTGTTCCATCTGCTGCTGAAAGTTACATTGTCTTGTGAAGTTGCTGTAAGGGTTCTGTGGTTGTAATGGTACGGTATATTTTTATATTTTTATTTATAAAGGTATGTGAAGAAAAATTCCTCTCCCATGGATTAGCATCATTTAGGAGATCAAGCATGTTGAAGAAGCAGATGATATGCACTTTAATAATATGGTTCATTTTTGAAATGGCAGTAAATTTAATTTCAACTCCGGTAAATATTAATCTTAAATCTTGAATTCTTAAGAATCAATGAATATTATGCTATCTGCAGAACACTGCTGATTAACAAATATTAAGCAACAAAAATATACAGTAAATCAGTACAGTATCAAGAATATATTAAAGATGAGCAATCATTGCAGCACAACCCATTTTTTTTAGAAAAGTACAGTTCAGTCATCTGTCAATTACCAATTAGTATGTCTTTGGAGTATACAGTAGAGTAGTGTAGGGTGAAAGTCCATGGAAACATTTGGAGATGATACAAACCCAACACACAAAAAGCCCATGTTTGGAAATAAACCCATGACCCCAATTCTATGAGCTAGCAATGCTAACAACTTTACCACCTTGTGACTGTCTATCTATCTAGCAATCTATTTTATTCAAATTGCAGAAATAATTATGAATGATGAACCACTGAGGATTCCAAAAAGTAGAGTTGGGCTCGGGCACCATCCGGATGGATAAACTTTGTTTTGATACTTTATCATGTATGAGATGCAGAACATTGCAGCTCAAATCAAGTTAATAGAAATAAATATTTTGCATAAATTATTTTGTGAACAATCTGCTAAGGAAGCAGAGTCTATGCAGCTGTATCTACATTGTTTCATTTCAGACATATTTATGTTTTTATATATTAATCATTTATTTAATTTTTTCAAATTGTATGGTTTTTTCTTGTTCTTTACCTTTGTGAAATGTTTTTGTTACTATGCAACATAATGGAGGAAGAGGTGATGGGCAGAATATCTTTAGTATGGGGGATGCATCAATACTGAACTATGATAGATTCCATCAAATTGATAACTTAGAATACTGTTCTGACACTGTGGCCTAAAATAATAATAATATTATTAATAATAATAATAATAATAATAACAACAGTTAATTACAGAATAATCTAATTATGGACACTGAGAACCAGACATCTGTTACAGAATTCCACTTGGTGCAATTTTCCTTCATATCTGATTACACAAAATTAACAGCCAGTGTGTTTTGTTTCCTGTATGTGTCTGGAGTTTTCATCAATTCCATTATAATTACAGTAATATACATTGATTACCAGTTACACACCCCCATGTACCTATTTCTCTGTAACCTGGCCTTAGTAGATATCTGTTATACAACCACTACTGTCCCTAACCTGCTGTACATGTTATTATCTGGAGATAATACAGTGTCATTCATACAATGCTTCACCCAGATGTACTTTTATATTTTGGTTGCTCTTACTGAGGATCTTCTAATATTCATTATGGCATGTGACCGATATGTTGCCATATGTGATCCTTTACACTATCACTATATTTTAAATAGAAAAAACTGTCTCATATTTGCATCTGCAGCTTGGGTATCAGGATGTTTAAATTCATTTTCATTTACAATCCCAGTGTCACATATGTCCTTCTGTCAGTCACATACTATACAACACTTTTTCTGTGATGCTAAAGCTCTGTTTAACATCTCCTGTGCCGACAGTGAAGAATTTTTCATTGTAATCTTTGTGAATGGATTGTTATTTGCCTTTTTCCCATTTATGTTTTGTTTGACATCTTATATAAAAATTATCAGGGTCATATTGCAGATAAAGACTACAGATGGAAGAAGGAAAGCCTTCTCCACCTGCTCATCGCACCTCACCATTGTCATTATTTACTATACAACAGGTGTATTGGCATTCATTATTCCACCATCAGAATACGCCAGTGTACTAGAACAGGTGTTTTCTGCACTGTACGCAGTTGTTACTCCCATGGTAAACCCTCTAATCTACAGTCTACGTAATAAAGATATAAAAATTGCTCTGTTGAGATTCCTGCCAGTAAAACTATATAAACAACAGTAAGGGTGATTTTCAAAATGGCTATTCTCATTGAGAAATAATAATGTAATTGTTATACTTTGCTATTAATAGCATATCACATTATTCTTTAAATCATTTATTGTCCTGTAAATTTATGAAGTTTTCCTTAATTCTACATTGACTAATTTTTGTTCTTTTATCACTAACCTCAATGTCAGTTTTTTGTTTTTTTGAAACACTAAAACATCTTAAGGTAACATTAATTAATAAATGGTCTACCCTTTGCGGCCAATGGTGACTTTTAAAGAGGGGCTGATATGGAGTAAATTTGGCAGGAGCCTCAGCGAGTAAAATTTCTTAACATATTGTTTCTTTGGTGATGGTGTGTCAGGTGATGTCAGAACAGAGTTCCAAGGATAAAAGCTCAGTCAGCAAAATAAAATACCTATACTAACACATAATCCCAAAGTTCATGAGTTTCATGCATTCCTATGAATTGTAAGACAGCACAGTTGATTCTATATTTGCAAATACTGGACAATTGTGTGGTCTGTCCGGGATACTCCCCAACCTTTGAGACTACCGAAACTCATTCAGTGGGAGTGGCGTGGTTGGATTTAAAAGTGAATTTTCAATATTTTAACATATATTTGTCCAAAATAAAAGTCCAAACTCATCACCAAAACACGAATTAGATTGCATTAAGAAAACAGTATATTTAAAAGTTTGAGAGATTATCAGGCTATTATAAATATATTTTGAAAATAAAGACATTAAAGGGTCTATTTAGTAAAGTTTGATTTTTCATTGAATTATTGTTATTTAAAATCAGTGAAAAGTCAATGTCAATCAATGCTGGGTGTCAGGGGCTTAAACACACATTTGCCAGCAAATTATTTTTTTATATTCATTTGTATGTGTTAGTATACTGTATGTGACTTTTATCCAGTGAAGTGTGGTGAGGTCAGTGGCTGGGGAGGCACTGGCTGCTAACCAACCCCCCCCCCAGAAAAAAAAGCCCATTGCATCACTAAAACCAGCACCAGGCTGGTTAATGCCATAGCAGGGGAGATAATGCCATAGCAGGGGAGACACTCAGTATGGGGTCCCCCTGCCATAACATTAGACACCCCCCAAACCAGTCAGCCCAGGGTTGGCATTCCTCAAAAAGTGGGGACCCCAAAAATTTAAATGGGGTACCCCATCCTGAGCAACAACCAGCACTGGGCTGATGGCCCAGTGCTATGCCCCTTACCCCTGATGGTGGTGGGTGCAGGGTTCATGGTATAATATTGTTCTTTATAGGCAGCCTACAGGTCCCAGCAAGCCTTCCCCATCATGCCAGTACTTGGAGAACCACAAGTGCCAGCATGCATGGACATTAAGGGGCCCGCTGACACCTGTAGTCCTCCTGTAAAGAAAATATTCAAATAAATACAAGACACAGTTTATAAAAAAATTTTGTTCAGGGACTTCACCTGGGATGCGGTGGCCTTTAAACTCTTTTTCCTGGCCACCGCCTTCCCAGGCCTTCCGGCGTCTTCCTCTGGCATCTAAACCTGGTGGCAGCCTTTAGGCTCTTTTTCATTGCCTCCGCCCATCCAGGACTTCCATTGGCTCTTCAGTCTTCAGGAGCTCTTCACTGCTCCTCCTCCGCTGTCGGACTGATATCCACTAATTCACGCTGACTTATACAAGTCAGCCTGAGGGGGCCGGGTGATGATTGGCTCCGCAGCCAAACTCTGCAGAATGGCAGGCAGGGATCTCGGATCCATGCTTGCCGCCACTGATGCCTGCACCTCGCCACGTCCAGCCGCCCGCATCCCCACTGCATTCGCCCACACCCAGTGAGTGATGGCAGTGGATACAGTGACGGATCCACTGGCCACTCACATCTGGCAACACTGACAGGGGCGTACATTCATGGGTTGAAAGCATGTCCCTGTATCAAAGCGGCACTTTAGTAGGTGCCGCTTTCCATTACATTTTCAATGGGCTTTTACTGCCCATGGCTTGGCCTTGCCACCGCCTTCCCCCCTCTTACACACTTTTCCCATTGACAATGGGAGGCACCAATGTTGGTGCCTCCAAAACCAATCCTAAAAGTAGAAATGATTAGATTAATGTAAAGGAGATACTTATGACACAGAATATGTGTCATAAGTATCTTCTTTGTATTATTTAATGCATTAATGACAGGGGAGGCACTGCCTCCCTTGACCCCCATCCCTGCTTTTATCCCTGGAATTACAAGATTGATTGAGATCAATTTCCATCAATTTGAAATTTATAAAAATGGATGAATATCAACCTTTAGTAAAAAATGTCTATGACAAACAGTAGAATAATATAGAGACTTGATTTTTTTATGAATTGAGGGTCAGGTCATAACAGTTATTCTGCAAAGTAAATTTCTGAAGAAACATATGAGAAATATTAAATAAAATAGATAATTTGTAAATTGTGGCCTCGTATAAAACTAAATATATATAATATATATAAAGAAAAACAATTATAAAGCATGTATTAAATGTATATTAGTGTAGATTGTTGAGTATAAGTGTATAAATTAATAAATATAGTTTCACAGTTATAATGTGAATATAATATGAATTATAAGAAAAGGATTGTGTTGGTGAAAAAAAAGCCAATGAAAATTATTAGGAATATCACCACAACATTTGATCAACATATATTAATACACTATGCTGTCTGTGATAGGAGCAAGGGCAGTTCTGGAATTTTTTGTTGACAATACTTAATGTTCAATAACACAAATATTTCATTTTAAATATTCATTACATTTGCGTGATTAACAAGATACTGCTTTATTTCATTGATACATTAATATCAGTTCTAAATAATGTGATCTAAATTGTATCATTAATTGTATATTAACACCATTAATTGCCTACTGTATAAGTTTACATGTGTGTTATGTCAGTGATCAAACATTTTTATACTAATAGGATCACTGCAAATCAGTAGACCACTCTTTGACATTTTAATCACCATTTGTAATATGGGAAATATGGATGATTTGTATGAACATTCATTAGGATGTTATTTGTTTTTGGCTGTTTAGGGTATCAGTTTCTTAGTCAGTTCCTGCATGCACTCATGATGTATGTATTAAGTACGGTGACTGCACCTCTAATATTTCACATTCAAGCCATCAAGCGCCCAAGTATTACGTTTAAAAAAATAAAACAACATTTTTTGTTGGGAGTGAAGTTTATCTAATCTAAGACCTTGGTCCCCAATAGTGCCATGCTGTATTTTTTGGTATGTTAGTAGAATTATAGTTATTAAACTTTAATAAAGAATTTGGGACATGATTGGTTAGTCAGTTTCTTTTAGATACCCATCAGATGTTCTTGTATTCAGATTCCAAAAAGCCTTTTCCTTTAAAAAACAGTTAAAGATGGAGCCTCAGTTGTCTTTGCCTGCCTAGTCGCAGGCGTGCACTCCCAGCATGACTAGGAAATCCATCCGCCTAGTCAAGCCGGGAGTGCACAGAGACGCTCCCATTCAGAGCATCTCTGTTCGGGCATGCAGATGGAGATGCTCTCCATTCAAGTGAATGCGGTGCATCTCCATCCGGTCTCACACGCCTGTCCATACGGAGATGCTCACAGTGCCTGGTCGGGCCTTGTCACAGTAGAAGGACAGATAACGGAGGCTCCATCTGTACATGGGCATCTCAGTAGGTATATCGTTAAAGAGGCATTACAATTAATGTAACCCAGAATCAAAAACTTCTCAGACCCATTACTACTGAAATTAATCCACTTTGGTCTGTGGATGTTATCACATATTTAACTTGATGTTGAGTTTTTCAGGTTCCATATCATGCTAGATGCTAGAATGGCCTTCGCATTTGTAGCCTGTCTAAACACAATATTAGGTACTGTAAATCTGGAATAACATCGTTGTGGGTAGGGTTTAGCTATAGTATATATCAATGCTTGTTAGCAATATCCTTTTATATCCCCTATGTGTATTAACTCTCATAGTAAATAAATAAATTCTTGTTTCAAACGTTCATTATGCTTTGGTCTGTATTCTAATAATTAATCTCTAGTAAGACCATTAGTAGCTATGATGGCCTCCTCAAGAAAATAATAAGGGTATCATTTCTCTAAAATAAAGATCCCCATAAAAACGAAGTTGCTGTTTATGTATATTTTCATGGGTACAATTCTATTTTATTATGCAGATTTGTGAATAATCGTTTTAAATGACCACTTTTAATATATACATATATACTGTATTCACATCTACCTCCTTAATATAACAGATGTGTCCTCATACTTCATTGCTGCAGTCACAACAAACAGCCCCTCTCAGCATGCCAGGTCCTGCAAAACTCTACTAGTGTCAAGTGACTTTTTTCCATTTTTTACTAAAAGTGCATCTACAGTAAAAGCCCCTAGGTATCAGCAATCGATTGGGTCAATTTGCAGATGATTGTGCAAATAATTCTGCAATGTATGGAGTTCAAAGATGGTGGATGCAGACCTAATATCAATTGGGATTGTTAAATCAGGTTGTCCATCATGTTGGATTTCACAGATCAATCGGTGCTGTAGAGTGTTTGTTCACGGCAGTGGTTCTCAAACTGTGTGCTGAGGCACCTCAGGACACATGCTGGGGTGCCCTGTTTTGGTAGGCCAGGACCAAATAAACTAATTTATGGTCAATGTAATAGGCATAACAGATGCTGGTGGTTGTCAATCATAAAATATGTGGACAAAAAGAAGCAAATCTTGTCCCTCCCCACACAATTAAACCTAAGGATGACATGTAAACACGATTTACTTAATTTAATATTTCTTTATAAATTTCTTAATTAAAAACTTAATAAAAAAATGTTTCGACCTTTCTGATTCTCTAGAGCACTGTGATTTAAAAAAAGTTTTAGAACCACTGGTGTATGGTAACAATCAGCAGATTTGCAGACTGTTTCTAGTAAACTGATGAGCCTTTCAACAATGGCAGATCTGTATTTTCTGAAAATGATCTTCAAATCACTGAAAATATCTGTAATGCATGCTCACAGATTGATGGATTGGGCATTCTTTAAATCTAGGAATAATTTTAGAATCTTCAGATTGATTTTTTGTGATTGCTGATGTATGGGGAGCTTAAAGTCAACACAATGCAACTAGGATGCACCAGGAGCGTGTGCTGAATAATTTGATATGTGACAATCTGTGTGCGACTGAGTCTCCAAATATATGTACAATGGGGGTCATTCTGACCCGTTTGCACGCAGCGGTTTACAGGATTGACAGGAAGGAGGCGTGGAGTTTGGGGAGTGGTGAGTATAATGCAGGCGTGCCAGCAGAATGGAGGGCTGAGGAGTGACGTCAAAGCCGAGCCCATCATCGCTGGATTCATCGCACAGGGTAAGTATGTCCAGGGCTGATCTTGTTCTGCTTGAAAATTTTTTAGCTTAGCAGGGCTGCGCAAGCGATCGCAACACTGCTAAGCTAAAATACACTCCCCCATAGGCGTGGACTAGTTGATCGCAGCAGCAAAAAGTTGCTGGCTGCGATCAACTCGGAATGACCACCAATGTGCAGTGATGCAGCGTTGGCTGCTTTTTTCCATACCAACTTCTGTTGTGCTTCTTATACAGACATACAGAAGGGTCCATGTTTATCTTGACCTTTAATAGGATTAACTGAGACTGGGCAGTCGGACTTAATTCCCTGCTGTATTGTTCTCTGTATTGTATTGCAGCTAAGAACAATAGATGAAGGGTTTATGTTAATAAACCATGCTGTGCCTAGGTGCAGCAGACTAGACAAGATAACTGTGGACCCATCTGTACAAGTCTCACATATCAAATTAATCAGCAAAATCTCCCAGTGTGTCCTAGTCACATCACATTGTGAATAAGATTTGTAGAAAGAAAAAAAAAAGCTTAATGGTAGCAGAGTTACACAGGACCTAGTGGCTTACTCATGCCAGGCATCTTGCACTACATGGCTTATTCAGAATAGATGCATGGGGAAACATCTGAACTCAGTATCACCATATTGCAATGCAAGGTCAATACTAGAAAAACATAGATTAAAATCATTTACATGTATATATTTCATAAAACATTCAAATGAATTGTAAGAGCCATCTGATACCATGTTGATATCAATATACTTTTTAAAACATTTTATATGATGTTTAAAAGGAATGTTATAAATTACCGTCCCAGATACTGTACCCATACATATATTGGCATAGCTTTCTGCAAGTAAAATTTCTAGAAAAAAATAAAGAAACTATGCAATAACATGTAAAAAAAATCACCGTGAGCAAAATCCAAAAAGTGCTATTTAAATTAGAGATGTGCAGAGATCCTTGTGTTTTGGTAATGCCAGAACCACCTTCCATATTTTGTTTTGGTTTTTCAGTTTTGACAAAACCACCCTCAAGAGTTTTGCTTCACATTCAGGGTTGGTTAAGGATTTCTTGAAAATTGATTATAGATATAAATTACAGAATTTGGACCTCCTTTTGTTCCTACAGTATTATTAACATCAATAATATTCATTTCCACTCAACTTTAACCACTGCACAGCTCAAAGTACTGTATTGTTCACCAATATTTTCCAAAAGCTGCAGTGAGCTGGCTGGCTAAACAAAGTGACAGAGCAGTGGCACAAACACATGGCAGAAAAGAATATAGCACATTTATGAAACATTGCGGCACAGCAGTGGCAGGCAGGATGAGTCCATGAAATGTTTTCATCAATCAAGAGCCTGAGGGTAGTACAGGAAAATGGATGTGGAGAATGTAGTGATAGGCAGATAAAGCATTGATTGAATATTCAAGTTAATGCTTGATTAAAAAGGTTAAAAAAGAGAGATGTGTAACAATGTATAAAAAAATTGCATCCGAGCGTGAGAGTTGATTGCTTAATTCTGAGAAATTTATTCTGATTAAGTCTGATTGATTAAAATTTAATTTTAATCAATTATTCATTAAAATTGTAAAAAGAAAAATAGAACTTGGGAATTAATTATTAGAAAAGTAAAAAAAAAGAATACTAATGTAACATTTTATATATATATATATATATATATATATATATATATAAAAATGATTGATGATTTTGGATTGATTATTCATAAAAATTTTAAAAAAGAGAATTTAGGAAGAAATTATTAGTAAAGTAGAAAAAAGCTAAAAAATTTCAAGCATCTCAATGCAATGGAATTGTCCTTTTGAACCCCCATGCACTCTTATGTTGTATTTAAAAAAGGACATGAACAGTTTAACAAACCAAGGTCTTCAGTGCCAGTACTTGGTTTGTTTGGACTCCCGGAAAATACCACATCTTTATGGATTTAGCAAACAAAGCTACCAATGTGCTTAAGGCTACTAACAGTGTTTTTATTCATAGTCACATTAAACATGTCAGACTCATCATCATCTTTATCATCACCCTCCTTACTGTTGCTAATGTCATCATAATCATCACCACACAATGGCCCTCATTCCGAGTTGTTCGCTCGCTAGCTACTTTTTGCAGAAATGCACACGCTCAGCCGCCGCCTACTGGGAGTGAATCTTAGCTTTGCAGAATTGCGAACGAAAGATTAGCAGAATTGCAAATAGAAATTTCTTTGCAGTTTCTGCGTAGCTCGAGACTTACTCCTCCACTGCGATCAGTTCAGTCCTTTTCGTTCCTGGTTTGACGTCACAAACACACCCAGCGTTCGTCCAGACACTCCCCCGTTTCTCCAGACACTCCCACATTTTTCCCTGAAACGCCTGTGTTTTTCCGCACACTCCCATAAAACGGCCAGTTACCGCCCAGAAACACCCACTTCCTGTCAATCACACTACGATCAGCAGAACGATGAAAAAACTTTGTTAGACCGTGAGTAAAATACCAAACATTTGAGCTAATTTACTTGGAGCAGCCGCACTGCGAACATTGCGCATGCGCAGTTTGCGTCTAATCGCTCCATAGCGAAAAAAAATAACGAGCGAACAACTCGGAATGAGGGCCAATATTAGCTTATCCACACTGGAATCCACCATTACAGAAGAAGTTTCTGTTTGTTGTAATTGTCTTCCTCATAGAATTTATACTTCGTTTTAATGAACATCAGTTTTTGCAAATTTTTGGCAAGTAGCGTACTTCACTGAGATTCCCAAACTTCTGGTTGCTGATACTGGTCTGTTTGCTACTATTTTAGAGGATATTTAAAATTTTGATAAATAATTTGCATGAACTCACTGCAAATGCGGTAACAGGGATGTGGGGCAAGTTGGTAACGGGAGGAGGAGGAACAGAGTGAGGAGGAAGAGGAGGAGGAGGAAGAGGAAGAGGTGGATTATTATTCTGTTGGGAACCAAATAATTTACTGGTATATTTTTAGATTGTGGGAGGAATGCAGATTACATGGAGGAATCCCATGTAAGCACGGGGAGAGTAAACATCTCCACACAGTTCAGGTCATCATGGGAATTGATTTCATGACCTCAGTGCTATGAAGCAGTAATGTTAACCACTACATCATCTGTGCTGCCCATGGATGGTGATGCATATATATGTATATATATATATATATATATATATATATATATATATATAAATAATGCTTGTACATTGATAGCTGTCCACTTAAAATAAGTTTCCCATTAAAAAAATAAAAAAACTGAAATGTACATTAGGTCAAAATCATTAAAGAAACAAGACATTTCTGGGCTAATCTATCAAGTACAATATGGTATAGTAGTAAATATCAATATATCTGGTCCACTGGTGTCTATCAAATATTTGTTCCATATTAAAGAAGCACAAAATCCAGAAAAGGTACATTGTAAATATTTGCAGTTCAAATAGTGGTAAGTACCATCTGGAAATGTGCATACCCAATGTGTTTTGCCCAGTGTTAGGAATACACCACTAACAGTGTGTCAGGGCTGTCGGGTTTTGTGTTCCCAGGTATTATGCTAGAGCTGGAACCGAGTTGTGCACTGCATGCAGGAAACTGGGAGGCCTTATGTAGTTCCTCCTTTTGTTCTTACAGTATTATTAACATCAATAATATTCATTTCCACTCAACTTTAACCACTGCACAGCTCAAAGTACTGTATTGTTCTTAGCATAAGATGTTAACTTAGACTTGAGCAGCCTTGAGTGAACTGAACTAGGCCAGAGAGGCAGTAAGTAGATAGTAAGCTGGATTGGTTCTGCCTTAGCTAGAAACTGGACACTGAAACTGGTTAAGCTAGATGCCTCACTGGGACTAATCATAACTGTATACAAGACTTGGCCCTTTTATGCTAGTTAACAAACAAGTGATATCATATGTGCTAAATACTTGAAGGGTAAACAATTCTTAGATGGAACAGATTTTGACCACAGTATCCACATGAATTTGCAAAAACTCTTGTCCTTTTCATTCTTTATCTTTACAAAGGATTTCAAATGTCCTCTATTCAGAATTTTATATGAAAAGGAAGAAGAAAATTTTCTAATGTGTAATAAGTTCCTCAAATGACACTTTTAATCAAAATGTATCACAGCTCTATAGGATAATTTCATAAAAATACTCTACAATGTTAAAGCAGAATTTGTAGTAGGGGACCACCGATGTGTAAAAGGGTTACAAAATGATGCTCACTCTCAGGCTTACATCAGACAATATTATCCATGCATATAAAGGTATCTTTACTTCATGTGCTCCAAAAATCGAACTTTACAATGCTTTAGACACATAAGTTTACATGTATGCTTACTTGAGATGTGTGGTTGGCAGGTAGATTGCAAAAGGTGGAAGTGTGTCACTGGCACTTCCTGTTGTAGTGGTGGAATGCACAGAGGAGATGTGTTTTGATTATAAGTGTAATTTGAGGAACTTATTGCACATTGGAATATTTTCTTCTTCCTTTTCATATAAAATTCTGAATGGAGGACATTTGAATCCTTTTTTACAATAAAGTACAGAAAGGACAAGAGTCGCTGAACATTTATTTGAATACTGCAGTCGAAAATCTGTTCCATCTAAGTATTTTTTACCCTTCAAGTATTTAGAGCATATGACATTGCTTGTTTGTTGATTATGTTCTTGTTTTTTCCAGTTTGATTACACTGGAAGATATTATATTTATGTTTTAATTTTCCAGTGCAAGGTTATACATTCCCATTTCTATTCTTTTATGGTAGTTGTTTGGCTAGGACTGGCTTAGCTAGGTTCCAGGGTGGGACTAGCTATGCTAGTTACCAGAATGGGATTGGCTAGGCTGGTTGCTAGGCTGGGACCAAATAAGCTGGTTGGCAGGTGGGAACAGCTAGGCTCATTATTCAGATGGAACCAGCTGGTTGCCAGACTAGGACTGGCTAGGCTCATTGTTGGCTAGGCTGGAACACTGGGCTGGAACCAGTAATATTACAAGCTGAATTGGAGTCACTAGCAGAGAAGACCAGGCTGGAACTAGAATTTCATCAGGCTGGAATGGAGCCGATGTTGCTATAAGGAACAGTCAGACTTGAGCTGGATTCTCTGGCATCTGAGCTGGCACCTGTTCTGCTGAGGATAGGATTAATACTGGCAACTGGAGCAGACAGGCAGGGAATGAGGTGACTGATTAGTGAGTTGGAAGCAGAAGAGCTGCAGACCAGATCAGAGCTGCTATCTGGCAACTGTAGTACATACTCTGTATGTAGGCACTGGAGACCTGGAGTCAAAGGACAATAGAAATCTAAAAAATTGCACTGGCAGTTTACTAGTGCACCTGGACAGCCTTTTATATGCATTGCCACACTTGGATTGGTGTCCTAATTCACATGACTGAATCCTGTTGTGTCATAGATAGTTGTCAGATGACCTGACCAGAGAAGGCTGTGCCCAGTGCATATAGCAAGAGGGAAAAGTTATGGGGAAAAAGCAGGCCGGAACTCTGGATCAATATGCTGCTACCAGAGAGCTACAGGTACACCAGGACCCCCGCTGGAAGAGTCACCCATCTTACAGTTTAGTTACGGGAAGCCAGCTGCCGAATCTTGACAAACTGGACAAGATGCATTTGAACTACAAATTTGTCCTGCCTCCCACATGGTACAGTACTTACTATGGCAATATAAACAATACAGTATGTTTGCACTTTATGCTATGTACATTTACATCCAGAAGTGTATTCTTCAGACTCGACTCTAATCATTCAGCTTCAATAGTAATGTTGATAGCCTTATTATTTTAATCTGTGAACACCACAAACTTTTGTGTCATTAGACAATGGAAAAAGCAATACATGCATAAAATATTGGCATAAAAGCCAGGCAAAATAAATGCAGATATTAAAACAAAGTGCAGTATTAGCCAAGGTCACAAGAGAGCTTATATTCTAATTGAATGAGGGCAGAACTAAGATGAGCATGGTTAAGACCATTGTGAGGATGCAATAATTTGGGTAGTATAGTTGGGAGTTTTATAGGTGTGAGGGTAGATTACTGTGGGCAGTACATGTGGGAGCATAGAAGGTGTGAGAATGTATTAGTGTGGCTAGTATAGGTGGGAATAGGGTTGGTATGATGATGAATTAGTTTGTGTACTATAAGTGGTCGTACTGTAGGTTAGGTATGAGGGTGAAATAGTATGGGTAGTGTAGGTGAGAGTAGGGTAGATGTGAATGTGAATAGTATAAGTGGGAGTAGGGAAGGTGCAATTGATGCAATCTTAAATTTATCAAAATTGAATAAAACAATGAAACAGTGTCATGATACCTTCAGATGGCCTTCAAAGACTAATTCACATGAAGCAGCCCAGCTAAGAGACAACCTACAGTATTCTCAGGTTTCCAGATGTTCAGCCAATGTTTACTTTATGTAAGCCTTGCACTGTATGTGGACCATGTTTGGATTCATGGTATTCCTTGAAACTGTAATTTTCCATCTAGGTCATGTGCCTGATATACAGTTCAAGCTCTTGATAACCTTGGTTTCTTAAGCATCTGTTACTTCAAACTTTCCTTTCTGCCTCTTTTCTACTTGTTTCTTATTAATGGTCAAACATGGTGCTCACATGGGAATGGGACTGGTGCTCATTCACTGGTATTTGACAGCTGCCAGGACTTTAACTCTAAATAGTGCAAGCTTAAGTTCACAGACACATATATTTAAAGGGAACAGAACACCTCAGAGGCTATAGAAAACAGCTTCAAGATCTTGTTTCTAGCACAAGCAATCATCACTGAACAGTATGCTTGCCATTTTTCCAAATAAGTATTTCCCACTATAGAGAGTTGATAAGAAGTAACAGATTTTTTGGCGTGTATATATAAATACTGTACCTATAATACAGAAGTGTCCCTGCTCATACTGCATATAATTGCCTACTGCGATGTGTATGCATGCAGAAGCTATAATTTGCAGCCTGTCATGACTAGTCACAGCGGATGTGTACAAAGGTGCCCTTGAATATGCTATTCATGGCAAATGAGTTGCATTTACCATAACTCTTTTGCACAATGAACTGGCACACATCTTTAGACATGTTACACAGTTCTTTCATATAGCACAATTTTTTTCCATAAATATTATACTGTACAATTCTCACAGATAAGTATTTCCCATAATATAGAATTAATCAAAGTTACATGTTTTCTGCCTGCATAAGTTAATGCCATTGCATAGAAATACTGCACAGTTCTTCCCAGTAGCACAAGTATATTCCATGTTAGAGATCTGAATTGACAAATTATAACAGATTTTTCACATGCATAAGTAAATGTCTTGTAGAGAAATACAGCACAGTTCTGTCCAGTAGCAGTGTATTCCACAATACATATTTACAAACAACTAATGGATTTCCTGAACACCACAAATAATTTGCACAGCATCAAGCTTTTCAGAAGATCTTCAGAATATTCCAGATTTATTGAACTATATGAGATGCCATACAGATCTTTTGAACAGGCACAAATAATTAGCACTGTAGCAATATACGCAGCCAATCTTTCACAGAGTCCAGGTTAGATTTACCATAGAGAATTTTTAGAAGGCAACCCATTTTCCAAATTATACAAGCAGATAAACTTCACTGAGCAGCTCAGAGCAGCAATTCATATATGCATTAGAACAAGACAAGATCTGACTGATTACAACCACAACAAAGTAAACAAGTAGACTCCATATAACAGCTGAACATCCAAGCAGCACCAGTCAAAAAAAAAACAAGCAAAATTCTAACTCCAGCTGCAGCAATCAGGAGTCATACTAAAGCCTAGAACAATTAGACCTGGTTTGGTTACAAGGAGGCTGAATAGAGCCTGTGGAACTAACCTGTACCATGGTCTACTAAGCTGTGCTTATTACAGATTTTAACACTACAGTATGTTAGACTCCAGGGGGTATATTTACTAAGTTCCCGATTTTGACCGATTTGGTGTTTTTTCTTCAAATTGTCATCTTGGGAATTTACTAAACTCAAATCTCGGCAGTGATGAGGGCATTCATATTTTTTTGGAAGTCAAAGAATAAAAATATGAATGAATACACCATCGGTCAAACGCGGCTGTTTAGGTATACAACTCAGTAATTTACTATGCATTCGTATTTGAAATCTCTACCGTGAAAGTGCATTAGCAGCCGTGAAAAAAAGCAAATCGTAAAAAAAAGGCAGGAAAAAATAGACCTGCTTTTGAGCAGCGTGTTTACATGTGTTTCAAAGTCTACATTAATCACACATGCATTTTTGGTCCTTTAAAAGGGACCCAAGCACATTTTTCACATCTCTCACTCTAAAATGGCTGCTGCCGTGTGTAGTACTGATTTCTTGTTTGCTGTGGGATACCTGAGTGTGCTCTATCAGGCTACAATAAACCAGGGCCAGGAAACTGAACATGGTCAGCAGGTTGTCCAGGTTCCGCGGAGGCTGCACAGGCCTCATTTTTTTAGGGAGCATTTAAACTTAAACGCATTGGCCGATGACTAGGTCATACAGATGTTCAGGCTAAATACAAACATCATTTTCCATCTGTATGACCTTGTCAAACTGGACCTAGACCCTGAGACAGCACACTCTCGCTCTGTCTCAGGCCTGCACAAACTCCTGGCTGTGTTGCACTTTATGGCTACTGGCAGCTTTCAGGCTGTGACTGGCGATGTAATTGGTATCTCACAGCCCACCTTTTTTAAATATTTAAATCAGGTGAGTTAACACATACATACTCCTCTATGTCTAAGTTGTGCTTCTGTTATGTAATATAACACAGTATTGTATTTTTTACAGGTCATGACACTCACCTTATATTTTGTAATGTCCACTCAGGTTTTGGATGCTTTGTATCCACACATAGATGCCTCTATCTGCTTCCCTACCCAGGAGTCTCAGTGGCATGCAGTCAGGGTATCTTTCTATGAGCTTGCTGGCATGCCTAATGTGCTAGGTGCCATAGATTGCACACACGTTGAGCTGAGACCACCTAGGGGCAGGCAATACATTTATACCAATAGACATCTGGCCCACTCCACTAATGTCCAGGTGGTTTGTGTTGCAAATCTAAAAATCATGAGTGTTGTTGCGGGTTACCCTGGCGGCTGCCATGACTCCTTCATCCTCAGTCAGTCATCCCTCTTTGAGAAATATGAGGGCGGACAAATGCCTGATGGATGGCTGCTGGGTATGTTCCAAATTTGTTGTGTGTATGTGTGTTAGCCTCAACATCGTCATTATGATTTTAATTATTTACCTAAACCACATGTCCTAATCTTGGCTATATCTGTCTTTCAGGTGATGGGGGATATGGCTGCTTCTCTTGGCTTCTTACTCCATTGTACCAACCTGATTCCCCTGCTGAACACAATTACAATAATGCACATAAGTCCACGCGGAATGTGATAGAATGTTGTTTTGGTGTGCTGAAATCTAGACTTTTGTTGTATAGTCCCTCAAAGGTGACTAGGATTGTGTTCTGCTGCTGTTTTCTTCATAACATGTGTTTGTGTAAACATCTGCCATATGTTGAGGAGGAGGAGTATGATGTTGGTGATGAAGAAAATAGTCAGCAAGTAGAGGAGATAGAAACATCTGGTGACAGTGTGAGTACAGATGTAGGGAGGCAGGTAAGGCAATAACTGATTCTGCGTCATTTTACCGGTAAGTCTTAATTTTTCTTAATCAACATTGGCTAACCCCAATCCTAAAATATATGTAGTTATGAATTCTGCTTGTGATGCGTTATTGTTTGATATTTGGCATGTTGTTTACAGTTAGTCAATAACATTTTCATCTTACACTGTCAGTCACTAACAAATTAAACATTACACATATAGCGTTTGAGTAATTTATTACCTTAAACACTTGAATTTGGTTGGCCACAATTCTATAATCTTTAAATATCTTTGTAAATACTGTATATTTTGTTACTGGCTTGCTCATTTCCTTGTTTTTTTGTTTGCTGGCTGCAGAGGATTGTGATGGCACATTGGGCCGTGGTCTGCTGGATCGTCTAACTGGGAAGGTAACTGGGGTCTGGCTAGGTGTGGTTATCCCTGAGCTTGAGCCTTGTTGCTGGGATGCCAACACATTTATGTTTTGGCTCAGGTTGTTGAGGCTTGCTGTGAGTTGTGTTGTTGAGGCTGTGTTGTTGGAGATGATTCTGGACACAGCTTTTGGTGATTAACTGATTGTTCTGAATGATTTGAATGAGGGCTTGTTGATGGCGGTGTTGTTCGTCCATTATTCGGTGAAAACTTGCCATCAGTTGGCTGTTGTCTGCTCTCATCTGCTCCATGGTATTGGCCACTCTGCCAAGTTGCACAATCAGTCTGCCTGAGTTTCTACTGAGTCTAGGTAGATGATGGGGCAGACTGGCAAGATATTGGCTGTGTGTGTTGAGACAGGCATAGTTTTGTGCCTGTTGTGTGGCCCAACTGGACCAAAACTCTGGTCCCATTTGTGGCTGGGGTGGTGTTGGGCTCAATTGGTGGGTGGGGGTTGTTTGGGGTGGTGGAGTTATGTCAGCCAGCGTGGTTGGCTGGTTATTATCAATTGCTTGCAGGTGGAGTGTGAACGTTTGCTGCAAGTTAGTTTCCTGCAGGGTATCCTGGGGCATGACGTCTGGATCTGTATGGGGTTGAAGACAGCCACAATTTAGTTACTGTTGGGCTTCTGGTTGGTTTCAGCTTTACGTCAACATGCATTACTTCTTAATATGCATGTTGTAAATTATAAATAGAGTGTGGGCTAAACTTAAAATATTATTGTACATTATTTTAGAAACATGTGGATTCTTAGGTACCCTACTCATTACAACAATCTTTAAGGTAAATGTTGGACTATGAGCTTTAGTAGAACTGCAAAAATTCAAAATTCCACCATTGACATATTATGTTTAAAGCTTCCTTTTGCCAAACAAACACAATACATTAAATGTGTTCAACAATACACTCATACATTGTTAAAGGCTGTCATTCTTGCCCAGGAAACTTTTTCAATTATAGTGAAAAAACATTTGTTAAAAAATATGGTTGGCAGAAGAGGGCACACCTATTTTGCGCATATTGTTAAGTTGAGATGTGAACCACGAAATAATGCTTACCATGGGGTCAAATTACTAAAATGGAAGTTGGATTTAAGATGGGATGTTGTCCATAGCAACCAATAACATTGCAGGGATTATATTCGAGAATGTGCTGTATTAATGTAACGTAGAATAGGATTGGTTGCTATGGGCAACATCACATCTTAAATAGAACTCCCATCTTAGTAACGTTACCCCCATGTGCTTGCTGGTGTGGATTAGTACAAGGATGAGTGTGTGCTTTTGGTCATTTTTTTGTGTGCAAAAACACTGTGTAAAATGCATTTTTTTTAATGTTTACTCACCAGACAGCTGAGGGGATTGTGGTTCCTCGCTTTGTGAACTGGCCAAAATGGCTTCTGGTGGCTGAGCCAACACAGTGGAGATGCGCCGTTGTGGTGGTGAGGATGCGGGTGTAGTTACCGCCTCAAGACAGCGTCTCTTGCTACCCATCTTCTGGAGACTGGCAGACCCCTGTGAATGTCGTCTTAGTTTAGTGTGGTGCGATGATGAAGTTTCTATGGGATAAAATAGACATTATAATTCTGCCTTTCTATGTGTTTTCAGAATATGTGTATCCACAAAAATATTACCTGCATCGCCAGCATCCGCATCTCTTGGCTGTGTGGTTTGTGTCCTGGCTGTGCTGGCTCTCTTTTGTACTGTAGAAATATGAAGTTTGACCTTATGATCATTATATTGTAATTATATATTTAATCAAAAACCTTATTGTGATGTGGACATATGAAGAATATTATGAGAATTAAACAAAACTTTGGTTATGCTTTTCTGGCTGACTTCATTGGGTGTGTATACTTTAATTACGAACCAATTACACCAACCAATCCATACCTAAGGTGCAGAATTAACAATATTATACAACTACAAAACCAACCGTGGTTGTTTAACACAACAAGAATATTAGTCTGTAACAAAATAATTTATTTCTGACAAAACTAAACTCACAACAACCAAATATATTATAAAAAAAAATGATTCAGCGACAATAATCACATCTTGCACACAAAGGCCTATCCACAACAACATACATTAATCATAAATACATTAACCAAAATGGAATAAACATTCATGAAAACACATGAGTCACACTTCATTTAAAGTCCCACCCAAAAATGCCAAAAAAAATATAAAAAATAAATAAAACCAGAACAGAATAAATTGATGCAGCAAAAGGGCCAGGACAACTGCTAACTTCACAATACAAAGGAAAAATACATAACTATTTATGTACAAAACGACATCACCAACACATTCGAACAATGAACCAACTTACAATCACAATTAGCTACAATACATTTCAGACAACAAAGGACAAAGCACATATGTTAAAACAATATAAATATTGTACAACAAACTCACCATCCTGCCTTGGACGATCCGAATCCCGGACATTAGTCTCACCAACCACTTCTGGTGGAATAAGGGACCGCACAGGCTCCTCCCACTCCCGATATGACACTCTGAAGGGATGGCCACCCCCTATTTGTCTGGCTGACTTTGCCTCCTTGGCCATCTTAGCCTTGACACGGCGCTTGATGTCGTAGAATCTCTTACGACACGTGTCCTTGGTCCTCCTCACCACACCCTCACTGTTAACTGCCACTACTACCTTCCCCCACAGAACACTCTTCCTGCATGAAGGAACCTTGGCAGCATCAGGCCCAAACAGCTGACGATGATGGCTCATCAGCTCCCGCACCAATGCAACATTCTCTGCATAGCTGAACTTCACATTGCGCCATGTCTTTGTAGTGGTGCGTGGCTATGGAGCCACAGCACCATCACTGTCACTCTCACTCAAGGCCTCAGCACCAGCCTCCCCCTGCTCCTCCCCTTCACTAACCTCCTCCACCTCACTCACCTCCTCCCTCTCACTCACCTCCTCCACTTCACTCACCTCCTCCCTCTCACTCACCTCCTCCTCCTCACTCACCTCCTCCACCTCACTCACCTCCACCACCTCACTCACCTCTGACTGGGACATATTCCAGACAAACAACAAATAACACTGATAAAAATAAAACACAAAACACACTCCTCCACTCCCACTACACATAACACACCTAAACACACACACACACACACACACACACACACACACACACACACACTCACAAACAATGACAATAGACTGAAAAAAAAATTACAAAGACAAAAAATTAAACAGACTTTTAAATAACTACACAAGTATGACAAGACTACTTACACACACAGTACAGCACTCAGCAATTGCAAAAAAACACCTCAAATCCTCCAAAAACTCCAAACAACTCTCCAACACCAAACACCACTTCCTCTCACCTCTCCGCTAGCTAAACCCACGAGGTTCGGTCGGTTTGGGGCGGTTTTATAGTAATGAGCACAGACACTCCTCTATCAGAAAACAAACCAATCACGGATGAGTGACAAAAATTAAAGTAAGAAAAAAATCACGGCCGGGAACGGGAAAACACTGCCGTAACATTCAAATGACGAATTCATTAAAAAAAACACAACACAGCCGCAAAAACACAAAATCGGCCACATTCTACCTTTGAAAAACACGAATGAAATCGACATCGAAAAATGAAAATAATCAAAATATGACAGCATAGTAAATGAGGCGTAAAAAATTAAAAATTTTCAAATTCACACATTCGATGCCAAATGTGATTCATCTCCCACCAAATCGACATAAAAATGAATTTTAGTAAATATACCCCCAGGGGGTATATTACTAAAGTGGGTTTACAGAAGTCAAAATATTACCCATAGCAAATAATCAGATTCTAGATCAATAAACTGCTAGAAAAATGATAAGTAGAATCTGATTGGTTGCTTGTGCAACAGCTCCACTTCTATAAACCACGCAAATATACCCCCATGACTTCATAAATTATTGCAATTGAACTTACAACATCAGATCCATTTTATCTGTTGTTCTGATTAAAAAAAGAAATTTAACACAGAAAATGTAAAAAGTGCATAAGTGAAACATTCTGAAGCATTTTTCCCAGTATGTTACATAAAGATTTTTTTTGTCAAAAAGAACAGTTACAACAAAACTAATATATTCCCTACAAAGAGAAATACCCAGATGTTATTGAAAAAATAAAAATAAATAAAGGTAAATTATATAAAAATAGAACTAGAGTATTGTTAGTGTGAACTAAACAAATAAGGGGCGCTTATAAAATAACATAAGTTTCCATTAATTGTAAACACATAAAATATCATTAGTTGATACATACAGATATAGATAAATATAAAACAATCTTGAAGAGGCAGTGAAGGATGTAAGGTATGTAGCAATCTTGGAATGATATGCTACAAAAATTGATTGGTTTCACCAGAGTAGAGGTCTGTTTTTTTAAAAGGTAATTAGTGCTGGTATTATTCAGAGTTAGCGGAGGTTACTTTGTGACAGCAACCATAAAATCTTGGATTTCAAACAATAATAGCTGGCACGTTATGCTCACCCCTGATTAGTAGAGTTGGTTCTCACCCGCTGCCGGTGTTGGCAGTGGTGGTCCATCAGTGTTGATGCAGACATATGCGCTCAATGCAGCTGATCGGTGTCCCTTCAGTGAGTAAGCAGGGATACAGTTAGTCCACACAAGCATGTCTGCTAATGGAGCTTTTGTACAGCGGCGGTGGGTCAAATTCAGTATTCCCAGCGTAGCGGGTGGCAGAGGGAGGACGTACCAGGTTTGAGTACTGAGGATTTTATTTCCCAGCAATGGACACTCAGTCTCTGATCCCCTCAACGCATTTCTCCACCACAGTCACTGGCAGTTTCTTCAGGAGGTGTAGAATATCGGTAGATAGGTGGATGGGTATTTAAACTAGCTGTAACCAATCAACTCAAAGCTTTTTCTTTCACACCTGTGGTGTTTAAGTATGTTCATTCACTGCCAAACACCAGACTAATAGACCATTCCAAATTGATATGTGATAAAGGTGCTTTGTATTTAAACAACAAATAAAGTGTAGTATAAAAAAAAATCTTTAAATGGTACAACAAATTTATATCTATTAGTTTAGCAGACAAGGCATCACAGGGAAGGTCCAAAATCACCACAATAATAATCTATAATAGCCTTCTTTAGTTATCTGGGATTCAACCTAGCTCCAATGGCTCAGTTGTAAAGTAACAGGGTTAAAGTAGAGACGGGCGTACTGTAGGTTCAAGACCAACGAGATTCTTAGTCATTAGTATTTTTTACATTGTTTTTTAAGAGATTAT
Organism: Pseudophryne corroboree; assembly: GCF_028390025.1. Lineage (NCBI taxonomy): Eukaryota > Metazoa > Chordata > Amphibia > Anura > Myobatrachidae > Pseudophryne > Pseudophryne corroboree. The sequence goes on from NC_086450.1 coordinate 463,678,991, forward strand.
GTTTTGTATATTTTATAGTTTAGAAATGATTGATTCAATTTTTTCAAGCATATAAATAGATATGGGATTTCACTATCATGAGAGGTAGTGACACATAAGTTAAATACTTAAAGTGAAGTTAGGAATGAGAGGACCAAATGTTCATCAGCTACATGAAGTGCTTCATTAACACTGATGAGCATAAAATTGTGAGATATCTACGGAAAGTAGGAACTTGTATTTCTAACTAATTTACTCTTATCATAGTAGATATAGAGACACAAAATGTAATTTTTGTTATGCAACAGAATTGTGGCAATTGATTGTTAAGAGGAAATCTTTTTGGTCTTAGCGCCCGATTTCCTCTGGGCTACTTTGTTTCCAAAGATATTACTATAAAAATAGAACATATATCCAAATAGCAGATAGTGCTTTGGGGGAATAGGAAATAATCCACTAGAAAAATACTTTATCTGGAGGCTTTATCAAAGAAAATTAGAGACTTTGATAAAGTGAAATGCATCATGGGTATCACATTTCGATCTACTATCTCCTTTTATGAGACATAACCACGTGGATTTGTTCATAATATACCTGCTGCCAATTGACAGAGCAGTGATGTTTTTACTTCTGCTCCTGGGTGGGAGAGATAGCCATGTACCTGAGCTGTTGAGGGCTGAATACAGTGAGCTGGCCACACCAGGAGTACCCAATCAAGCCCCTATTCAAAGACAGGAGTGCCACAGTTGCCAGTGGCCTGGGAAAACATGTGGCTGCGTTCATTCATCTGGCAGATCTGGGACACTATAAAATCTAGAATACTGTATCTGGTTATTGTCATAATATATACCCATGGTAAAAAATCTTGACAGCATTAATGATTGCAAATGCTTCATAGTGGTTGTGTGCACTCATTTCCTAGGACTATAAGTTCAACAAGGTGATTTATGATTTTGCAATGTGGCTATGTGTGTAGTATGAATATCATAAACATTATTAAATTGATATAAAATAATTACAGATCTCTCCACCTCTCTACAAAACTTCAAATGTGCTCTCAATGCCCACTTCTTCACCAAACCAAGCCACCTCTCCTCCTAACCCTCTTGTCTATGTTCACTGTGTACCCCTTCTGTTTCACCCCGGTCTGTCAGCCCTTCACAATTTAGATTGTAAGCTCGCAATAGCAGGGTCTTCTTTCCTCGTGTGCCTTTCCTTTTCTTATTTACACCATCTTATACTCCATACTCCCTTTGATGGCACCTAACCCCTGGTTTTCCATATCTGTCCTATATTGTCTTGAACTGTTAGTGCTGTTTTCTTCTTGCTCATTTGATTATGTATTGTGTAATGGGCACTGTGGATACCTTGTGGCGCCATATAAATAAAGGATAATAATAATAATAATAATAATAATAGATGTATCCACATACACCTTTCCCCATTTAAGCCTTATGGCCAAATTAGCCATGCAATGGAATTTGTGATATAGTTAAGCCTTGTGATTGTTCTCAACATATTCTTCTTTAATGTGCTACTTTATATGAATTATTTTGCGGGAAAAATGTGAATCCATCCAATCGCTACTCAGGGTGGAGCACCTTAGCCAACTAAGCATTTCATGCCAAGTGAAGCAAAATGGTAAAGATGTATGAGATCACATCTGTGTATTAGGTCTTGAGCTCTCTCTACACTACAGTACTAGTAATATTGTGCATATAAGTATATAACTTAATATATGATGCATTCGGCATCGTGGCGGTTGGGATGCTAGTGGTCATGTGACCTAATATGAAATTGAGACACCATTCAGGAGACCAGCACTGGAATACAGACAGCCGACATTACAAAGGTAAGTATCAGGGTTCAGGTTAGGGACAGGGTGGGGGAGGAGTGTTAGGGTTAGGCACTAGAGAGGTTAGGGTTAGATACTAGGGGGATGGTTAGCCCTAGCAACCTCCCCCAGTGTTAGTCATAGTGCTAGCTGCCACACCCAGAGGATTAGCCCTAGCTGCCAGCCCTGGAAGGTTAGGGTAGGGGAGGCGGGGGGGTTAAAATACTTACTTCCTCTGATGTCGAGATCTTTAGTGTTGGGATACCTCTGTCAGTCATGTGACTTCCAGCATCCTGACCACCAGTATTAAATACCGAACCTTTTGATATAAGTGCAGTTATTTATTTTTGTTTTTTTCAATACATTTTCTTGTACAAATTAAAAAATAATAATCATAAAGAAACTAAGAATATGTTTTGTTGTTGCTGTTATGTGAAAACCTTATAATTAAAACTCAAGTGCAAAATATGAGGGTGATGAAATTCCATAATTTTCTTCTAATCCCAAAAGTCTTCATTAATAGAACATTGTATAGGGATCCGCACAGTATAACTTAAGGTCCTTTACCTTCCCTGTTGTATTTTATGTTGATTTAACGGTGAGTCCTGGTCCTTCTTCTATCTAACAATGCACAATGCTGGGATATGATCTATGGGTGTGATGGTGTGGTTTATTTGTATTACATATTGTTCGCCAATAGCACATACAGTAATATTTTTGTTTTCTGACAGACATATTATTTAAGTGAAAGGGAAGCCTTTTACCTCCAACATTTACATGACCACTATACATGACAAGGTGTGTCAAAATACTTCAGAAGCCTCCATAAAAGAGCATCATTCTATCAAAGATTTTGTGAGGATTCATCTAGGAGTCATTTGAAGTCTGAAAAGGCAGATTATTCAAAACAGATACAATATTTTCAGTAAAGTACTTACACTACAGGCAATGTAGAAGATTACAATAACTTGGAAATGTATCTCTGTGTATATGAATTTTAAGCAATGACATTTTATGTTGAAACTATTTATACCATTACTACATCAGGAACAATCACAGGATTTGATAAGAGAAGAAACCTATTTAAAAACATAATATGTACACATTATACCTACAGTATAAAAGGTTTTTGTGTGGGCTGCAATCTACACCTTACTGAAAAAATGACTAATGATATTTTATCACATATAGGTCATATACATAATACACGCACAGAAGTATGTAACATGAATCCTGTTCTCATGTGTTCTTATTCAGGAGTAGATTTACTAAAAATAAAAACAGACATGTAGAAGTGTTGTCTACAGATTTATTTCTAGACTGTAAGAGATAAATGATAGCTAGAATCTAACTAGTTGCTGTTGCCAACACCAATTTTCTTTATAGAATTTTTATTGAATTTAGCCCAAAGTCTACAAATCTCATGAAAAAATGAAATATATTATTTAAATATGTATTCCTTGGATTTAGCATACAGCTGTAGTCTCCACTTAAATTGTAAGTATAGGTTTTTAATGTAAACAAATCTCATAAAAAATATCATACTGTACATACATCTATATCAATGTCAAATCTGGAGGGTTCATTGCCTTTGGCTTTTGCAGAGTGGTTCATTTAAAAAAAAATGATTTCAGGTGGCCAAATTGATTACTCCCAATGCAGGTTTATTTTTTAAATCACTGACATGTTAAGATTATACGTCACAAGCATCAAAGTTTCTCAATGCAAGTTAAGATGAGCCTCAGGAACAATTCTAACAATAAACAGAACATGTGTAAACTTTATTAAAAATTATTGTTCTTAACAGTGGCTCTGGATGATCCTGTCAGTAGCAACACGCTGATATTTCAGCTCTGCTGGGGGGACCCCGGTCTTTTCCCTATCAGCGTGTACTGTATCTTCATTCTTAATGCTACAAATGTACAAGCAATCTAGAATTATTAAAAAGGACAATTTGAGCCAAGTTAAAATATCTTTAAATGCATTCCAATTTTGCAATTCAATTTGAAAAAATATATGTACACTAAAACCACTATGAAAATATATATTTCTAGATGCAGCATTTACTTAGAGATATTTGAAGTTTAGTGTAATCCCAGAAGGTCATTATATACAAACATTCTTAGCAGTAGTTATTTAGAACACAGAGAAGCAGAACAAAAGCAGCATTTCCTGGTCAAAAACATTTACATTTATTGCCTATTCTATCATTTATAATTGAGCTGTTTAAAAATAATATTATTTTAAATAAATATAAACATTGTGCTAAATCCACCCTAACATCAGCTGTCTTTACAAACTTTTTATTTAACACAACGATAAAAATAGGTCCTTTTCTGATGTGGTAACCTGCACAATGTGTGAATAAGACAGATACCATAACTAATACACAGCGCGTGTGTTACTCATTCTAATTTCAGATACATTTATTCAATATCAGCAGTTGTTATTTGTTGTAGTATTGTATTGATGGGATTCCCACTGCATACAAATTGCAATATTAATTACCAGGTATTTATCTCGTGCACACATATTCTGCAGCGCTTTAAAGAAAATATTTGGCAATTCACTATATTCCCTATCAAATAAACACACACACAAGTGTTAATTGGTTGGGAGCCAACTACCTTACCAGTATATATTTTTGGGGATTGTGGGAGGAAACCGGAGTACCCGGAGGAAACCCACTCAAGCACAGGGATAACAGTGCTGAAAGTAGAGTGGAACAGGGTGGTACAGAGTACCATTAAGAAATATGGATATGGTACGTAGTAGCACCAGCCCACCGCTGGGGCATAATTTATAAGGGGCATTTTTTGTATAATGGTGTCAGTGGCATAACTGTGTGGCATAATATATAAAAGACATTACGGTGTGTGGCATAATGTGTAATGGGCATTACGGTGTGTGGCATAATGTGTAATGGGTGTTACAGTGTCTGGCATAATGTGTAATGGGCATTACGGTGTGTGGCATAATGTGTAATAAGCATTATGGTGTGTGGCATAATATGTAATGGGCATTATGGTGTTTGGCATAATGAGTAAGAGGCATTACAGTGTGTGGCATAATATGGCCATGCCCCAATTGTCATGTAGCCACTCCCCTAGTTTCTTGTGACCATGCCCCCTCATAACATGTGGCCATGCCCATTTTTACTATCAGTACCACTAAGAAAAAATGTCTACTTGCACCGCTGAGGGAGAATATACTGTACAAACTCCACACAGTTAGGACTATGGGGGGCATCAAACCCACGACCTCAGTGCTTATAGACAGTAATGCTAACCATTACACCATCTGTACTAACCCCATATATTTTATATGGGAAAATGAACTCCCTATTATAAGTTATAAGCATATCCCAATTTACCAAAGAGTTATGTGAGTCTATATAAGCACACAGATGTAAGATGAGTGCTACAGGACACAGCCAGTGATCTGCAATATTCATGATAAGCTACAGCAGAAGGTGCATTATATGTGATGGGGTTTCTTTCAGGACACTGAGTTAATGACATTTGAACCCTCTGATTATAACCAAATAAATCAGAATTGTTTATACAGTATGCATATTGCGTCAACTTAAACACAGGTAGAAACTGCCCTTATAGTAAGGGTGGTATTATACAATACTGTATATTATGTAATAGGATTGATATATTTCTTAAACTCTAGTGTGGAAAATTGGGTTGTAGCCAGGGTGGCGTTATAAAAGACATTGGTAATAACAGAAAGTATCTTCATCTTATTTTAAAATAACAACTTAATAACAAATATAAGTGCTAAACAGACAGGTTGGATGACACATGATAAATTGTTACTATGTATTATAGCAATATACATAAATAGATCATTATTATAAACCACTGTGGACCATTGAAAGGAGAATTACAGCACCAAGTAGACAGATAACTTAGCTTCCTGATACAGAATTACGTATGAGTTACAGACACTTAGTGACTATGTGTTATTTTCAGAGTCCCACCCTCTCCTATCAATGTAACCCCTGATGTTCAAGTCATCTGAAAGAAAACTGATCTTCCATGAACTTACATTTATTACATTTATTAGAATATCAATCTAGCAGAAGAAAAAGGTGATATCCACAGAAGGAATAGTAATGAGCCTGTCCATGATTGCAATGTGTATATACAGTAGCCATTGAGTTACATGTTTCTAACAAACCTTTAACAATAGTCTCGGTGGTTGCAACCTGATCCACTCATGACATACAGTAGTTTTCCAGTCTTTTCCATTAAGATAATACACAAGCACAATACAAAATCCATAATAAAGCAATAAGTAACACTTTTATATAACATGGAAAGAGATGGTGATAACTGTTATCAATGTGCTGAATTTCTAATCTTATTTCAGATTTATTTTTTTTACAATACTGTACATGAAAAATGTAAAACAAACTATGGCACAAATTATGAATAAACAGTAAAAGGAGACATTGGGAGGGAAACTCTACTAAGAATCATGTTGGGCGATTTGGTGCTTTTCAGTGATAAAGCCATGATTTAGAAATTTTGTGAATTTAATAATGATGAATTTGCATGGACATCAAATATGAAACAACTTCGCAGACCAATTTGTGGCAACTCATCATCAAACCAAATATTATCAGAAAAACATTGACAGCAATGCAAATCACAATTTTTCTAAGAATCATGGGGCAGATGTATTAAGCCTGGAAAAGTGATAAAGCAGTGATAAGTGGAAGGTGATAACGCACCAGCCAGTCAGCTCCTGTCAATTTACATATTGGAGCTGATTGGCTGGTGCATTATCACCTTGCACTTATCACTGCTTTACCACTTCTCCAGGCTTAATACATGTGCCCCCATGTTTGCAAAATTGATGAAACTTGCAACAATCAGAACACAATGCTCAAAATCAGTGCATTTGTATTAAAGATTGTGTTTGCATCTGAAAACCATTTTAGTTAGCACAGTCTCAATCAGGATGTTTATAAAGAGGCACCAAATCAGCTGCAATAGTCTCTTTCTGATGACAAGCATGGCTGAGGCAAGCTATCCAGCCCTGTGGACACAAGTACTTATTTTACGTTGTCTGCACCATCTGGCTGAAAGGGAATAGGAGCAAGAATCAGAACAGAGCACCTAGCAGGTACAGTAGGTGTGCTGCAGAGCCTAAATACAGATTTGTCCACATAAACCTTTCCCCTTTTAGGCCGTATGGCAGAATTAGCCATGCAATGGAATCTGCAAGATACTGTTACTACACCTTCTGATTATTTGTTTAAGATGTGCTACTTTAATCCGCTACTTTATATGATTTATTTTGTGCTAAAAAAATTAGGAATCCATCCAATTTCTACTCATGTTGGAACATTTTAGCAATGCTAAGCATTTCATGTCAAATGAAGCAAAAAAAGAAAGGTGTTTGATGACACATCTTTAGGTTTAGGTTCCTCCGTGGGCAGTTGTACTTCAATGCAGTGTCTGATAATGCCATACAGATGCTCCACCTCAACCTGTATGACCTCATCAAAACTCAGTTTGAGCCAAACACTGCACGGTTATGAGCCTTATCAGGCCTACATAAATTTCTTGCTGTTCCACACTTCTTTGCTAATTGTAACTAATTGTAACTTTCAGTCACTGATGGGGAGGGTGGTAGGCATCTTGCAAGCTACCTTCTGCCACTATCTTGGCCAAGTCCTATCTGCCCTCAAGACCTTCTCCTGTACATAGTTCCTTAGCTAGGAGTCAAAGTGGCATGATGTCACGTGAGCTTTCTATATGATCACAGGTATGCCCAAAGTCCTGTGTGCTATAGACTGCATATATATTGAGTATGGTGGGAACTTTGTGGTCAGCGGTGAGGTTACTTTCGGTCAACCGCTGACCACAAAGTTCCCACCATTGGTTACAATGGAGCGCATAGGCGCTACATTGTAACACTGCCGTGTGCTGCCTGTCATACAGTACAGGAGCACACAGCCAATCAGGAGGATGCCACAACGTGGCGTTCCCTGATTGGCTGATGGAACCGTCTTAGACATAAGTCAGAGGGGGTTCCTGGCATTCGGGGAAAGGGGTCCCATGTGTCTTCAGTGCGAGGTCGGGTGTCGGGTGTCCGTTTTGTTATTTTGCAAAGTACCTGGATTACAAATGGATTAAAAGAGGAGCCATCTACCCTGGATTTTGTGAGTATAATTTTTTCAACAGGTACACCATGGATTCTACATGGAGAAGAGGACCGACCCTCGTGTGAACATAGGTAAGTATGTGTATATGGAGGTGTGGATGTATGTATTAAAGTTTTACTTTCAAGGTGTGTGTCTTCTGTTTTTATTGGGGTATTTTTTTAGTAGTAGTACTACAGGTACCAGCGGGCCCGGTTTTCCACCGCATGCTGGTACTTGTGGTTCTCCAAGTACCAGCTTGCGGGGGAGGCTTGCTGGGACTTGTAGTACTGCTACTAAAAACAATATTTATTTTTTGACAAAAAGGCTATCAGCCTCCCATCCGCAGCCCTTGGATGGGGGGGACAGCCTCGGGCTTCAACCCTGGCCCTTGGGTGGCTGGAGGGGGGGACCCCTTGATTGAAGGGGTCCCCACTCCTCCAGGGTACCCCGGCCAGGGGTGACTAGTTGGTTATGTAATACCAGGGCCGCAGGGACCTAGATAAAAGTATCCCCCGGCTGTGGCATTATGTATCTGGCTAGTGGAGCCCGGTGCTGGTTTCAGAAATACTGGGGACCCCTACGCTTTTTGTCCCCCGTATATATTTGGAACCAGGACCAGGCGCAGAGCCTGGTGCTGGTTGTTTAAATATGGGGGAACCCCTGACATTTTTTTCCCCATATTTTTACAACCAGAACCGGCTCAAAGAGCCCGAGGCTGGTTTGGCTTAGGAGTGGGGACCCCACGCAATTTTTTTTTTTCATTTTAACACTGATTTCAATTTTTAAAAAGGTGCACAATGAAGCCCAGCGTGGATCTCTCAGATCCGGCCGAGATTCATTGTATTAAAGTCGGCAGTGATTTACAAGTCACTCACGTAAAACACTGCAAAAAAAAAACGAATGACATCGACATCGGTAAATCCGAAAATGCAGAATACGACAGCTTAGTAAATTAGTCATAATAAATTCAAAAAGTTGCAACTTTACACTTTCGATGTCATTCGTGATTGAACTTTGACCTCAGACGGGAAAATACGAATTTTAGTAAATATACCCCATTGTCAGTAGTAGGTTAAAACAATAACTTAAAGGTGGTGTAGATAAGATAACGGTCTGTCTGCAGCTACAGGAGCATTCCTCAGCAGCAGCAAGAAGTCATAAGAAATTACCAGATGGAGAGTTCCAAAGCAGGGGCCAGAAGCCAAAGTGTCCATTCACAACAGCAGGAGATCAAACAGGAGATTAAAAATCCTTAAAAGTCTGAAATATACTAGAGGTAAAAATCATCAAAGAAACAAAACATTTCTGGGCTTATCTATCATGTACATACCTGTACATACCTGTACATACCTGTACATACCTGTACAATGGTAAATATCAATACATCTGGTCCACTGGTGTCTATCAAATATTTGTTCCAGATCAAAGTAGTACAAAATCCATGAGGTACATTTTAAATATTTGCAGTTCAAATAGTGTTAAGTACCATCTGGAAAGTAGGTCAAATGTGCAGTGTGTTTCGCCCAGTGTTAAGAATTCACCACTTAGGGCTGTCGGGTTTTCTGTTTCCAGGTTTTATGCTAGGGCTGGAACTGAGTTGTGCACTGCATGCAGGAAACTAAGAGGCCTTATGTAGTTCCTTCGCATGAGAACTTAACTGAGACTTGAGGAGCCTAGAGTGTCCTGAACTACAGTATCCCAGAGAGGCAGTACATTGATAGTTGTCTGGATTGGTACTGTCTAAACTAGAAACTGGACTGGAACCTGTAAAACTAGTTTTCAGGCTAGAACCAGCTAAACTGTGTACAAGACTGGGACCTTTTATGCTAGATGCTTGGCTGGGACTGGCTAAGCTGGGTGCCATGCTGGGACTGGCTAGGCTCGTTGTTGGCCTAGGACTGGCTAGGTTGGTACACTGGACTTGAACCAGTAATGTTACAAGCTGTACTGGAGTCGCTAGCAGTGAAGACCAGACTGGAACTGGGATCTCAGCAGGCTGGACTGGAGTCTATGGGATTATTGTCTTGATTGGTGTTGCTATAATGAACAGTCAGACTTGTGCTGGATTCTCTGGCAGCTGAGCTGGGACTTGTTGTGCTGAGGATATGATTAACACTCGTAATTTGAACAAACAGGCAGGTACTGAAGTGATTGATTAGTGATCTTGAAGCAAAAGAGCTGCACACCAGATCAGAGCGGTGGTGACTGTAGTACAGAATCTTTATGCAGGCACTGGAGACCTGGAGCCAATGGACACTGGAAATCTACAACATTCCACTGGGAGTTTGCTAGTTCACCTGAACAGGCTTTTATATGCTTTGCTTCACTTTGAATGTTGACCTAATTCACATGACTGAATTCTGTTGCATTGTAGATAGTTGTCAGATTACCTGACCAGGGATGGTTGTGCCCAGTGAACAGAGCTAGAGAGAAAAGTACTGGGGACAGAGCAGGCCTGAACTCTGGAACAATGTGCAGTAGTGCCTGGATCCATGCTGGATGAGAGTCAACCATCTTGCAGGTACAGTAGTTATGGGAAGCCAGCTGCCAAGGCTTGACATAATTGACAAGATACATTCAAACTACATATTTGACCGGGTGTAGTACTGGTGACCGGCGGTCTCCTGACCGCCGGTCACCTTACCGACGCCGGGATCCCGGCAGCATACCGACGCCGGGATCCCGGCGGGGAGGGGCGAGTGCAGCAAGCCCCTTGCGGGCTCGCTGCGCTCGCCATGCTGCGGGCTCGGTGGCGACCTGCGGTCACCACGGGTTCTATTCCCACTCTATGGGTGTCGTGGACACCCACAAATGGAAATAGTCCCTGTTGGTCGGCATGCCGACCATCGGGATAGTGAGCCGTCGGGCTCACGGAGGAGGTCATGTGACTGTCGGTCAGCTGACCGGCGGTCACATGAATACCACCCATTTGACCTACCTCCCAGCTGAAAATTACCATGGCAATATAAACAGTACAGTATGTTTTCACTTTACACTATGTACATTTACAGCCAGAAGTATATTCTTCAGACTCAACTCTAATCAGTCATTCAGCTTCAATAGTAATGTTGCAACCAATATTATTAATCTTAGCAGCATGAGACAATGGAAATAGTCATGGGCATGCTATTCATGGCAAACAAGTTGCGTTTACCACACCTCTTTTGCACAATGAGTGGGATCACATCTGTAGACATATCACACAGCTCTTTCAAATAGCATTAATTTATTCCATAAATGTTATACTGGACAATTCTCAAAGATAAGTCTTTCCCAAAATATAGAATTGATAAAATTGACAAGTTTTATACCTGCATAAGTAAAAGCCTTTGCATAGAAATACTGCACAGTTCTTTCCAATAGTACAAGTATACTCCATGGTAGAGATTTGAAATGACTAATTATAACATATTTTTTGCATGCATACAGTAAGTAAATGTCTTGTAGAGAAATACAGCACAGTTCTGTCCAGTAGCACAAGTGTATTCCACAATACATATTTGCAAAGAACTAATGGATTTCCTGAACCACACAAATAATTTGCACAGCAGCAACCTATTGAGTATACCTTCAAAATATTCAGATTAATTGCAATATATATATATATATATATATATATATATATATATATATATATATTATAATGAGACGCCACACAGTAATTTTGAATACGCACAAATGATTAGCGCTGTATTAGCACTGTAGCAATATACTTGGCCAATCATTCACAGAGTCTAGGTTAGTTTTACCATAGGGAATTATTAGAATTTAACCGAGTTTCCAAAACATGTAAGCAAACAAACTTCAATGAGCAGCTTAGAGCAGGAATCCACATATGAATTAGAACAAGACAAGATCAGACTGATTTCAACTAGAGATGTGTGGCGGGCACTTTACGTATTTTGTGTTTTGGTTTTGAATCTGGATCCTCGCTCATTTTTTGGATCTGGATTGGTTTTTCCAAAACCACTCTTTCGGGTTTTGTTTTTTGATCTGGATGATTTAAAAAAAAAAACTGCTAAAATCACAGAATTTTGGGGTAATTTTGATCCTACGGTATGATTAACCTCAATAACATTCATTTCCAACTCATTTCCAGTCTATGCTGAACACTGAACTCCTCACAATATTGTTTTTAGTCCAAAAGGTTGCACTGAGGTCGCTGTATGACTAAACTAAGCGACCAAAGTGGGCGGAACAAACACCTGGCCATTTAGGAGTGGCACTGCAGTGGCAGACAGGATGGCAGATTTAAAAAAAAAGTCTCCAAACAGCACATCATGCAAAGAAGAAAAAGAGGTGCAATGAAGTAGCTGGATGGCTAAGCTAAGTGACAAAAGTGTGCGTCACAAACACCTGGCCCTTCTAGGAGTGGCACTGCAGTGGCAGACAGGGTGGCAGATTTAAAAAATAGGCCCCTAACAGCACATCATGCAAATAAGAAAAAGAGGTGCAATGAGGTAGCTGGATGGCTAAACTAAGCGACACAAGTGTGCGGCAAAAACACCTGGCCCATCTAGGAGTGGCACTGCACTGTCAGACAGGATGGCACTTAAAAAAACTAGTCCCCAAACACACATGATGCAAAGAAGAAAAAGCGGTGCACTGAGGACACTGTATGACTAAGCTAAGCGACACAGGTGTGAGGCACAAACACCTGGCCCATCTGTAGTGGCAATGCAGTGGCAGACAGGATGACAGTTTTAAAAACTAGGCCCCAAACAGCACATCATGCAAATTAAAAAAGAGCTGCACCAGAGTCGCTGGATTGCTAAGCTAAGCGACACAAGAGTGAAGCACAAACACCTGGCCCATCTAGGAGTGGCACTGCAGTGTCAAACAGGATGAAAAAAACTAGTCCCTAAACAGCACATCATGCAAAGAAGAAAAAGAGGTGCACCGAGTTTGTTGTATGACTAAGCTAAGCGACACAAGTGTGAGGCACAAACACCTGGCCCATCTTGGAGTGGCACTGCACTGTAAGATAGGATAGCACTTAAAAAAAACTAGTCCTCAAACAGCACATTATCCAAAAAAGAAAAAGAGGTGCACTGAGGTTGATGTATTACTAATCTATGCAACACAAGTGTGAGACACAAATACCTGGCCCATCTAGAGTGGAAATGCAGTGGCAGACTGGATGGCAGTTTTAAAAACTAGGCCCCAAATAGCACATGATGCAAAGAATAAAAGAGGTGCACCAAGGTCGCTGGATGGCTAAGCTAAGTGACACAAGTGTGAGACACAAACACCTTGCCTACTTACGAGTGGCACTGCAGTGTCAGATGGAATGGCATCTAAGAAAAGTAGTCCCTTAACAGCACATGATGCAAAGAAAAAATGTGGTGCTCCAAGGTCACTGGATGGCTAAGCTAAGTGACACAAGTGTGAGGCACAAACACAAGGCTCATCTAGGAGTGGCACTGTAGTATCAGACAGGATGGCACTTAAAAAAACTAGTCCCCAAACAGCACATGATGCAAAGAAGAAAAAGTGGTGCACCGAAATTTGCTGTATGACTAAGCTAAGTAACACAAGTGTGAGGCACAAACACCTGGCCCATTTAGGAATGGCACTGCAGTATCAGACATGATGGCACTTAAAAAAACTAGTCCCCAAACAGCACATGATGAAAAGAAGAAAAAGCGGTGCACCAAGGTTGCTGTATGACTAAGCTAAGCGACACAACTGTGCTGCACAAACACCTGGCCCATCTAGAAGTGGCACACAGTGACTGAATGTCGAAAGTGGCCAGCAATTTTTCAGGCCACTGACAGCATCTCCTACATGCCCCTATTATTTCTCAAAAAATTCTGCACCACCAAATTAATTGTGCAAAACATGCGATGTGCTGGAATTTGCCCAGATGTAATACCCACACAATATTGGTGGCACAGGATAGTGTACCCCTAAACCACACACACACACACACACACACGGCAAAGCCTGCAAAAATTATTTGGATAATAATAACCTTTTTATTTGGATGGAGTTATATAACAACATGAGGCACAGAAGAGTGTACCCCTAAACCACACACACATGGCAAAGCCTGTAACAATAATTTGGATAATAATAACTCTTTTATTTGGATGGAGTTATATAACAATATTGGTGGCACAGGAGAGTGTACCCTTAAAACCACACACACACACACACACACACACACACACACACACACACACACGGCAAATCCTGTAAAAATAATTATGATAATAATAACCCTTTTATTTGGACTGAGTTATATAACAATATGCGGCACAGAAGAGTGTACCCCTAAACCGCACAGGCAAACTCTGTAAAAATTATTTGGATTAATATTAATAAGCCCTTTATTTGGAGTAAATAATATACAGCACGGTACAGCACCAGTGGACTTATATGCAGAGGCATCAGAACTGGGGGGGGCAAGGGGGCAGCTCACCCCCCCAAACATAGAGAGGCGATGATGGAGTACAGGAGGAGCGATGTACGGTCATGTGAAAGACCGCACATTACATCCTCCGCTCCGTGCAGTCAATGTCCCAAGCCCGGCGCTACCCCCTCAGCAAGGTCTGCAAAGCACGGAGACGCCGGGTCGGAGATGCGCTCTCCCCACTCTGCAACCTTGCTGATATGTGTTGCCGTGGCTGCCGGCAGCATGAAAAGTGGCTCCCCCTCCTTACTGAGGGAGCCGCACAGTCTCCATCTCTGCTCCAGCCCCAGGCACACTGCAGCGATCTGTCTGGCCACTGCCTGTTCCGCTGTCAGTATTTCCGGGTCAGGTGGCTTTCATAGCCATACTACCTGACACGGAGCTCTGACAGCTGAAACGGCAGTGTCACGCCGATCATAGCTCCAAGCACTAGAGAGAGATCTGCACCGCCCGGCATAGGTTCATTGTGGAAGCTGCTGCGGGCGCCATTCGGGATTTAGCCGTGCTGGCCACATACATTCAGGCATACACACGACCGGCCAGAGAAGTAAGTGGTATGGGATTTGAAGTTTATGTATTACTGCTCAGAGCTGTAAAATATAAACTACAAATCCTATGATGCATTGCGCCCATTACAATGGACTGCACATGGATTATCCCTGGAGGCTTCTCAGTAAGGATGCTACCCAGCCAGCCTGGGGCATAGATCGGGGGGGAGCCAGATATGGGGACTACTGCCTGAACCAGCAAAACGCTAGCAAAGTGAGTAACCACAGGTGGCTGTTGTGAGAACACCAGTTGGGATATCCTTCAATTCCCTTTGCTTTATTGGCTCCTCCCCATTCCTGTGCCTTGGACAACATTAAACTTCTTCGTTTAAATCTAAATTCAAGTAGACTAAAGTATATTGCCCCACCCCCTGCCCAACCCCCTGCACCTCCACTCCTCTCCTCTCGAAACCTAACCCTAACTATCCCCCCACAGACTAACCTTAACTGCCCCCTACACAGCCTAACCCTAACCATCCCCCCACAGCCTAACCCTAACTGCCCACCCTCCGCATCCTAACCCTAACCATTCTGCTCCCTCAGCTTAACCCTGATCGCCCCCCCTCCCCCTCCCACAGCCTAAGCATCCTATATATGGTAATTGACAGTCGGTGGGGATGGCACTCCGTGTGTTATAATCTGTATATGAATGTTTAATCCACACTTGGATTTACAGTATTTTATTTATTCTAATAAAGCAATTTTTATAGGCCCCTTCCCTCACTCTCCCTGTAAGTCCACCCTCAGTGCCCCTATCTTCACTCTCCCTGTAAGTCCACCCTCAGTGCCCCTGTCCTCACTCTCCCTGTAAGTCCACCCTCAGTGCCCCTGTCCTCACTCTCCCTGTAAATCCACCCTCAGTGCCCCTGTCCTCACTCCTCCCTGTAAATCCACCCTCAGTGCCCCTGTCCTCACTCTCCCTATAAATCCACCCTCAGTGCCCCTGTCCTCACTCTCCCTATAAGTCCACCCTCAGTGCACCTGTCCTCACTCCTCCTTGTAAGTCCACCCTCAGTGCCCCTGTCCTCACTCTCCCTGTAGGTCCCCCCTCAGTGCCCCTGCCTTCACCCTCCCTTTAACACACCATCAGCGTCCATGCCCTCACCCTCCCTGTAACTCCCCGTCAGCGTCCCTGCCCTCACCCTCCATGTAACTTCCCATCGGTGTCCCTGCCCTCACCCTCCATATAGCTCCCACCTCAGTGTCCCTGGCCTCACCCTCGATGTAGCTCCCACCTCAGTGTGCACTCATCCTCCTTCTAACTCCCCCCCTCAGCATCCCTACTCTCACCCTCCCTGTAACCCCCACTCAGGGTCCCAGCCTTGCCCTCCCTGTAACTAGCCTGTCAGCAACAGTGCCCTCACCCTCCCTCTAACTCCACCCTTAGGGGCCCTGCCCTCACCCTCCCTGTACTCCCCCCCAGTGCCCCTTCCCTCACCCTACCTGTAACTCCCCCCTCAGTCTTCCTTACACTCCTTCTAATTCCCTGTCAGCATCCAAGCCCTCAACCTCCCTGTAGATCCCCCTCAGCATCCGTGCCCTTGCACTCCCTGTAACTCCCATGGCCACTACTATCACTCACCTTGATGCCAGCACTGCAATGGTCACTGCTAGTGCTTGATCTACCCTCCCTGCTACATGGGGCACGTGGTGGGAAACTAGAGGGACATTGGAGAGCTGAAGTGCTAATTTTGCTGTTCTGTGATCAAATAGTCATCACCTCCAGAGGGAGTGTATATTTGTCATGCAAGTGTGCAATAGCATACTGCGATTGTGTACGTTGAGCTGCTAAAATCCACTAAAATCCACTTTGTGCAGTCTGTGCGCAGCCCAGGACTTACTCCTACAATGCGATCACACACCCTCCCTGAAAATGCTTGGGCACGCCTGCGTTTTTCCGGACACCCCCGGTAAATGGTCAGTTACCACCTCCAAATGGCTTCCTCCTGTCAATCACCTTGTGAACGCCCGTGCTAACTGATTTTTTGCACCATCGCTGACCAGCGATGGCCTTTGTTGCTGTCCAACGCGCGTGCGCATTGCAGTGCATACGCAGTTAGTACCTGGTCGCCTGCTGTGTGAAAATGTACAGCAGCAATCAGATCTGAATGACCCCCCTATGGGGTATATTCAATAAGAGCCGGGATGGACCTGACAACCCCTATTCAAAGAGCGGCCAAATTCGAATGTCGGATTTGCCCAGTCCCGGTGTCTTGTCCTGCTGCTGCTGTCAGCGTGTGCCGGGTGCGCTGACAGCAGCGGCGGTGGGAGTTGTCAGCAGCGCCAGGAAGGGAGAGGGGGGAAGCTGTCAGCAGCTGCCATTAAAGAGATGTCTGCGGCGGTGGGGGCAGCAGCAGGAGAGCAGCGGAGAAGGGGATATGGAGGAGGAGACGGGGCGAGCAGCGGCTGCATCAGCGGAGGCTCACGGCGGCTTCCACCGGCTCCAGCAAGCGGGACCTCGCCTGCTGCTGCTGGGTTCCTGCTCTCCCCGCTGCAGCATTGCTCTGCCCATTTTCTGCTCTCAGATCCCTCATCTCAATCCAACTTTTTTTAAAGTTGGATTGAGATTGTCGGAAACGGGGCTAATATCTGTCGGGTTTGACCCCGCTTCTGAAACTGCACGCTTCCTACAAGTCGGAATAAACGGGGCCCTAATGAATAGGTCGGAACTCCTTCCGACCTAAAACTGTCCGAAGCTGGTGTCTTTCCAACAAGACGGCAGCTTGCGACAGTTATTGAATATACCCCTTAGTGTGGATCTGGCCTTCTCAATGTATTTCATGTGGATCTGGCCTATAGCGATTCAGCAATTTAGGGGTGCCAAAAATAGATAATATCTTGCCCCCCAACCTAAAAACGTTCTGATGCCCCTGCTTATATGGAAGTACCCCTGAACTTATATGGCTGCACCACTGGACTGGACTTATACGGCAGTATCACTGGACTTATACGGCAGTACCCCTGGATTTATGGCAGCACAGGACACCCCCACTATGACTGGACTGATGCAGCACAAGACACCACCACTGGACTGATGCAGCACAAGACAGCACCATTGGAGTGGACTTATACAGCAGCACCGCTGGACTTATGGCAGCACAGGACACCACCACTGGACTGATGCAGCACAACACAGCACCACTGCACTGGACTTATACAGCAGCAGCACTGGACTTATGGCAGAACAGGACACCACCACTGGACTTATGGCAGCACAGTACACCACCACTGGACTAATGCCGCCCAAGACAGCACCACTGGACTGATGCAGCACAAGACAGCACTGGAATGACACATAAGAGCAGGTTGCCACCCAATGTGCCACGCCACTTTCCCACACAGACACTGAGGAGACACGTCCTCTCGCTACATTCTCCAGGACTGAAGTGAAGTTGGCAGTGACTTGCGGCTCCTTATATGGAATCTAAAACCCGCGAGAATCTGACAGCGGGATGATGATGTTTTGCCTCGTTCTGGTATCTGAGTCTTGCGGGAAGCCCCGAGCCAGCTCAGAACGGGGCTGGGGACGTGATGTTCAGTAGGGTGCGGTTCTCAGGGAACTGAACCCGCTCATCCCTAATTACAACAACAACAGAGTAAACAAGGAGACTCCCTATAACAGTTGAACATCCAAACAGCACCAGCCAAAGAACCAAGCAAAATTCTAACTCCAGTTGCAGCAATCAGGAGTCATACTGAAGCCCAGGACAATTATACCTATTCTGCACAGCTGATTGGTTACAAGGAGGCTAATTGGAGCCTACGGAACTAACCTGTACCATGGTCTACTAAGCTGTGCTTATTACAAATTTTAACACTACAGTATGTTAGACTCCAGGGGGTATATTACTAAAACGGGGTTTACAGAAGTCAAAATATTTCCCATAGCAATCACATTCTAGCTCTTATCTTCAAGAAGCTGCTAGATAAATAAGTACAATCCGATTGGTTGCCATAGCACATCTCCACTTAAATAAACCACACAAATATACCATCATGACTCCATAGTGAATTGCAATTGAACTTATATCAGATACTTTTTATCTGTAAGCCTGATAAAAAGAAACATTACATAGAAAATGCAAAAAATGTATAAGTGATACATACTGAAGCGTTTTGTAAAGATGTTTTTTGTCAAAAATAATATATTTCCTACAAAGATAAATACCTAGATGCTATTGAAAAATAAATAATAACAATAAAGGAAAATTATATAAAAATATAAAAAATATAGTAGACAGTGCTTAGGGGGTTTAGTGAATAATCCACTAGAAAAAAGTATTTTTCTGGAGCCTTTATCAAAGAAAATCAGAGACTGAAAAAGTCTCTGATGTGTGTGGGTGAAATGCATCATTGGTATCACATTGCGATCTACTGGCTCCTTCTATGAGACATAACCACGTGGATTTGTTCATAATCCACCTGCTGCCACTTGACAGAGCAGTGCTGCTTTTACTTTTGCTCCTGGTTGGGGGAGATAATCCATGGACTTCAGCGGTTGAGGGATGAATACAGGGTGCTGGCCACACCAGGAGAACACAATCAAGCCCCTGTTAGAAGAAAGTAGTGCCATAGTTGTCATTGGCCAGGGAAAACAGCCCAATGAGTGGCTGCGTTCATTCATTTGGCAGATTTGGGACACTATAAAATCCAGACTATATAGTTATTGGTATAATATATACCCATGGTAAAACCATCTGAACAGCATTAATTACATTAGACTTTTGATTACTGGTTGTGTGCACTAATTTCCTGGGACTTGTAGTTCCACACGGTGATTGCTGAATTAGCATTGTGGCTATGTGTGTTGTATTAATATATATCCCATTTTTACTGGACATATTTTATTATTAAGGAGACCAGCTACCACTAAATCATTTTATGATTGGATAAGTAGATTGATATTTATTTACGTTTAATTTTTTTTTTTTTTTTTACAATTATTAACATTATAAATTGATATTAAATAACTACAGATGTGTCCACATACACCTTACCCTAATTAAGCCATATGGCCAAATTAGCCATGCAATGGAATCTGTGAGAAAGCCAGGCCTTGGGAGTTTTCTTAAGATAGGCATCTTTAATCTGCTACTTTATATAAATTATTTTGTGGGGGGGGGGGAATTGGGAATCCATCCAATCACTACCCGTGGTTGAGCATCTTAGCCATACTAAGCATTTCATGCCAAATAAAAAGGGAAAGATATATAAGGCCACATCTATATAATAGGTCTTGGTCTATCTCTACAATACAGCACCAGTGATATTTTGCATATAGATATATAAATTGATATAGGATGCATTCAGTATCCTCCTGGTCAAGATTTCAGTGGTCATGGGACTGACTCCGATATCCCATCACTATTCGAGAGACCGGCGCCAGAACACACCCAGGATACCAGTAAGACCCTTATCCACTCACTGGTCATCTCCAGACTGGACTACGGCAATCTCCTCCTTACTGGCATCCCTAACACATACATCTTTCCACTCCAATCTATCCTCAATGCTGATGCCTGGATCATCTTCCTCACCAAATGCACTACATCCACCTTCATTCACTTACTAGCCCTTCACTGGCTCCCCTTCCCCTTCAGAATCCATTTCAGGCTTCTCCCACTCACTTACAAATCACTCACCCACTCCTCTCCCAGTTACATCTCTGACCTTATTTCCCTTTACACTCCAGCCCGTCCTCTTCGCTCTGCTAATGCACGCCGCCTCTCCTGCCTACTGATATCCTCCTCCCACTGCTACCTCCAAGATTTTACACGTGCTGCTCCCTTTCTCTGGAATTCTCTACCTCTCCCCCTCAGACTCTCCACCTCTCTACAAAACTTCAAACGGTCTCTCAAGACCCACTTCTTCATCAAACCCAACTGTCTCTCATCCTAAACCTTCTGGGGCCCACGCTCACTTTCTAACCTCTCTGTGTCACCCCTGTTTGTGTGCCCCTCCCCTTTTTAATGTAAGCTCTCACAAGCAGGGCCCTCTTCCCTCCTGTGCTTTTATGTATCTTCCTTAACCTATCTTCTTTTCAATACTCCCTTTGATGGCAACAAATCCTTCAGTTTTCTGCCACCCTGATACTTATTTCAGTGCTGTTTACTGACGCAGCTATGTTTATATACCCTGTACTTGTCTTATATTGTATTGAACTGTAAGTACCTGTCTTCATGTTTTGCTTATTTCTTTACTGTAATTGGGCGCTGCAGATCCATGTGGCACCATATAAATAAATTATAATAATAATAACAACACCGACAGCATACATCCCAAAGGTAAGTATCGGGGTTCAGGTTAGGTTTAGGGACCGGGTGGCGGAGGATGCCACTGTCGGTCATGTGAAAACCAGCACCCTGACCACCGGTATTACATACCAAACCCATAGATAGTCTGTATGAAAGTGTAGCTATTTATTTTTGTTTTTCTATATTTTAAATTTTACAACCTAAAAAAAAATAATCATAAAGAAACTAAGAATTTTTGTTGTTGTTGATGTTATATGAAAACCTTATAATCAAAACTCAAGGGCAAAATATGTGGATGATGAAATTCCATAATTTTCTTCTAATCCCCAGAGTACTGAAACATCTTCATTTATAGAACATTGTGTAGGGATCCGCACAGTATAACTTAAGGTCCTTTCCCTTCTGTGTTGTATTTTATGTTGATTTAATGGTGAGTCCTGGACCTTCTTCTATCTAACAATGCACAATGCTGGGATCTGTTCTATGGGTGTGATGGTGTGGTTTATTTGTGTTACATTTTGTGAACATTATTAGCTGCAGTTGGCCAATAGCACATGACATTTTTGTTTTCTGTCAGACACATTTTTTAAGTGAAAGTGAAGCCTTTTACCTCCAACATTTACATGACCACTATACATGACAAGGTGTGTGAAAATGCTTCAGAAGTCTACATAAAAGAGCATCGTTCTATCAAAGGTTTTGTGAGGATTCATCTAGGAGTCACTTTAATTCTGAAAAGGCAGATTATTCAGATCATATATTTGCAGTAAATGACTTACACTACAGGCAATGAAGACGATTACAATATCTTGGAAATGTATCACACTGTGTACATGAATATTAAGTGATGACATTTCATGTTGAAACTATTTATACCATTACTACATCAGGAACAATCACCGGATTTCATAAGAGAAGAAACCAATTTAAAAACATAATATGTACACATAATACTTACAGTATGAAAGGTTTGTGTGGGCTTGAATCTACACCTTTCTGATAAAATTACTAATTATATTTTATCACATACATGTCATATATATAATACATGCTCAGAAATATGTAACATGTATCCTGTTCTCATGTATTCCTATTTTAGGAGTAGATTTACTAAAAATAAAAAGAGAAATGTAGAAGTGTTGCCTACAGATTTGTTTCTAGACTGTAAGAGATAACTAGTTGCTATTGGCAACACCAATATTCTTTTATAGAAGTTTTAGTAAATTTAGTCCAAAGTCTCCAAATCTCACGCAAAAATTAAATATATAATTTAAATATGTATTCCTTGGCTATAGCAAACAGCTGTACTCTCCACTGAAATTGTAACATATCATACTGTACATTTATACCAACGTCAAATCTGGATGGCTCATTGCCTTTGGCTGTAGCACTGTGGTTGGTATTTTTTCAAATAGATTTCAGGAGACTAAATTGATCGCTCCCAATGTAGGTTTGCTTTTTAAATTACTGACATGTTAAATTTATACGTCACAAGCATCAAAGTTTCTCAGTGCAAGTTAAGATGAGCCTCAGGAACATTTCTAACAATAAACAGGATGTGTGTAAACTTTATTAAAAATAATTGTTTTTAACAGTGGCTCTAAATGAGCCCCACATATTGATATTCAGCACCACTTAGGGACCTGGTCTCAGCATGTACTGTAGCTTCATTCTTAAAAGGAAAATGTCTTTAAATGTATTCCAATTTAGCAATTCAAATTGAAAATATAAATGCACACTAAAACAACTATGAAAGTGCATCTTTCTAGGTGCAGCATTAATTTAGGGATTTTCATTGTCATATTTTAGTGTAATCCCAGTAGTCATTGTATACAGACATTCTTAGCGGTGGTTATTTAGAACATAGAGAATGAGAACAAAAGCAGCATTTCCATGTGATTTTTTTTACTTTTATTGGCTATTATAGAATTTATAATTGATCTGTTTAAAAAATTATAATTATAACTAAAGCTAAACATTGTGCTAAATCCACCCTAACATTGGCTATCTTTCCAAACTATTTTTATAGTAAAAATAATGAGTGTTTCATAAAGAAATCAGCTCCTTTTCTGATGCATTAACCTACACAATGTATGAATAATTTAGATAACTAATACACAGTGCGTGTGTTACTCATTCTACTTTCAGATACATTTAATCAATATCAGCAATTGTTTACAGTATGTTGTAGTATTTTAGTAATTGCATTTAAATTGAATACATTGTATATGGGATAGTGCAATCCCTAGTGTTCTGCAACTGATGGTATCCAGTCTATAGATCTACACTAAAAATGTCTACGTTCAATAGGTCAACAACTAATGGTTGACATGCATTAGATCAACAGGGTCAGAAAGTCGACATGGTCAAAAGGTTGACATGTAAAAGGTAGAGAGTTCAAAAGGTCAACAGGTACAAAAGGTTGACAGGTTCGAAAGATTGACATGACAATGGTTGACACACTTATAGTCGACGCAAGTTTTTTCTTTCCAACATTTTCATACTTTACCACCCATGTGGAGTATGTTTGGAAATTTGACCAAAGCATGGCGACCAAGTGAGTCATGCAAATGGGCGCTGTACATTAACGGGGATTTTTTGTGCCAGAAAAGTGACAACCCCCCCCCCCAAAAAAAAAAAAAAAAACAAAGAAAATTTGTTGACCTGTTTTTGTGTCAAACTTTTGAACCCATCAAGCTTTTCTATTGTCTACCTGTTCCATGTTGACCCTGTCAACCTAATGCATGTCGACCATTAGTTGTCGTCCTATTGAACGTAGATATTTTTGTGAGTCTATATAAGCACACAGTTATGTGTTATGTGAGTCTATATAAGCACACAGATGTACAGTAAGATGGTGCTATTGTACAGGGCACAGACAGTGATTTGCAGTATTCATGATAAGCTACAGTACTGGGTGTATTATATGTGATTGGGTTTCTTTCAGGGTACAAATTACATTTGAACCCTCTGATTATAACCAAATAAATCAGAACGGTTTGTATGCACATTGCACAAACTTAAAACACAGGAAAAAACTGCCAATATCGTAAGGGTGGTATTATAAAATATATTATGTAATGGTAATGGTAAATTTCTTTAAGTCTAGTGTGGAAAATTTGAGTTAGTGTGGAGTTATAAAAGATGTTGGTTATAACCGGAAGCATATTCATCTAATTTTAAAATAACAACAAATGTAATCACAAGTATAGGTGCTAAGCAGGCAGGTTGGATTACACATGATACATTGGTACTTTGTATTGTAGCAAACGAAATAAATTGATCATTTTTATATATCACTGTGGACCATTGAATGGAGAAACAGCAACAAGTAGATAGATAACATAACTTCTTGATTCAGAATTATATGTGAGTGACTACATATGTACTACTGTATTTCAGAGCCCCCCCCCCCCCCCCCACCTCCAATCAATGTGACAACTGATGTTACTTCTCCTAATGATCATCAACATTCCAAGACATCTGGAAGAAAACTGATCTTCCATATACTAACATTTATAAGAATATCAAGCAAGTAGCAGAAACAGACGATATCTGCAGAAGGAATGGTAATGAGCCTGTTCATGATTACATTGTGTATATAGCCATAGAGATATATTTTTCTATCAAACCTTTAACAATAGTCTCAATGTTTGCAACCGAATCAACTGTAGTTTTCCAGTCTTTTGCATTAAGATGATACACAAGCACAATATATCATTACCAATACATCAATAAATAAAACTTTTATATAACATGGAAAGAAACGTTGATAACCGTTATCAATGTGCTGAGTTTCTAAAATTATAATTTTTTTTGTTTTTACAATACATAAAAATATAAAACCCACTAGGACACAAATTATGAATATACAGTAAAAGGAGACACCGGGAGGGAAAAATAACTAAGAATCATGTTTGGGCAATTAGTTCTTTCCAGTGATAAAACCATGATTTTGCAAATTGGGAATTTACTAATGGTCCAGTTGCATGGCTCTCACATGTGAAACACAACTTCGCAGATAAATTCACAACAACTCACCATCAAACCAAATATCATCAGAAAAACATTGACAGCAATACCAGTCACAAATTTACTAAGAATGGTGTATGAAAAATTGATCAAACTTGCCCCAACAATGATTACAATCAGTGCACTTTTATGTTTGCATCTGAAAACCAGTTTAATCAGCACAATCTCAAAATCAGGACTTTTATTAAAGGTGCACAAAATCAGCTGCAGCAGTCTCTTTCTGGTGACAAGCATAGTAGCTGGAGCACACTATTCAGCATTGTGGACTTATTTCATGTGGTCTGCATGGATATATTTATTCATACAGTGCAGCAATCAAAATACATTACAACAAAAGCAATGACAATAAAACACAGCAGATAAACAATTGATAACAGGGTATCCCTGAAAACATGGCTTCAGATATGTTGATATGGGTGTAGTAGTGTATGCCGGCGGCCGGTCTCCCGGTGACCAGCATACCGGTGCTGGCATACCGACAGCTGGGCGAGCGCAAATGAGCCCTTTGCGGGCTTGCTGCGCTCGCCACGCTGCGGGTACGGTGGTGCGCTACGCGCGCCATGCTATTTATTCTCCCTCCAGGGGGGTCGTGGACCCCCAAGAGGGAGAATAAATGTCGGTATGCCGGCGGTCGGTATGCCGGTGGTCGGTATGCCGGCGGTCGGGATTCTGGCGCCGAGATGCTGGACGTCGGGAGCCCAGCTGCTGGCATACAGAAGACCACCCGTAGATATGTAAATGCAAATATATTTTGCAATAGCCTGAGTATATGTAGACAGGAGTAATCTTACCCGGTCTTTTTGGATAGACCAACTGGTAGTATGAAAGCAGTGTGCTGTCTGGAAAAATACACACTGCTGAAGCCATGTTTTCAGGATATTCTGCTAGTCATGCCATGTTTTAGGGATACCCTAGTATCAGTTGTTTTATCTACTGTGTTTTATCATTGCTTTTGTTTTAATGTATTTTGATTGCTGCACTGTATGTATCCACTGTACTACAGTACTTTGCCATTTTTTATTCAATTTCAGACATTAAAGCCCTAAGTTAGACATTTCCAAAGTACTTACAATATATTTGTTTTAAAGAAAACATGAAAGAAAAAGATAGATATACACCATCTAGCGCTAAGGAGAATACCACATTCACAATATATTTTTCTATAAAACACCACACACAAACGTCTGCCACCAATAGGAAAAATAACACAATTGGTAGTACTTAACGTTTAGAAAAGTGGTCAACATATGGGCAGGTGTTTCTTAATCCATGGATATCGACAATTTTGTCATGTGAAAAGAAAAAAACGTATAATTGTGCAGATTATTTCAAGTAGATTGCGAGTTTTATTAAATGGATCCACTTACAAGTGTAGACTTTAAATTGAGCCTGATTGAGTTCCAAAACTGGCAGAATACAGCAACGGACAGGTGCATCAATTTTCAAAGTCGTAGGGGGACTTTCATGCAGACTCCATAATGAGAATGCACAATACCATAAGGAAGAAATATAGATAGTGCAAGTATGTAAAAACAATCCACAGTTTTAATACACATATACACTTACAAAAACTTGATAGAAATACAGCATAACGGGTGCCCCACTGGCAAGACAGCAAAGGTGAGTTCCTGATGTTCGAGGAATAATCCAGCTCTCACTTCCGGAATGTGAGTACTGTACCAAACCCAAGGTCTTTAAGCCGAGCGGGGTGTCCCTTCCAAAGCCACGCTAGACGCGTTTCAGACCGAAGTCCTTCCTCAGTAGCATGGCTCATAACCTCCCAGAACCTCCTTATATTGAGAGAGAAACAGGTGCTCCAAATCGCTGCTAATCGCTGTCTTCCTCGTTTCCGGCATGTGCGGCACAACCGGAACCGGAAGTGACGTCAGGATTTGCGTTCCACACAGACAGAAAGTTCTCCATATGCGTTCCACATATCGTGGAACCGGAAGTGGGGAAACATTTATCATTCCGCTTGATTAGAGATGGTTTAAATACATTCCATAATTCATTATTATGATAAGTATTACAAACGGAAGTCCATGGGTAAATTCTGTACACAGCCGGAGCTAGATAATCATACAAAACATATAAAGAGAACATATATATATTTATAAAAGAACATATATTTATATATAAAAAGACATATATTTAAAAAGGCATATATTTAGAGATTGATATCATCACGAATCCAAAAAGAATAAATCAATAGAGTAATAAATATTTATATATAAATATACTAATAAATATACGAGGTCTATTCATATTAGGTTAAAAAGCATTTAAGCTCGAAGTCGACATTCAAGCCCTTGGGTACAAGGGTGCTTAGAGAATGTACCCACCGCATCTCAGCTTGGGATAATCGTTTATCTATATCGCGGCTTCTGGGTTTAGGTAATATTAATTGAATACCCCAAAAATTCTTTATGAAACATTCCTTTGATTCGTGATGAGTGTGAAAATGTGCAGAGACATTGTGAGTTAAAAGGGATTTCCGGATATTATAAATATGTTCGGCTGCTCTCACTTTTAATTTTCTAGTGGTCTTACCCACGTAGAACAACCCACAAGTACATTGTAAAAGATACACAACGTTTTTAGAATGGCATGTAATAAATTCGTTAATTGGATATATTTTATTATCAATGTTTAAACTACTAAATTTTTTCTCTTTGATTTTCACAGTCTTACACATAAGGCAATCTCCACATCGATGGAAGCCCTTTGTTCTGACACTCTGTCGGACCTCTGTTGTTAAATTACTTTTTACTAAATGATCTTTTAAAGAGGGTGCCTTCCTATAAACAAAGGTTGGTTTATTAGGGATTGCACTACCTAAGATTGGGTCTTGTTGTAGTAATTTCCAATTATTACTAATAACCCTTTCTATCTCGCGGTGACAATTACTAATTCTAATTCTTTTAATTTATTTATAGATGTGCAGAAATATATAAGAAAGCTTACTATTAAACGTTTTTTTCTTAATAAAGAAAGAGAAGATGGCCCACAAAGTAATGAGCCTACTAATCCCTCTAAATTTAAACCCCCATCCACCTTTTATCCATCCCATTTTAAAGGAAGTTTTTTAGACTGTTTTAATAATGTGGTATGTGAGGAAATTAATAAAATAATACAAAGGGAACAGAAAAATAAAGGTAATAAATTCCGGAGAAATAAGAAGTGTAACTTGACTAAAAAAGAGGCTATTGCATTAAAAACACTTAAAGATGATAGTTCATTAATTATAAAGCCTGCAGACAAGGGTGGAGGGGTGGTTCTATTAACACGGGATGCTTATATAGGAGAAATAAACAAACAATTGGGAAATGGCGATACATATAAAAAACTTAAGAATGACCCCACCCCTAAAATTAGTGAAGCTCTTCGAGTGTTAACTTCTGATGCTTTGAATAATAAAGTCATTAATAAGAGTGAATTTGATTTTTTGAATATCAAGGAACCAACTATTCCTTGTATATATGTTCTTCCTAAAGTGCACAAGGACCCCCTCCACCCCCCGGGAAGACCCATCATTTCCGGCTGCAATAGCATTACCAGTAATCTTTCTGCCATGGTTGACCATTACCTTCAACCTTTAGTATTAGAAACAAAAGCCTACTTAAAGGACACTGGTGACATCTTAAGGAAATTGGCCCCTTATAATTGGCAGAAGGATGATTTGCTTTGCAGTGCTGACGTAAGCACACTCTATACCATAATAGATAGAGAAAAAGGTTTGGTGGCAGTATCTTACTTTTTAGACAAAAGCACTTTAGATTCTAACTTAAAGAAATTTATCTTAGATAGTATTAATTTCATCCTTATAAATAACTATTTTTTATTCGAGGGGTCTTTTTATTTACAGTCCGTGGGCACTGCTATGGGCACCAGGTTCGCCCCCAGCTACGCCAACCTATATATGGCCTATTGGGAAGATCAAGTTATTTGGCAGGGTGGCGTGCTGGCGGCGGGCCTGGTGTCCTGGCATCGATTTATCGATGATGTGCTTTTTATATGGAGAGGTGGCACGGATCGTTTTAACCAGTGGTGTACAGATCTTAACTCTAATTCATTTTCGATTGTATTCACTTTCTCCTGTAGTCCTCTAGAAGTGTCTTTTTTAGATCTTAACATATATATTGAGGATGGCCTTTTAAAAACCAAAACTTTTAGGAAAAAGACGGATTCAAATAGTTTTATAAACACTTCTAGCCAGCATCATAAAAACTGGCTGACCGCTATCCCATTTGGGCAATTTTCTCGGATTAAACGTAATTGCACAGACGATCACGTATGCGAGGTGCAATTAGATGAGGTATCATTGAGATTAAGTGCAAAGGGTTACTCTGATGATCTTTTGCAAAATGCTAGAGATAAAATAAATCGAGTTGAAAGAAAGGATCTTTTGAAAACTAAAACAAAACAGGATAACGCAAAATACAACAAACATGAATGGGCTTTTTTTAGCCAATATAGTAATTGTCACCGCGAGATAGAAAGGGTTATTAGTAATAATTGGAAATTACTACAACAAGACCCAATCTTAGGTAGTGCAATCCCTAATAAACCAACCTTTGTTTATAGGAAGGCACCCTCTTTAAAAGATCATTTAGTAAAAAGTAATTTAACAACAGAGGTCCGACAGAGTGTCAGAACAAAGGGCTTCCATCGATGTGGAGATTGCCTTATGTGTAAGACTGTGAAAATCAAAGAGAAAAAATTTAGTAGTTTAAACATTGATAATAAAATATATCCAATTAACGAATTTATTACATGCCATTCTAAAAACGTTGTGTATCTTTTACAATGTACTTGCGGGTTGTTCTACGTGGGTAAGACCACTAGAAAATTAAAAGTGAGAGCAGCCGAACATATTTATAATATCCGGAAATCCCTTTTAACTCACAATGTCTCTGCACATTTTCACACTCATCACGAATCAAAGGAATGTTTCATAAAGAATTTTTGGGGTATTCAATTAATATTACCTAAACCCAGAAGCCGCGATATAGATAAACGATTATCCCAAGCTGAGATGCGGTGGGTACATTCTCTAAGCACCCTTGTACCCAAGGGCTTGAATGTCGACTTCGAGCTTAAATGCTTTTTAACCTAATATGAATAGACCTCGTATATTTATTAGTATATTTATATATAAATATTTATTACTCTATTGATTTATTCTTTTTGGATTCGTGATGATATCAATCTCTAAATATATGCCTTTTTAAATATATGTCTTTTTATATATAAATATATGTTCTTTTATAAATATATATATGTTCTCTTTATATGTTTTGTATGATTATCTAGCTCCGGCTGTGTACAGAATTTACCCATGGACTTCCGTTTGTAATACTTATCATAATAATGAATTATGGAATGTATTTAAACCATCTCTAATCAAGCGGAATGATAAATGTTTCCCCACTTCCGGTTCCACGATATGTGGAACGCATATGGAGAACTTCCTGTCTGTGTGGAACGCAAATCCTGACGTCACTTCCGGTTCCGGTTGTGCCGCACATGCCGGAAACGAGGAAGACAGCGATTAGCAGCGATTTGGAGCACCTGTTTCTCTCTCAATATAAGGAGGTTCTGGGAGGTTATGAGCCATGCTACTGAGGAAGGACTTCGGTCTGAAACGCGTCTAGCGTGGCTTTGGAAGGGACACCCCGCTCGGCTTAAAGACCTTGGGTTTGGTACAGTACTCACATTCCGGAAGTGAGAGCTGGATTATTCCTCGAACATCAGGAACTCACCTTTGCTGTCTTGCCAGTGGGGCACCCGTTATGCTGTATTTCTATCAAGTTTTTGTAAGTGTATATGTGTATTAAAACTGTGGATTGTTTTTACATACTTGCACTATCTATATTTCTTCCTTATGGTATTGTGCATTCTCATTATGGAGTCTGCATGAAAGTCCCCCTACGACTTTGAAAATTGATGCACCTGTCCGTTGCTGTATTCTGCCAGTTTTGGAACTCAATCAGGCTCAATTTAAAGTCTACACTTGCAAGTGGATCCATTTAATAAAACTCGCAATCTACTTGAAATAATCTGCACAATTATACGTTTTTTTCTTTTCACATGACAAAATTGTCGATATCCATGGATTAAGAAACACCTGCCCATATGTTGACCACTTTTCTAAACGTTAAGTACTACCAATTGTGTTATTTTTCCTATTGGTGGCAGACGTTTGTGTGTGGTGTTTTATAGAAAAATATATTGTGAATGTGGTATTCTCCTTAGCGCTAGATGGTGTATATCTATCTTTTTCTTTCAAATCACTCCCCCTGAGTAATACGGATGCGTTACTCTGATATACTTAACTAGCTGCATTATAGGAGGTTTTTTTGCGCACAAGAAACTGGTAACATTTTGTATATTATAATTTAAAGAAAACATGCTAAGGCTTTTTATTCTTCTTTGCAAATACTCAATACTGTGTACAGTACATGGAATGTCTGTGATGTGTGCAGTTATTGACTGTTGTCTTTGTCCCAACTCCGGACAGAAGGCTTTGCTGACTGCCTGGCAGACTGACAAATTGAAGATGCTCCTTTAAAGAAATAAAGCATGTGTAAATTGACAGACAATATATGGCGGGATGTTATGAAGTCCGAGTTCATTGGCCGTGCTGACATTTATTTTATAGGGGAAGATATTTACAAGGCTTACCCATGAGCCTTAAAATAAAGTCAGAGTTTGTCAGGCATCCCACACGGCTTATGAGCTTGGAATTCTATAAATTCTGCCCAACGTGTTTTATCGGTTAGCAAACCTGACTGGCTGGCTCTCTTCCAGTCTTAATGATGGCTGTGATGGTTTTGTTTTTTACTTACTCTTTTGTCTGTGATATCATACAGGGAATTTGAAAAAATTGTATTAAACAAAAAATATATTTTATACAACCAAAACAAAAAAACTAAAAAAGCTGTCAAAACGTGCATAGACGTAAGTGCAATTAATGAAAGGGATCCAGTGTACATTGGCCAAACTATTAGCAGAGCACGCAAGCAACTGTACTTAGCATATGCATATTACACTGTTTGGGCAAGGCATCTGAGTAATGGATGTGCAGAGCCTGAACCACCTCTGGTGGAATGATAGAGCACAGTAGCTCTTCCATATTCCAGCCACACCTTCTGGAATGGTGAACCAGCATCAGTCTACCTCTGGTGTCATGCCTCATCACACAACATTTTATGCTGCTGAAGCACTTGTTACACACATCTACAGTGCACTGCAGAGGCCCAGAAAAGTTCACCTACTCCAAAATATTATGCCACATGAGGCATTTCTGACAACCACTTGAGGCATATGGACAAAACAACTACTCATAATTCCTTGTCACATCTTTCACAAGGGCCACATTCTCCTCAAACACAAACCATACGTTGTAACCACTCTTGGTCTTGGCCCCAACAGCAGGCCCATCAACATCATCATCATCATCATCATCATTAAACTCAGACTCCACCAACAGCTTCTGCACAGAAACTTCCTACACATCGGACTATGGGTGAGATGTACAAAGCAGTGATAAAAGTGGAGAAGTGAGTCAGAGGAGAGGTTGCCCATAGAAACCAATCAGAATTGACGTAACATTTATAATTTACATACTATAAAAGTATACAGAGCAGCTGGTTGGTTGCCATAGGCAACTTCTCCACTGGCTCACTTCTCCACTTTTATCACTACTTAGTACATCTCCCCTATAACTATCCTGCTAACTCTCCTCTGTTATCAGAACACAAAATACTGAACACTGATAAATAAATACATATAACTCCCCTCCAACACTACCTCACACACACTTGCAACACACACACACACACACACACACACACACACACACACACACACACCTCAGACTAACAAATAATAACAAGATAAAAATGAAGCAGGACAAAAAAAAGCAGACCTTAAAACCCAACAAGACAACATGAAAATACAAGACAACTTGCACAACCAATGCAACAATTGATCCAGAATTATCTTCAAAACTTTCCTCTCTAACTACTATGCACACTCCTGCCAACACAAATGCCCCCAATGCACTTGTTTCAGTAGCTTGGGGGTGTTTAACAATAACAATATGATAATGACACTGTAGCATGTGCGGATTCGGGCCAATCGGAATATGTTTGCGATTTACTCCAATTTCTATTGTGAACTCAGGAGCAAGATCAGGCATGTTTTGTAACTGAGATTTGCCAT
Source organism: Pseudophryne corroboree (assembly GCF_028390025.1). Taxonomy (NCBI): domain Eukaryota; kingdom Metazoa; phylum Chordata; class Amphibia; order Anura; family Myobatrachidae; genus Pseudophryne; species Pseudophryne corroboree. The sequence goes on from NC_086450.1 coordinate 463,712,442, forward strand.
GCGAGTTCTGCTGAAACCATGATTCCATGATTTGTGAATACAGTTGCAAAATACAACTAATATGACTGAATATGCACACAGAATAACTCGTATAATAAAACCAACGAATGATAATATGCAAGCTAGCATGATTCTTAGTAATTTTGAGATTTGCTGTGCAAAATGTTCCAGGAATAAGGTGTGAAAACGGATTGCACACCAACTTGATTCTTAGTAATTTTCCCCATTTACTTACTGTGAAAAAAATGATGGAATGCACTATTATCTGCAGTTGCTGTAATGAAATGTTTAGTTTATACAGGTTGAGTATCCCATATCCAAATATTCCGTAATACGGAATATTCCGAAATATGGAATTTTTTGAGTGAGACAGAGATAGTGAAACCATTGTTTTTTGATGGCTCAATGTACACAAACTTTGTTTAAAACACAAAGTTATTAAAAATTATTGTATTAAATGACCTTCAGGCTGTGTGTATAAGGTATATATGAAACAAATGAATTGTGTGAATGTACACACACTTTGTTTATTGCACAACGTTATTAGAAATATTGGCTAAAATTACCTTCATACTGTGTGTATACGGTGAACATGAAACATAAATGCATTCTGTACTTAGACCTAGGTCCCATCGCCATGATTTCTCATTATGGTATGCAATTATTCCAAAATACGGAAACATCCGAAATCCAAAATACTTCTGGTCCCAAGCATTTTGGATAAGGGAAACTCAACCTGTAGTTGTAAATTTTAAGATTAATTCTAATTTTATCAAACTTAATGTTTGTTACACCTATTGCAGAATAGCTTTGGAACAAATACTTATGAGTATAAATGTATATAGATGGTGATATATCGGGACAATATCATGTAATTATGGACAACCAATGAACTGCAGTGCAAACCATGTTTACAAAAAAATAAGTAGTTTGCAGTTAACAACTTAGTTTGTGAAAGTTACATTAAGGAAATAAATTAGGACACACCAAATATGCAAACTTTAAATATGGCTCTGACACAGTTACAACTAATGGAGTAGTAGTATTAATAGTAGTAGTATTAATAGTAGTAGTAGTAGTAGTAATAGTAGTTTTTGTAGCAGAAGTAGTGTAGCAGCAGCAACAGTAGCAGAAGCAGTAGTAGTATTACTACCAGAAATAGCAGCAGTAGTAGTAGTAGTAGTATTAGTACCACCAGTAGTAGAAATAGTAGTAGCAGTAGTACATTACTAGTAGTAGTAGTAGTAGTAGTAGTAGTAGTAGTAGTAGTAATAATAGTATCAGTAGTAGTAGTAGTAGTAGTAGTAGTAGTAATAGTAGTAGTAGTAGTAGTAGTAGTAGTAGTAGTAGTAGTAGTAGTAGTAGTAGTAATAATAGTATCAGTAGTAGTAGTAGTAGTAGTAGTAGTAGTAGTAGTAATAATAGTATCAGTAGTAGTAGTAGTAGTAGTAGTAGTAGTAGTAGTAGTAGTAGTAGCAGTAGTATTAGTACCACCAGTAGTAGAAATAGTAGTAGCAGTAGTACATTACTAGTAGTAGTAGTAGTAGTAGTAGTAGTAGTAGTAGTAGTAGTAGTAATAATAGTATCAGTAGTAGTAGTAGTAGTAGTAGTAGTAGTAGTAGTAATAATAGTATCAGTAGTAGTAGTAGTAGTAGTATTAGTACCACCAGTAGTAGAAATAGTAGTAGCAGTAGTACATTACTAGTAGTAGTAGTAGTAGTAGTAGTAGTAGTAGTAGTAGTAATAATAGTAGTAAAAGTAGTAGCAGTATTAGTAGTAGCAGCAGCAGCAGCAGAAGTAACAGTAGTAGATACCATATAATCATTACAACAAATATTGTTTCTTTACAGAATGACCTATACAAAATTGAAAACCAGACTGATGTTACAGAATTCTACTTGTTTCCATTTTTCTTTAAACCTTCCTACAAAACATTAACTACCAGTGTGTTTTTTTTTCTATATGTATTTGGATTACTCATCAATTCTATTATAATTGCAGTGATATGTATTGATGGCCAGTTACACACCCCCATGTATCTATTTCTCTGTAACCTGGCCTTAGTAGATATCTGTTATACAACCACTACTGTCCCTAACCTGCTGTACATGTTACTATCTGGAGATAATACAGTGTCCTTCATACAATGCTTCACCCAGATGTACTTTTATTTTTTTATTGGCTGCACAGAAAATGTTCTAATATTCTTTATGGCATATGACCGATATGTTGCTATATGTGATCCTTTACACTATCACCATAATCTAAACAGAAAACGCTGTCTCTTATTTGCGTCTGGCTCTTGGATATCAGGATGCTTAAATTCACTTGTGCTTACAATCCCAGCATCACACATGTCCTACTGTCATTCTCGCACCATACACCAGTTTTTCTGTGATGCTAAAGCTCTGATTAACATTGCCTGTGCTGGAAGTGAAGACTTTTTCATTGTCATCTACATAGAAATGTTAGTATATGCATTTTTCCCAGTCATGTTCAGTTTTACATCTTATATAAAACTTATCAGGGTCATTTTGCAGATAAACTCTAAGGAAGGAAGAAAGAAAGCCTTCTCCACCTGCTCATCCCACCTCACTGTTATCATTATTTACTATACTACAGGTATGTGTGTGTATATGATTCCAACATCAAAATACTCCAGTGTCTTAGAACCGGTCTTTGCTGCACTTTACTCAGTTGTTACACCCATGCTAAACCCTCTAATCTACAGTCTTCGGAATAAAGATGTGAAAAGCGCTCTTCTGAGTTTACTGGGGAAGGCCAATGTATGCACACAATAATGGTAATACTATAGTAATCTAATTGTATTGACTCTTAGGGCTAACTGTAATAGCCTGTGAGTCTGGCCAAGGGGGTAATTCCGAGTTGTTCGCTCGTTATTTTTTTCTCGCAACGGAGCGATTAGTCGCTAATGCGCATGCGCAATGTCCGCAGTGCGACTGCGCCAAGTAAATTTGCTATGCAGTTAGGTATTTTACTCACGGCATTACGAGGTTTTTTCTTCGTTCTGGTGATCGTAATGTGATTGACAGGAAGTGGGTGTTTCTGGGTGGAAACTGGCCGTTTTATGGGAGTGTGTGAAAAAACGCTGCCGTTTCAGGGAAAAACGCGGGAGTGTCTGGGTGAACGCTGGGTGTGTTTGTGACGTCAAACCAGGAACGAAACTGGCTGAACTGATCGCAGATGCAGAGTAAGTCTGGAGCTACACAGAAACTGCTAAGAAGTGTCTATTCGCAAATCTGCTAATCTTTCGTTCACAATTTTGATAAGCTAAGATTCACTCCCAGTAGGCGGCGGCTTAGCGTGTGCAATGCTGCTAAAAGCAGCTTGCGAGCGAACAACTCGGAATGACCCCCCAAGTTTGAAAAGCGGCAATCATTACACTGCGTAAGCAGGTTCGTGTTTCCATGTAAATGATTGCCACTTTAAAAATCTGTCCAGACTTGCATGTAGTCCTGTACTTCCTGCTTCTCACAGGCATTCACATGTATCCCCTATAATCCTTAATCACTCCTCACTCCAATGTCCAACAAGGTACAGTGTGTCTGATTTTCATTTTTCAACATTAAATCTTAATTTTCATGCTTTGTGTTACGGCCTTAAATCGTTTGTAAGTATTTATAGTGTTATTCAGTGAATCATTTAAAAATAAGCAATTTACAGAATTATCAATTAATATAGTGCTCCACACAGGATCTGGTCAGGATCATGGCGGTAGGCATCTTGGCAGTCAAAATATGACACCGGAATCCCAACACTGCTCAGATTGCTGGCACTGGAATCCCGACTAGGATTACAATTCCGACAATGAGATCCTGACCACCAGGATTCTGAACGAGTGTGTGATTGGCCACTGGACAGATAAGCCATGGGGGATAGGCTAGGTTTAGGCTGCGGGGTGGGGATTAGGGGGTGTTAGGGTTAGGCTGGGGGGAGGGGGGTAAGGTTTAGGCTGTGGGGAGAGGGGTAAGGGTTAGGCTCCCCTGGGAGAGTTAGGGTTAGGCTGCAAGGGTGAGGGGGTTAGGTTCAGGCACCACCGGGGATGGTTAGAGATAAGCTGCTGGTGGGAAGGGTTAGGTTTAGGCTGTGGAAAGGGAGGTTTATAGTTAGGGGAGCATTGGGGTAAGATATATATACTTACCTTGCTCCTGTCAGGATTCTCACCATTGGGATGCCACAGTTGGTATTTTGACTACCAGCATCCCAAGCGCTTGCATATCGAACCCAACCCCTCCACACAGGCACTTATCAAGGTAGTGACATACTGTATCACACAAATCACTTATTACAGGTCACATCCTTAAGTGAAACACATATATTCAATTGGAAGAAAATCCCCAGTCCTTAGATTGAGAAAACATTTTGAATTGGTTGGAATCCTTACTGGTTAGTACAGTATGTCAAACTGATGAAATATTGTTCTTTTTTTAAAACCCCCCAGTAATTCATCCTACTGTTGACATCAATTTCTCTTCACTTGAATAGCCAACTATTTGGATGAGATTTTTTTTTATCCACCTCTTTAGCACTAAATGACTCACAAGAATCAGGGAAACATGAGAACACTAGTAGTTCCTGCAAATAACTTTGGGCACTGAAGCAAGCAAAAGATTTTATTGGGCATGTGAACAACACAAATTGTAATTCTTTATGATAAGGAGTTATAGCAACTGCACAACAGGAACAGGCCCATAGTGTATATAACATACAGTATGCAAGTTTTAAAAGACTCACCTCCTCCTCTAAGTGTGGCCTCTGGATATGTCTCCTTTCCTAATTTTATGATGAATTCCAAAGACCTATGAAAGTAGACTGCTCTCTTACACACTTGCATTATACAGAAGATCAGAAGAAGCAGATGTGTCCTCATGCACTGTATGCCTAATGCATGTTTATTTGCAGGGTCCAATGCTAGGCAGATAAGAACCACAATTATTAGCAGGCTGCACATGTGCCACAAATGCACAGTGCACTGCGACAAGGTGACTTTGCAATCACGCTCACAGTGAAGTTTGTATCACATAGGGATTGGCAGGAAATGACCATTTGGTGGAGCTAACGTGGAGTGGTGGCAAAAACACAGGCATGTCATGGCCTTTTTGGGGGCATTTATTGCCTTCAGCTACAATCATGTATGCAGAGCAAAAAACATGGCACAATTTGTCAAATATGTGTAAAAAGATTTCATACATTATATAGCCGGTTATGTCTATTCATTCTCCCTCATTTGCAGCTTTTGTACATGTGTCATCTTAATTCATTTTCAACTAAAGTCATGACCTAGCATCTCTGGTACACTCTATCATTCAGAAGAAGCTACATCTCTGATGGTGGGGAGCCTGCGCATGCAATGTGAGCAAATTCTAAAGTGTTTCTTGATATTTTTTGAAATTGATAAATATAACTAAAATCATGTCATTTGGACTTGTCACATACTGTAGAGTCATTACAGTTTTATTGACATCTGGCCTAATTCATTGATAGACGCTATGGTGACTGCGCCTGCTAATGTGAAAGTTGAGGATATGTAAAGTTATTTAAAAAATACAGCAGCCCTGAAATGTACAGAGACACCTGACTGAGCCATCGCAATGGCTCAGCAATGCCAAACAGAATGCCGGAGTCAAAATGCTGACAGCCGGCATCCTGATCGTCCTGACAGTGGGACGTGCTGCCATCCTTACACAGGGGGGAGATTTGGTTTAGGCAGCAGAAGGGGGGTTAGGCTTAGGTTGTAGGCACGGGAAGGTTAGGGCTAGGGACCAGTGAGAGGGTTAGGTTTAGGCACATAGGAGGTTAGGGTTAGGTACCAAGAGGGGAAGGTTAAGTTTGGGCAGCAGGGTAGGGAGGGTTAGGGTTAGGCACCAAGTGGGGAGGGTTAAGGTTAGGCACCACCAGGGAGGGTTAGGGTTAGGCACCCACAAGGGAAGGTTAGGGTAGGGAAAAGGTTAGAGTTATGGTGCTTAATGGGGGCTGTTGGGATTCAGATGGATGTCTGCAGACTGTTGGCATCCCATCCATCAGTAAGTCATACTGAAACCATAATGAGATGCAACCATGTTATTTTCAATAGGTACAAATAATTAGCACTGTAGTGATATACTTAGCCTATCTTTCACAGTGTCCAGTAGAAATTAGGTAACCAGGTTTCCAAATGATACGGCAGATAAACTTCTCCAAGCAGCTCAGAGAAGGAATTCATGTATGCATCAGTAAATTATCAGACTGATTGCAACCCACAACAGAGTGAACAAGGAGAATCTCTATAAGAAGCACATCCAAACAGCACCAGACACAGAACCAAGCAAGATTCTAACTCCAGCTCTTTAAGGACTGTACATCCAAACAGGACCAGTCACAGTACCAAGAAAGATTCTAACTCCAGCTGCAGCAATCAGAAGTCAAAATGAAGCCCAGAACAATTAGGCCAAATCTGCACAGCTGACTGGTTAGCAGGAGACTGATTGGAACTCACAGAACTAACGTGACCATGATCTACTAAGTTGTGTTACAGATTCTAAAACTATGTTAGACTGCCAGAGGATATATTACTAAAGACAGAAAATTCAAATAATTTGTTTGTGAAACATTCTGAAGCAAGTTCTTTCCCACTGTGTTCCACAAAGATATGTTTTGTCAAAAAGAACAATATGTTTCCTACAAAGAGAAAAACCCAGAAACTATATACAAATAAATAAAAACAATACAGGAAAACTATATAAAAATTTAATATATATCCAAGTATCTAGTTCTTAGTGGGAATAGTGAATAATCAACTAGAAAAGGTTATATCTGGAGGCTTTATCAAAGAGAATCTGAGAATTTGATAAAGTTTTCAATGTGGGTGGGTGGAACATGTCAGAGGTTTCATTCTGCAATCCAATTGCTCCTTCTATTACACAAGGCCAGGTGAAGTTATTCATAACACACCAACTGCCACCTGATAGAGTGGTGCTGTTTTCACTTCTGCTCCTAGATGTAGTAGAGAAACCACGATATCTAGCTTTTGATGACTGAGTATATTTAGTTGCCACACCAGTAGCATGATGCTGTTGAAGCCTCTGTTAGTTGAAAGGAATGCCATGGTTACCAAAGGTAGAGACAGCATCCCAATTGCTGGCTGTGTTCATTCATCTGACAAATTTGGAACCCTATAAAACCCAGAGTATCTGGTAATTAGTATAATATCCCTGTAAACAATCTGACCAGCATTAATTATATGGAACTTGTAGTTCCACAAAGGGATTGCAAATCCTCCACTGTGGCTGTTATCACTAAAGGGGATTTGTAGTTCCACAAAGTGATGGCTGACTTTGCATTGTATCTATGTGTGTTGCATATATTATTATCAAGGATACTAACTGGTACTAATCATTTTTATTTTTATATAATTTGACATTTTTTGTTTATTAAAGAGTTCCATACATTTTTACAATTATTAACACTATTAAATTGATATTAAATAATTATTTGGGTCTTTATCTCTCTTTACCCTACCAGTGAAATTGGGTATATAGGTATATAAATTCATATATATGCAGTTCTTTATTTTAGGTTTTGTTTTTTCAATATATTTCCACGCACAAACTAAACAGTTAGTCATAGAGAAAACAATTATATTTTTTGTTGTTGCTGTTATGGGAAAATGTTATAATTAAAACTCAAGGGCAAAACAGAAGAGTGTTGACATTCTGTTATTCTCTTGTAATCCCCAAAGTAACATTCTCATAGCACATTGCAGGGTTCTGCACAGTATAAGTTAGGGTCCTTATCCTCCTGTGTTCTATTCTATGCTGAAATACTGTAATGGTGAGTCCTGGTCCTTCTACTATCTACCAATGAGATTTACTGTGCAATGCTGATATATGATCTATGGGTGTGATGGTGTGGTATATTAATATTACATTTTGTGCACAGTATTAGCTGCAATTCACCAATAGCACATGACATTTTTGTTTTCTGCCATACATATTTTTAAAGAGAAAATAAAGCATTTGATCGCCAACATTTACATGATGACAAGGTGTTTGAGAGTTCTTCAGAAGCCTACATCAACTTTTGTACATGAACATTTTAACACCAAAGATTTTATGAGGATTCACTTAGGAGTCATTTTAAGTCTGAAAAGGAAGATTGTGCAGAACATTTATTTGCAGTAAAGTATTTGAACTAAATGCAATGCAGACAATTTCAATAAAATGGAAACATATCACACTGTGTATATGTATACTAAATGATGACATTTAATGTTGGGAATATTTATAACATTACTACATCAGGAACAATGACATGATTTCTTAAGAGGAGAACCCATTTAAAGATTTCCATATGTTTTCCAGCTGCACTCTCCACTAAAAATCTAAGTATAGGTCTTCTTACGGAACAATCTCATAACAACCATAATATAAATTTACTGTATATCAACGTCAAATCTGGACAGCTCAAATACATTTCAGGTTGCGGATTTGATCAGTCCCAATGTAGCCAGGGACAAATATTTGTTTCTTAAATGAATGACAAGTTTAGATTATACATCACTAACAACAACATTTAGGCATTTTATGAAACAGCGCAAACCTAGATCATGGTAAGGAGGTGGATGTAATCTTTTTAGACTTTGCAAAAACTTTTGACACAGTACCGCACATGAGACTTATCTATAAGCTACAATAACTAGGGCTAGGGAGCACAATATGCACTTGGGTTATAAATTGGTTGGATAATAGGGAGCAGCGCGTTGTGATAAAAGGAACTTTTTCAAATTAGACTAAAGTACTAAGTGGTGTGCCACAAGGGTCTGTACTTGGACCACTGTTGTTCAATATTTTCATAAATGATCTAGCAGTAGGTCTAGAGCAGTGGAATGCGGTGGGGTGAAGCAGGTGAGGCAGAGCCTTTCCGGTCATACTAAGGTTTGCACCAGAGATTTGACTGTATAAAGTATATGAAATATACAAAGAATTTGTTTGAAATATTTGCATTATTCTAATCATTTTTATAGGCAAAACTCTGGCGTAAAAAAGTCTATGGCAGGTGAGGCATAGACTTTTTCCCTCCCTATCTTTTCTGCACATCTCTGATCAAAGCTCAGCAAATTTCCAGGAGTTTATACTGCTGCACCTGTGTATAATGCCCACATGTATGCTTTGGCTCCTATATTGCATGAAAATCTTGCTCTGGTGCTAGCCAGTGCCTCCTGAGTCATTTAGCTCACCACACGTCCCTGGTCTAGAGAACATGGTGTAAGTTTTTGCAGACAATACCAAGCTGTGTTAGGGTATAAATTCGGAGGGGAATGCTGAGTCGCTTCAGAATGACTTATTTAAACTTATTTAAACTGGAAGCATGGGCAGCAAAATGGGGAATTAAGTTCAATACAGATAAGTATTATAGATGTGCACCGGAAATTTTTTGGGTTTTGTGTCTTGGTTTTGGATTTGGTTCCGCGGCCGTGTTTTGGATTCGGATGCGTTTTGGCAAAACCTCCCTGAAAATTTTTTGTCGGATTCGGGTGTGTTTTGGATTCGGGTGTTTTTTTACAAAAAACCCTCAAAAACAGCTTAAATCATAGAATTTGGGGGTCATTTTGATCCCATAGTATTATTAAACTCAATAACCATAATGTACACTTATTTTCAGTCTATTCTGAACACCTCACACCTCACAATATTATTTTTAGTCCTAAAATTTGCACCGAGGTAGCTGGATGGCTAAGCTAAGCGACACAAGTGGCCGACACAAACACCAGGCCCATCTAGGAGTGGCACTGCAGTGTCATGCAGGATGGCACTTCAAAAAAATAGTCCCTAAACAGCACATGATGCAAAGAAAAAAAGAGGCAAACCAAGGTCACTGTGTGACAAAGCTAAGCGACACAAGTGGCCGGCACAAACATCTGGCCCATCCAGGAGTGGCACTGCAGTGTCAAACAGGATGGCACTTAACAAAATAGTCCCCAAACAGCACATGATGCAAAGAAAAATGAAAGAAAAAAGAGGTGCAAGATGGAATTGTCCTTGGGCCCTCCCACCCACCCTTATGTTGTATAAACAGGACATGCACACTTTAACGAACCCATCATTTCAGCGACAGGGTCTGCAAGATGACTGTGACTGAAATGACTGGTTGGTTTGGGCCCCCACCAAAAAAGAAGCAACCAATCTCTCCTTGCACAAACTGGCTCTACAGAGGCAAGATGTCCACCTCATCATCATCCTCCGATTCCTCACCCCTTTCACTGTGTACATCCCCCTCCTCACAGATTATTAATTCGTCCCCACTGGAATCCACCATCTCAGATCCCTGTGTACTTTCTGGAGGCAATTGCTGGTGAATGTCTACACGGAGGAATTGATTATAATTCATTTTGATGAACATCATCCTCTCCACATTTTCTGGAAGTAACCTCGTATGCCGATTGCTGACAAGGTGAGCGGCTGCACTAAACACTCTTTCGGAGTACACACTGGAGGGAGGGCAACTTAGGTAGAATAAAGCCAGTTTGTGCAAGGGCCTCCAAATTGCCTCTTTTTCCTGCCAGTATACGTACGGACTGTCTGACATGCCTACTTGGATGCGGTCACTCATATAATCCTCCACCATTCTTTCAATGGTGACAGAATCATATGCAGTGACAGTAGACGACAAGTCAGTAATCGTTGGCAGGTCCTTCAGTCCGGACCAGATGTCAGCAGTCACTCCAGACTGCTCTGCATCACCGCCAGTGGGTGGGCTCGGAATTCAAAGCCTTTTCCTCGCACCCCTAGTTGCGGGAGAATGTGAAGGAGGATGCATCGGAGGAATCCCAGGCAGTAGAGGACTCGTCAGACTTGCCAGTGACATGGCCTGCAGGGCTATTGGCTTTCCTGTGTAAGGTGGAAATTGACACTGAGGGAGTTGGTGGTGTGGTTTGCAGGAGCTTGGTTACAAGAGGAAGGGATTTAGTGGTCAGTGGACTGCTTCCGCTGTCATCCAAAGTTTTTTAACTTGCCACTGACTACTGATGAATGCGGTCCAGGTGACGTATAAGGGAGGATGTTCCTAGGTGGTTAACGTCCTTATCCCTACTTATTACAACTTGACAAAGGCAACACACGGCTTGACACCTGTTGTCTGCATTTGTGTTTAAATATTTCCACATCGAAGAGCTGATTTTTTTTGTATTTTGACCAGGCATGTCAATGGCCATATTCGTCCCACGGACAACAGGTGTCTCCCCGGGTGCCTGACTTAAACAAACCACCTCACCATCAGAATCCTCCTTGTCAATTTCCTCCCCAGCGCCAGCAACACCCATATCCTCATCTTGGTGTACTTCAACAGTGACATCTTCAATTTGACTATCAGGAACTGGACTGCGGGTGCTCCTTCCATCACTTGCAGGGGGCGTGCAAATGGTGGAAGGCGCAAGATCTTCCCGTCCAGTGTTGGGAAGGTCAGGCATCGCAACCGACACAATTGGACTCTCCTTGGGGATTTGTGATTTTAGAAGAACGCACAGTTCTTTGCTGTGCTTTTGCCAGCTTAAGTCTTTTCATTTTTCTAGCGATAGGATGAGTGCTTACATCCTCATGTGAATCTGAACCACTAGCCATGAACATAGGCCAGGGCCTCAGCTGTTCCTTGCCACTCCGTGTCGTAAATGGCATATTGGCAAGTTTACGCTTCTCATCAGACGCTTTTAATTTTGATTTTTGGGTCATTTTACTGAACTTTTGTTTTTTGGATTTTACATGCTCTCTACTATGACATTGGGCATCGGCCTTTGCAAACGACGTTGATGGCATTTCATTGTCTCGGCCATGACTAGTGGCAGCAGCTTCAGCACGAGGTGGAAGTGGATCTTGATCTTTCCCTATTTTAACCTCCACATTTTTGTTCTCCATTTTTTAATGTGTGGAATTATATGCCAGTATCAATAGCAATGGCCTACTACTATATATACTGCGCACAGCACCACAGGTATGGATGGATAGTATACTTGACGACACAGAGGTAGGTAGAGCAGTGGCCTTCCGTACCGTACTGCTATATATACTGGTGGTCACTGTGAGCAAACTGCAAAACTAAAATGTACCACAGGTATAGAATCTAGATGGATAGTATACTTGACGACACAGAGGTAGGTAGAGCAGTGGCCTTCCGTACTGTACTGAAATATATATACTGGTGGTCACTGTCAGCAAACTGCAAAACTAAAATGCACCACAGGTATAGAATCTAGATGGATAGTATACTTGACGACACAGAGGTAGGTAGAGCAGTGGCCTTCCATACCGTACTGCTATATATACTGGTGGTCACTGTCAGCAAACTGCAAAACTAAAATGCACCACAGGTATAGAATCTAGATGGATAGTATACTTGATGACACAGAAGTAGGTAGAGCAGTGGCCTTCCGTACCATACTGCTATATATACTGGTGGTCACTGTCAGCAAAACTCTGCACTGTACTCCTCCTATATAATACTGCTGGTCCCCAGTCCCCACAATAAAGCAATGTGAGCACAGATATAGTAGGGGAAATGGGTCTAAATTGCACACCCTCCAGTAATGAAAGGTGCTATGCTGCTGAGAATAAAGTAGTACACACAGACAAAAGGGGGTGCAGATGCACTAAGCGATCATTACAGTATAATATAGTTAATCATAAGAGGTTGTTAGTATATCGTTGGCCAATGATATTGGCCTACCCACCAATCGTCCAGGTCACCTCTTGTCGGGCAGGTTCCTAACACTATGGGGCCAACATCCGGAACGCAGGAAACCCCCAAACATGATCCAGCAAAGGACCCCCCCAGGGCATCACACTAAAAAATAGTGATAGTAAAGGGATATAAAGTTTGAGTATATGGAGGTCCCTACTAGGAGTTTAAAGGTAGAGAGTATGTGAAAAAAAATGTGCATACATAAATAATAGACAAATAGGATATAAAAAGTGACTGTGTATCCTATTTGTCTATTATTTATGTATGCACATTTTTTTTCACATACTCTCTACCTTTAAACTCCTAGTAGGGACCTCCATATACTCACACTTTATATCCCTTTACTATCACTATTTTTTAGTGTGATGCCCTGGGGGGGTCCTTTGCTGGATCATGTTTGGGGGTTTCCTGCGTTCCTGATGTTGGCCCCATAGTGTTAGGAACCTGCCCGACAAGAGGTGACCATGACGATTGGTGGGCAGGCCAATATCATTGGCCAACGATATACTAACAACCTCTTATGATTTACTATATTATACTGTAATGATCGCTTAGTGCATCTGCACCCCCTTTTGTCTGTCAGCACAGATATATGCAGCACACTGAGCACAGATATGGCGCGTTTTTCAGGCAGAGAACGGATAAAACTGGTGGTCACTGATCAGCAAAACTCTGCACTGTACTCCTCCTATATAATACTGCTGGTCCCCAGTCCCCACAATTAAGCGATAAGCACAAATATTTGCAGCAACATTAATAAACGGAGAGGACGCCAGCCACGTCCTTTCCCTAACATTTTCAATGCACGAGTGAAAATGGCGGCGACGCGCGGCTCCTTATATAGAATCCGAATCTTGCGAGAATCCGACAGCGGGATGATGACGTTCGGGCGCGCTCGGATTAACCGAGCCATACGGGAGAATCCGAGTATGCCTCGGACCCATGTAAAATGGGTGAAGTTCGGGGGGGTTCGGTTTCCGAGGAACCGAACCCGCTCATCACTAATAAGTATAAGGTAATACACTTTGGTAGCAAGAACAAATTTACCACCTATATACTAAATGGGGTAAAACTAATGCATTCTGTGCTGGTAAAAGACTTCCGTATTCACATAGATAACAAACTAAGCAGTACTACCCAAAGTAGGATTGCAGCAAAGAAGGCAAACAAGGCATTAGCATGCATAAAGCAGGGAATTGATTCAAGGGATGAGTGTGTTATACTCCCATTATATAAATCACTAGTGAGGCCACATCTCGAACACTTTGCACAATTTTGGGCACCATACTTCAAAAAGGATATCCTGGAACTAGAAAAGGTTCAGAGACGGGCAACCAAATTGATTAAGGGAATGGAGACGCTAGAATATGAGGAAAGGCTCGATAGGCTAGGCATGTTCACACTGGAAAAGAGGAGATTAAGAGGAGACATGATTAACATTTACAAATATATAAGGGGACATTACACAGAGCTTGCAGAGGTTTTGTTTTTGGTAAGATCAACACAAAGGACACATGGACATCCACTCAGGTTAGAGGAAAGGAGATTTCGCACACAGAGACAAAAAGGTTTTTTCACAGTAAGAACAATACATATTTGGAATTCCCTGCCTGAGAGAGTAGTAATGGTGGACTCGGTCATTACTATTAAGAATGGGCTAGATGAATTCCTAATGGATAAGGATATACAGGGTAATAATGGGTAGATCATGCACTATAGTAAAAAAAAAAGTGGAATAAACAGAACGGCCAACATTCACAACTGATAAATTAGTCCTAAAAATAATACAGTGTAGGAGACCACAAATAGGTTGAACTCGATAGACAAATTGACTTTTTTCATCCTCAGAAACTATGTTACTATATATGTCTCTCATTGCAGGTTAACATGAGCTTTTACAACAATTCAAACAATACACAAGACATTATGGCCCAGATTTATCAAGCTTTGGAGAGTGATAAAAAACATGGTGATAAAGTACCAACCAATCAGCTCTTAATTGTCATTTTTCAAACCCGGCCTGTAACTTAACAGTTAGGAGCTAATTGGCTGGTACTTTATCACTGTGCAATTTATCACTCTCCAAAGCTTGATAAATCTTTACAACTGTCTATAAACTTTAGTTAAATTTTTTGTATTGTTACAGTGGTTCTTGATGAGAATATCAGTAGCGTTACAATGATATTCAGTGCTGTTGGGGGACCCTGCTCTTCTCCCTCTCAGCTTGTAGCTTTTATCTTATTGATACAGATATGTAAGATCTCTAGTATTTTTACGAAGAAAAATTTCAGCCATGTCAAAAGTAAAACAACTTTACATTTATTTGAATTTAGTTATTAAAATAAAAATGTGTTCATTAAACAACTACTAAATTACATATTTCTGATGCAGCATACATTTAGAGATATATTGATGGGATCTCAGTAACACTAGCACAATAATAAAGTGAGGAATCAAAGGTAAGTTAAATCTTGTTTCCTGCATAAACTTTCAAAAAATAGTTTATTAAATTCTCATGCTTTAGTTTGATCCCAGCAGTGATTGAACTCAGACAATCTTAGCAGTGGTTACTTAGAACAAAGTAAAGCAGCACAAAAACAGCAATTATCTATGAATCAACATTTACATCTCTGCATCAGTGTTAAGCTGGCCATACACCTCTATTTGATTTATTGTCCGATCTGGTTGGTTGGACGGAAAATCTCGCAATGGATGAGAACAAATGACAATTGATAATTTGCTCCGAAATTCCAGAAAACTGACAAAAACTGTCATTCAGACAAATTGGTTATAACAAAGGGATTTAACCAATTTTTCTTATTGACCATGTTTGTCTGTTTTTCGTTGTTTGGGAGCAAATGGTCAATGGTCATTTGCTCCCATCCATTACCAGATTTTCCTTCCAACCAGTCAGATCAGACAATAAATCTTTAAGTGTATGGGTAGCTTTAGTCATGTGCAAACTAGAATTGTTGGCTTATATATAATTTATTATTGAGCTGTTTAAAATCCACCTGTGCTAAATCCACCTTAATATCTGCTGTTTCCAGACAATTTCCTATTTAGAACATACTGTACATAAAATAAGCAGTGTTTCATAAATAAATCAGCTTATTTTCTGATGCATTTTCCTGCACAAGGTGTGACTATTGGGCAGATGTACTAAGCCTGGGTACGTGATAAAGTGGTGAGACATAATGTACCAGCCAATTAGCTCCTTTCACTTTACAGGCTTTGTTTGAGGTGTGGCTCTTAAACAATGAGAATGATGCTATAAGTTACATTTTATTATATTAAGAATATTTAAGGGGCCCATACATCAGCAATCACAATTTATTGTATCACAGAACCTGTGATTCCCCCCCCCCCTCCCCCCCGATATACTGTTCCCCCAATCCATCTGACTTGGCATACATTAACCAAAATTTTTCAATGATTTGCAGATCATTTTCAGTTAAACAGATCTGCCAATCTGGAAAGACTCATCAGTTTACTAGAAACGGTGTGCATATCTGCTGTTTGTTGCCCATAGACTAGCAATCTACTGTACAGCCCAATTTATCTGTGAAATTAAACATGTTAAAAAACCTGATTTAACAATCCCAATCGATTGTGGTCGAAGTATGCGATCTGTGAGCCCCATATATTGCAAATTTATTGACACAATCATCTGAAAAAGTCAGATTGTTGCAACTGATTACTGATGTATGGGCCCCTTTACTTTGTTTCCTTGAGCACAGATATGACTTTGGGGAAAAGAAAGAAATTACTAGACCTGGTGAGTATGGAGGGTGTTATAGCACTGCAATCTGTTTCTCATCCAAAAACTGCTTTACAAAGAGAGCTGTGTGGTCTGATGCATTGTCCTGATGGAAGATAAAACCATTTTTCCACAACTCTGGCCTCTTTCTGATTTTTCCCCACAAAGTTGCCAAAACATTTTTTGTAGTAATGTTGATTCACTGTTCTGCCTTCTGGTGCCCAGTCTGCCAAAATAACACCCTTGGAATCAAACAAAACTTTTGTCATGTTAAAACCTTGATTCAAAACTTGCCTAACAGTTTGTCAATATTTACCATTTATGTAATCATTTGGATGCTGAGTAAGTGGTCAGTTCTAACAATTTTCCATTTTGTTCCCATTTTCATTTGTTTTTGATGTGTCAGACCTTCCAGGATGGTTCATAATCGTCAACATTCTCACGACCATCACTACTGTAAATCTGTTGCGCCACTCAAACACACATGCACATGGCATTCAATCGCAAGCCTTGGTTAGCATACGGAAAGACTCGGTTAACATGTTGCCCTACTTTTGAACTATGCACTTTTACGATACCCAGGAGAAACTCAACTTTTAATGCTGTGTGACAGCAAACTATCTGTGCGAGAGGGGTGAAACATGCAAAGTCATTTTGGAATAGTCAAAGGTCATTATTTCCCCACTCCCTTTCAGCCCATGCAGTATGGTTTATTTCTTACAAGTACAGTCTAGTTATTTAATAGAAACACCTCAAACTTTATATTTCTCAACCTTATGAATCTCCAAGGCTTAGTATATCTGCCCCTATGACAGATCTCTAATACATTGAGAGTGTGTAACGCTCTTTACTTGCACATTAATTTTATCAATATCAATAATTGTTATCTGTTGTTGTATGTTATTGATGGGCTACTCCCTAACCCAACAGCCGGCATGCTGACCAACAGGAACTATTTCCACTCGTGGGTGTCCACGACACGCGTAGAGTGGGAATAGAGCCTGCAAGGGGCTTGTGGCACCCCCCCCCCCACCGGGATCCCGGTGTCGGTATGCTGACTGCAGGTCTCCGGACCATCAGTTAGCCATACCACACCCCTCCCTGCATACAACTTGCAGTAGATATGGGATAGTGGGGGTCATTCTGAGTTGATCGCTCGCTAGCTAGTTTTAGCAGCCGGGCAAACATTATGCCGCCTCCCACTGGGGAGTGTATTTTAGCTTAGCAGAAGTGCGAACGCTTGTGAAGCCGAGCTCTGCAAAAACCGTTTGTGCAGTTTCAGAGTAGCTCTGAACCTACTCCGCGCTTGCGATCACTTCAGCCTATTTGTGACCGGATTTGACGTCATACACCCGCCCAGCGAACGCCCAGCCATGCCTGTGTTTTTTCAGACACGCCTGCGTTTTTGCAAACACTCCCTGAAAACGGTCAGTTGACACCCAGAAATGCCCCGTTCCTGTCAATCTTCTTGCGGCAGTCAGAGCGACTGAAAACTTTGCTAGAACCTGTGTTAAACAACAAATGCCTTTGTACCCGTACTTCGCGCATGCGCATTGCGGAGCATACGCATGCGCAGAAATGCCGTTTTTAGCCAGATCACTGTGCTGCAAACATCAGCTAGCGATCAACTCGGAATGACCCCCAGTGTTCTCTCTAATGTAATAATATGATTATTACAAGTTACCAAGGAGATTATGCGATTATATAAAAGCACAGAGCTGTAAGATGAGTGCTGTTATACAGGGAACAGAAATTCAATGTGACTTGCAATACTCATGATCAGCTGCATTAGAAATGTATTATTAATAATGGGTTTTCTTTCAGGCCACTGCGTTAATGAGATTAAAACTCACTGATTATAATAACATAAATAAGGACTTCTTGTACACATATGACACCATCTTAAAACACAGTTAAAAACTACCATTAGAGCAAAGGTGGTTTTATAAAATATATTCTATTGTGTTAGGAGACAAATAAACTTCATTCACTTTGGTGTGGGAAATTGAGTTGTAGCCAGGGTGGAGCTATAATAATAGATGTTGGTGATAACATAAAGCCTATTCATCTAATTTTAAAATAATAACTTAATAACAAATATAATTATTTTATATGCTAAGCGGACAGGCTGGATTACACACGACACGGGGTAATTCTGAGTTGATCGCAGCAGCAAGTTTGTTAGCAATTGGGCAAAACCATGTGCGCTGCAGGGGGGGCAGATTTTACATTTGCAGAGAGAGTTAGATTTGGGGGGGTTATTTTGTTTCTGTGCAGGGTAAATACTGGCTGCTTTATTTTTTACACTGCAATTTAGATTTCAGTTTGAATATACCCCACTCAAATGTAACTCTCTCTGCACATGTTATATCTGCCCCCCTGCAGTGCACATGGTTTTGCTCAACTGCTAAAAAAATTTCCTGCTGCGATCAACTTGGAATTACCCCCCCAGTGTTATCATGTATTGTAGCAATGTATGTATATAGACCATTATTATAAACCACTGATGATCACCGAATGGAAGCACACAGAAACAAGTAACCAAATAAAATTACTTCCTGATACAGAATTATGTATGAGTTACAAACATTTTGAGGGGAATTCAATTGTGGGTGAAGGGGGCAAATTGCTGTTGTCGGCAGCAGCCCAATTCAACCTTTTTCATCGGCCAGCTGAATGCTGTATTCACATAAAAGTGCTCACTACCCATTGGTGCTAACTGAATTCCTTACTTAGTGACTGTGTGCTATTTTCAGAGTCCCACTACCTATGTGTCCCCTGATGTCACTTTTCCTAATGATCGACTGGATTCCAAGACCTCTGAAAGAAAACTCATCTTCCATGCACTTGAATTTCTAAGAACATCAAGCAAGTAATATAAAGTTTGCAGATGATATCTGCAGAAGGAATGGTAATGGGCACATCCATGACTAGATGCAAGAATAGAAATATATGTTTCTAACAAATATTTAGCAGTTGTCTCTCAGTGTTTGAGACCTGATCCGCTCATGGCATACTCATAGAAGTTTTCCAGTGACTTGTACTAAGATGATAATATATTATCAACAATACAGCAATTACTCATACTTTTTATACACCGGGGCAAGAAATGTCAATAAAAATTAACCTTGCACTGAGATCTAACTTTATTTAATATTTATTTTTGTTTTACAGCATACAATAGATGATGATGTAAAACCCACTAGGACACAAATTAGGAATATACAGTAAAAGTAGACCTCTAATTACTGTAAGAATACATATGTTGGACTGCACTACAGTATTATCTGCAGTTGTAATGAATTGTTTAATTTCTAGTTGTAAATTTTAACACTAAGGGGGTAATTCAGATCTGATTGCAGCAGCAAATTTGTTTGCTAATAGGCAAAACCATGTGCACTGCAGATGGGGCAGATATAAAATTTGCAGAGAGAGTTAGATTTGGGTGGGTTATTTTGTTTCTGTGCAGGGTAAATACTGGCTGCTTTATATTTACACTGCAATTTTGATTTCAGTTTTTCCACTTGCTTCACATCTAAAATTAACTTCATACATGAGAACATCA